>NW_028258162.1:700076-1050115 GCF_053883595.1 Heterocephalus glaber | reverse complement strand
TATGTTTTCTAATCCTGCTAAATTCAAGTACAAGTTCTAGGGCCTCCTAGAGATTTCTTAGTATTTTCTCTGTAGATGATCATTTCATCTACATACAAAGATTTTGCTTCTGCCATGCCAATCCTATCCTAGTTGTGTCATTTTATTGCCAGACTATTTTGGTGGGGCCTTGGTTTTAAAGTTTAATGGACCGATAAAGAGTAAGCATATCTGCCCTTGTTCCCCACCTTAAGAAGAAAGCATTGTATCTTCTCCATTCATATAAGGCATTCTTGCTGGAAGTATGGAGTACATGTCTTCAATCAGTTGAGAAGTTTCTGTTCTACTTCTAGGCTCCTGATAGCTTTTACCATGAACAGCTGTAGAATTTAGTCCAATACTTTTTCTCCAACTAGTGACAGGATCATATGGCTTTTTCCTTTCCTCTGTTTAAATGATGACTTTTGGGGGTGGCTCTTCCAATGCTGAACCAACACTGCCATCCCTATAACAAAACCACTTTCTACATACTGCCAGATCTGACTTCCAATAGTTTGTTTTGTTAAACAAATTTCTATCTATGTTCATACTTTTTTCTTCTATTATCTTTATCCAGTTTTAGGATTAGCACAATGTTAAGTTCCTAAAATGAGGGGAGAAATGTTCTTCTTTCTGCTTTAATTGTTTGATATAATTTATCAGTTAAAATGTTTATGAGCCTGTTGTTGTCATATAGGTAGGTTTTCAAGCTAGGAATATACTTTCTTTAATAGGTGCTATTCAAATTTTATATTTCCTTCAGAGTTAGTTTCATTAATTTGTCTTCCAAGGTACTTCTCAGAAGTTGTCAAATTTATTTCAAAAAAGATTTTTGTAATATGCTTTCTGTATCCTTTTAAATTCTGTAAAATCTGTGGTAATGTCTCCTAGATCTTAATATTGTAATTTTAAAAATGTATAACTGATATTGTGTAACAGGAAGAAAAGGTCTAAAAGAGCAGGGGAATTGGGAGGGGTAGGGGAAGGGAAAAAAGGGAAAGGAAAAAAATATGAAAAGAGAAAAAAATGGAAACAAGGTCTTTGCAAATAGGGAAGGGTGGAGGAGGTGAAGGGAGGGCAAGGGAAGGGAAAAAAATAAGAACCAAGATACTCATGTAAAGGTACAGGATCCCAATGATGAATGTAACTGTATTTTATACTGAAAATGTACCAATAAACTTAATGGGGGGGGAGAGAAAGAAAGTAACAGCTCTGATCTATTCATCCCACAGACCTCAGCACCTCCCCAGAAGGTGAATTCCAATAATCACCTTCTTTCATCCGTGCTCTTCCACCAGCCCAGCCATTGTGAGTTCACAGTGGCATTAGGGCGATGGCTTGCTAATTGGACTCCCTGAGTCTCCTCCCACACCAACCGAGGCTACATCTGAGCCTTACAGGTCCCTGCTCAAAGCCATTGAGGACAGAGCCGAACTGCAGAAAGAGCTCGGGGCAGAGCCAGTCCTGAGTTTTAGCTCCAGTTTTGCTACAGGCTTATGTGATCCTAAGCACATTGCTTTACTTCCCTGAGCACGGCCTCCCTCTGGAAAATGGGGCCCTATGAGAAATGTGTGGGAAATTGTTAGCTATTACTTCCGCCTTCTTCCTTTTAGTTTTTCTTCTTGATGTGATGATGCTGGAACCTAGGGCCTTGCACATGCGAGTCAAGTGTTCTAGCAATGAGTTATACCCTCAGCCTTAGCCCTCCCTCCCTCCCCCGCCCCCACCTCCGCCCCCACCTCCGCCCCCTTCCTCTCTCTTTCTGTTGTTTTGTGCTGAGACAAGGTCTCACGATGTTGCCCAAACTGGCCTCCAACTCCTGGGCTGACACCCCCCGCCCATGCCAACTCTCTGTCTCCGGCCTGCAGCGCGCTCCTCCGACCACCAGAGGCCGCTGCGAAGCCCTCGCTCTCGCCCATGTCGGCGAGCGCGGTCTCTGTGCGTGCGAGGCGCGTGCTTGTGGGAGGCGGGGCCAGAAGCGGAAGTGCAGCCGGCGTGGCCACCGCCCCGCAGCCGGACGCGGAGCGTGTCCTGCAGGCCCCGGTTGCGTGCAGCCCTGGCGGGTTTGCTGGGTCACACCTCCGGTGTGGGCCGGTCCCCACCCCCAGTCTACCGTCCCTATCCCGCTCTCCCCGCCCCATGGCGCTGCAGAGTTCGGGGGTGGCCTTCCGCAGGATCCTGTCCCACTTCCCCGAGGAGGTGAGCCTGGCTTTCGCCTACGGCTCCGGGGTGTACCGCCAGGCCGGGCCCAATTCAGACCAGAAGGTGAGCCCGGCCCCGGAGCTGGACCTCCCGTGCAGAGGCGGCGTGTTCTCAAGTACCCTTGTGCCCACATGACACCGCGCAGAGTGCAGCCCAGTGTGGCAATAGCTCTAGCCGAGTCCCAACCAATGGTAAAAGGGATGGAACCCAGGGCCTTGGCACTGAGTTACGTCCCAACCCTTTTTTATTTTTTGTTTTTGAGGCAGGGTCTAGCTAAATTGTCCATCCTGGGCTCGGACTTAAGATCCTCCTGCCTCAGCCTCCCAGAGTGCTGGGATTACATGTGCCCCACCACCCCTGGCTTCCTCCAAATCTTAAGTGTCACCGGTGGTTTGTGGATCACACAGTGAGTGAGCAGGCCTTGGGCCCTGAATAGCCACTCCATCATTTTTCACAGGTTTTCCTTTGAGCAGACCCGGAAATCCTCCAAGAAGAGACCTTTCCTTTCCTTCGTTCTCATTTCCCTACATTTAAATTAACAAGTCTTATATGCTCCAACATTGAAATCTCTGAAGTCAGTCGGAAGCCTCGGTGTCTTAGCTGATACCCTTTCATTCCTCACCCGGAGTCCTTCGGTGGCTTCCGATAAGATTTCCTCCACCCTTAATCTCTGCTGCCTCCTCTCAGCACACTTCTGCAGGGAAGAGTCCTGGCATGGCTAGCACCGCCCTCTCTGGTCTCATCCACTGCATAAGTGTGTTCTTTGCTAGCAGTGTCAGACTGTGGCTCCCCGTCCACGGGAGCAGGTTTCCCTGATATGACTCCTGCCCTCCCTGGTGCTTACCCATATACTTCCACCCATACATTCTTCAGGACGTTGCCAGGAAATTTTCTCCTTTTTGTTCTCTGGATCGTTCATTCAGTCCAAGTGAAGTTACTCCATTATGCTTTCTTCCAATTCAGTTTAGTAATAAATTGTGTCTGCTGCCCAGTAGACTCTGAGCTCATCCACGATAGGACCTGGCAGAGTCCTTTGAGCTACTGCACGAGTGCTTAGTGAGTAGCTTATTTCCCTTTACTGACTGCTTTACAGAGTTTGCCCGAGTAAATTAATTTGCTCAAGTGGATCACCTCTGCTATATTTAGTTGAAAGGCAGTGTATGGTAAGGGCTCAGCACACAGGATTTGGGGGCACCCTACTTAGGGCTGCCACTCATTAGCTCTGTGTCTTTGGGCCAAGTGCTTACCCTGGACTTCGGTTTCCTTTCCTGTGAATTAGGGATCATAGACCGTCCTGAGAGATTGTTTTGGAGATGGAATGAGTTACTGTGTGTAGTATATGTAAAGCATGTGGACAGTTCTGGCCCAGTACACATTAAGTGATGTCACTATCAATGAGAAGAAAGCTCTGCTTGGTCCTAGAGGCTGGCTTAAGTTTCCAATGCCAAGCCTAGATACTCTGTTAATTGTAGTAGCAGAGTACTTCGGAGCTCTCATCTAGCTGCTTCTCTCAGAGGTAATGCTGACCTCACTTTCTACAGAATGCCATGCTGGATTTTGTCTTCACGGTGGATGACCCCGTTGCGTGGCATTCAAAGAACCTGAAGAAGAATTGGAGCCACTACTCTTTCCTAAAACTTTTGGGGCCCAAGATGATCTTCTCTGTCCAGAATAATTATGGCGCTGGAGTTTACTACAATCCGCTGATCCTGTGTGATGGGAGGGTAAGTGAGTGGCTCTTTGTCTTAACTTGGGTTGAAGTTCTACCCTTCGCTAGTGGAATACTGGTGAAATATGTGTGTTCAGGCAGGAATCAGCCTGGCTGGATGTCGAACTCAGGACAGGCAAGAGGCGGAGCCCTCTCCTCCCCCTTGACTGTGATTGCAGTTTGAGAAGGTGGTTGGATGTGACTGACTTTCTTTTTTTGTTTTTCACCGAGTGGTTCTCAAATTGTAATCTGTTGGACACACAGACTGCAGGTCCCAAACTGAGTTTCTTATTTTCTGCTGAAGAACTTGGTTTTCTTTTTTTTGCTTCTTTGTTGTTATGTTTTGTTTCTTTGAGACAGGATCTTGCTATGTAGTTGAGGCTGGCCTTGAACTCAGCTTGAACTCACTATGTAGCCCAGGCAGGTCTCAAACTCAAGGTGATCCTCTTGCCTCGGCCTCCTGAGTGCTGGGATTACAGTGCTGGGATTAGTGCACCATCACGCCTGGTCCCATGCAGTCCTGGAGCCAGACAGGAGGGCAGAGGTAGTCAGTGAACAAAGCCTGCCGCTTCCACCGTGCAAAAGGCAGAGGTGTGTTCTTTTTCTGTAATTAGTTTTTGTTTTTTGAGACAGGGTCTCGCCATGTAGCCCAGGCTGGCCTCCAACTCACTGCAGTCCTTCGTCAGCCTCCTTAGTCCTGGGACTACGGGTGTGTGCCACCATACCCCACCCTCTGTGATTAAATTATGCTGAGTTTATCTCTAGTAATTTTCAGACAACATTACAAGCTCCAGTAAGCAAATGTTTGACCATAATTGTATGTCACCGGGGCAATATGTTTTATTTTTTATTAGGTATTTTCAGCCCAAGGAAGTTATGTGCATACTGAAATTTAGCAAAGTGGGTTTGAAAACATTTGTTTACACAAATGGGGCTTTATAACCTGAGAAATCTACTTTCAGGGTTTATGCGTATTGTTACAGAAATGAACTTGACCATGATTGTATGTGTTTAGCATTGAGAAAGAGGTTTTATTTTTGAATGTTCCTTTGTAATTATAAACATTTTCAAGAGTCAACAGCAACAGAGAAATTTACTGTGTGAAGGAGGTCAGTGAAAACTTTTAGAGAAACTTTCTGGTACTTTTTAATGAAAGGGTTGGCCGACCAGACTGAAGTTCTCAGAGCTGGAGGGATTAAAATGGGGGCTTCCTGTGTTGCCTTGAGCTTGAACTGTTGGGCTCAAGCAGTCCCCCAGCCTCAGGCTACCAAGTAGCCGGAACCACAAAGGCCTGGAACTGCAGCCAGCCCTAGGACCTAGTTTAACTCTGCCATTTCTGGTGCCACATTAAGCATGTTGTTTATTCTTTCTGGGGCTCACTTTATGTCTGAAATGAGGAGAATTAACTAAATTCTTACTTCTCAGACTGTGAGGAAATTACTGGTTTCTTCCCTTGCAGCCTGTGAGGACTAGGACTGGATATATCTAGGAGCCGCTCTGCCTTAACATCTCCTCGACCTATGTTAACGTCCTTACCTAACCTCATGTGTCGTAGGAGCCAGGCTGGTCTTAGGGGTTCTGATGGAGGAGGGGGTGGCTTTCACAGGTTGGGGTCTTTGCTTTTTAAGACAGGTTCTTGCTATGTAGTTCAGGCTACCCTTGCACTCACTATGTAGCCCAGGCTGGCCTCAGACTCAAAGAGATCTTCCTGCTTCGGCCTCCTGAATGCTAGGACACAGGCATTTTGAGTGGCTGTGGAAAGCAAGGTGCTACTCTGGTCAGGAATTTGATCTGTGTCTGTGTTAGTTACTTTTCCCGTTGCTGAAACAAAATACCTGACACCCAAAGTTAAAAGGAAAAAGGTTTATTTAGCTCACAGTTTGTAGAGGTTTTAGTCCATAATTGTCTGGCTCCAAGACAGGGTGGCACATGGCAGAGGGGCAACAATTCGTGGAAGACCTAAGGTTGCAAAGCAACAAGGAACCTTAAGAGCGTCTTTCTGCCCCTTTCATCTTCTTCAGTCTACTTAGGGCTGGTAGCACTCACGCCCTTAATCCCAGTGCCCTTGGGCCTAGCCCCAGGATGACTCAGTCACACACTGTAGATTCAGCCACCTCTAAAAAAGCGTGAGGCTTTGCGGGGGGCATCTCAACACAAGCTGTACCAGTGTTGTTATATCTTATACTTGTGGAATCAGCAGCCTGGGATTTTGCTCTTTTTTATGCCAGTTTCTCTCTTCAGCTTGTCAAGTACGGGGTGATCAGCACCAGTACTCTGATTGAAGACCTGCTCGGCTGGAATAACTTATACATCGCTGGCCGCCTCCAGAAACCGGTGAGTCTGTGTGCCTGCTTTCTGGTGGCCACCACCATGCAGCCTCTTGTCCCCACACCCTGGTCCTTGTGACTGCCCCAAGATGGGACTCTGGGAAGTGGAAATGAGTGTCATGCTCTTCATCCCCAAAAATCCATCAGCAAACCTCGACACAGAAATTGAGTGTGTGTGGCCTCCCTCACTTCCTGACATGGAGCTCCTAGACCTTTGGCGTTGGTGATGGGCTAACAGGTGCCTTTCAGCCACACCTGAGTTCATGTCTATACTAGTAAGGTGTCTTTGCTGTGTTTTGTTGGCTTCTTTTGTTTTGTTTTTACCAGTACCAGGGATCGAACTCAGGACCTTGCGCTTGCCTGGCAGCCACGGTGCCACTGAGTTACATCCCCTTCTCTGGTTTTTCTTGTGCGGAACCCAGGGCCTTGCACATGCTGGGCAAGCATCTATCCCCGAGCTGCACCCCAGCCCTGGGTGACCCTGGATGGGTCCTCAATAGTTCAGGATAGGATCTGGCCTCCTGTGGAACCAGCCAGTGAAGAGAGGGTTGAGCTTTCCAGTCCCAGCACCACCCCCCCAACCCCAGGTACTCACCACTGGCCGACTGAAGCCCAGGCAATGCACCAGCCCTAAAACAGCATGGCTCGGAGAGTTTCTGTGCTGGTGGGCTTAGTGCCCCCATCTCCACCACCAGGATCTGGTGCTGGTCCGTCCCGTGCCTTCCTGAGCGTGGGGAGCCGTTCCGCCAGTGGTCACCCAGAGGGAGGGGCTGTGGGAGCCCCCTGTTTACAGCCGCTCAGCCGGGGAGGCAGTCATGTGAGGCAGAGCCTTCTCATCTGTGGGCCGGAAGGCACCGCACAGTGGCTGTGTGAGGAATGGGGGGATTGATGGTGCGGGAAAACCTCCCTCACTTGGTGTCAGAGGGGGTGCTGGGTGAGAGACAGTTCCCCATCCCTGCATTCACAGGCTCCCTGGTGGCCTGGGCTGGAGGACAATGGCTCAGGTGCTGGGGTGCTGTTAGCACCCCAGGCCACTTCCTTCCAGAGCCCCCATGCCATGGTGGCAGCAGCACACAAATCAACGGGGGTTTCCCTGGCCTGTCCTCGCCCTAAGGCCCTTTAGGGACACTACTGAGGGAGACTGGGGAGAAGTGACAGAAACAGAAACAGGGAAAGGCGGGAGGCGCTTGACTTTCTAAGGAGTATTTACATATCCTGCCTGCCTCCCCTCCTCCTCCGAGCTTCCTGAGGATGGCTCTTTTCTTGGCGTGAATGCTGTGTTAGGGCAGCGCAGCTCTGATCTTGCTTCCCACGGAAAACGCGTTGCAGTGTCAGAGAATCTCAGGTTCCAGAGAGTACTCGGGTT
This sequence comes from Heterocephalus glaber, assembly GCF_053883595.1. Lineage (NCBI taxonomy): Eukaryota > Metazoa > Chordata > Mammalia > Rodentia > Bathyergidae > Heterocephalus > Heterocephalus glaber. Next base: position 1,042,494 of record NW_028258162.1, on the reverse strand, counting down.
TTCTCAGGTGTCCCCCATAACGGTGACAGCTTGCTGCTTTTTTATAGTCAATGGTGGGGGAAAAGTTAGAGATTTGCACCTTAGCTTGCTTGGCCCGTGTCAGGAAAACATCTTCATTGCTGTGTCTGGGCTGTCAGGCTTCCCTTGCCTTGCAGCTTGCAGGGAAAAGGAAGCCCAGGATGTCTGTGCTATGCTTCAGGCTGTGGGCGGGGGTTCCCAGGGGACATTAAGTCCACGTCAACAGAAGTCCATCACAGGCACACCTCCCAGTGTCCTGGTATAAATGACGATAGAACCAAGGTCGACGGTAGCACGTAGTGGCTACTGTGCAGCCCCTGTATACCGCTGGGCTGCTGGCAGGCTGGCTGCGGGGCAAGGACTGTCATGAGAGTGTGGGGTGGCTGGACAGGTGGACTACGGCTAACGGCTAATGGCTGGGCAGCTGGCAGATGAGGTGAGCTGAGCTGAGCTGAGCAGCTAAGAATACAGACAGGTCAGACGTTCCACCACTCTGCATCCCTCCTCAGGCTTCCCGTGTCCCAGGTGAACTTCCCCAGTTTGAACTGGTGACAAGACACACCTGAAATTTAAATTCGGGCTGGAAAGCTGGGCATGGTGGCACACACCTATAATCCCAGCACTTGGGAGGCTGAGACAGGAGGATCACCATGAGTTCAGGCCAGCCTGGACTACATAGTGAAACCCTGACTCAAAAAAACAAAAGCAAAAAAATAACTGAAGCTGGAGATGTGGCCTGGTGGTGAGCCTGTGCCCAACATAAACAAGGCCCTGTGTTCCTCCCCATCGCCAGCACACAAAATAGTGTAGCTCGTTAAAATGTCTGGAGACCTGTATATGCATTTATAGAAGTTTACCAAGCTATGCCCTTCTGATATGTGTGTTTTACTGTTTAAATGTTTACTTTAGTAAAAAACGTTTTGTTTTTTTTTTTCTTTTGTGTGCACTACCATACCACCTGCAAGGTCTTCTTAAATTTACAAAATGTGTGAGTTGGTAGGAAGGAAAATGAATATGGAGTTAGAAGCCTTAGGTGGTATTTATTTCTGCCACTTATTAGCTGTTTATGTGAACTTGGCCAACAGACTTTCCCTTCCTCGGTGACCTCGTCTGTAGAATGGGGATAACAGTGCTTGCCCTGCCTGTGCTGCAAAGGCACTGACAGCCGGAAGAGAATGGTGTGTGAGGCTCTGAGAGGCGAGCACTCAGGCACAGAGAACAGTGTCCGCTTCTGTCTTTGGTTGTCTCAATTATTTTGAGATAAAATGAGATTGAATTGAATATTTCAAAAAATTTTTAAACTAGACGTTAGAAACCTGAAATGCCATGAAGTCCTAGGTCAACTCTGGAAATTACCTGGGGTTTTTTGGTTTCTTGGTTTGGGTTTTTTAGTGGTGGTGTGGGTTTTTTTCTTCTGTGTTTGTTTGGGGGTGTTTGGTCCTGGATTTTGAACCTGACACCTATGTACACCACCAACCCTGATCACCCCAGATTTTATCTAACATTCCTAAGATAAAAATAATTCAAGACAAGGAGGATCCTCTGCAGTCATATTAGGCAAAACCGAGCACCTCTCACTTAACTTAGAAAAAAATATTACTGATAACAGTGATTATCCCTGATGTTTATTAAGTTTCTAGACAAGAAAATTAGGCAAGGAGCTGTGTTATAATTCAGTGGGACAACACGTGTTTAGTGTGTATGATCCCCTGGGCTCAACACCAAAACACAACAGAAAAAGAAAATTTATATTGTCTTTTAAAAACACTGAAAATGATGAATGGCTACTCCTCCTCCTGCCAGGGCTTGCCCACTACCCTGGGAATCGTGCCAGTCCAGGCCTCTCAGCCATCATGATAGCCTAACTACTCTTACCTCTAGGTGGCAGCAGACATCAAGCAAACGTGCAAGTCTGAGGCAAAGGGAGGGTGGCCTTTCCTGTCTTCTCTCCCACACAGTGCTGGGGATTGAACCCAGCACCTCACGTGTGCCTGGCAAGTGCTGTACTACCCGGCTGCACCCTGACCCTTTTTTTTTTTTATTTGAGACAGTGTCTTGCTAAATTGCCCCAGCTGGCCTGGAACTTGTGAACCTGCTACTTCCACCGCCCTCGAAGCTGAGATTATAGGTGTGGGCTGCCAAGCCCAGCTCAGCAGGGAGCATTTTGTACAAGAAAAAATAGGTGGCTGTTTTACGAAGGAATAATGAGGTGTTCGCTTGGGCAGCACATATACTAAAATAGGAAGGAATAATGAGAATATGAGTTTGAATTGTTTTTTATGTTTTAAAAGGAGTTACATTGTCTGAAGCTCCAAAATTGTCTGCGTCTTGCAAATTCAAATCAAATTTCTCAACCACGAGCAGGTTAAGTCTTTAAAAGGAGTATAAAAAGGGTTAAAGTAGTTAAAAAGCCAGATATTTTGAGGAAAAGTTGAGTGCAATTAAATTCTGTCATACTTTACTATCTGCTTACCCCATGATGAGGGAGATTGACTAGTTTATCTCTAGGACTGCCCTAATTCCTGAGTCAGTTATAGTGTGTGTGTGTGTGTGTGTGTGGGTGTGTGTGGGTGTGTGTGGGTGTGTGTGGGTGTGTGTGTGGGCGCGCATGCGCATGGGTGTGTATGTGTACTGTGTGGGCAGGTCACCACTGAACCACAGCTCACACCTTACAAATGCTTTTCAAGTTGAGAACCATGAAATTTTAAGTATTTAATAGAACATAGTGAATAATCCTTTGTAAGTAAAAAAAGCTCTAAAGTAATATAATCGATTTCCTGGTTAATTTAACATAACTTTGGATTTTTGTGTCTCATGTTGTTTTGAGTATACAGATGATTTTGCTTGTGTGTGTGGTTTTAGTTTGGTTGGGTTTTCTTTTAGCTCTTGTGGGTGTCACTGTTTTCCCCAGGCTGATCTCCAGCTGCTGGGCTCAAGCAATCCTCCTCCCTTGGCCCCAAGGCTTGCTTGAGTCTTAAAAGCGTTCACTTTGACTGATATTTTTGCCACCTTGTTAAGGGGATTTTAGTGTATTCATTGCAGTGTAATTTTCTTTGCTAATCATTCAGCTTTATTTTTTTGTAACAGCTTTATGGAGCTATAATTCATATAGGGTAATTCAACCATTTAAAGCATACAATTCCATGTTTTTTGGTATATTTGCAATTGTGTAACTGTCCCGAGTTTGTAGCTTTACTGATTTACATTTTGTAGTTAGAGAAATCCCAAGGGTACAAGATTCCCAAATGGCCACCGGGAAGCCTCCCTTCCTAGTCTGGGTTTTGTCCGGCTTCATGCCAACTTTGGGCTCCAGCCTTTGAAGTGCAGAGCTGGGCCATTCTTTTCGCTACTGAAAAGACAACACAGTTTCTTCTCAGTGCTACCCAGGGAATAAAAAAGGCCCCAGGCTGTTGTCCCCAGGGCCCCATCCGGCAGGTCCTGGCTCTCTGTTCACGTTTCTCCTTCGTCCTCCAGAGGGACTTGTAGGCACAGTCCTTCTCCTGGCCTTTTGGACTGTTCTGGGGAGCGATTGAGTGTCTCACAGCAAGGCAGTGTTGTGTTCTGTGTGACTAAGACTGCAGTTTGCAGTTCAGCTGGTCTGTCACTGCCACCGTCCTGGTGGAGCTATGTGTGGCTTTCTCTCCATTTCAGCCTCACAAATCTCTCCTTTGACAACCACTTCAAGTACTGCCCCTCCTTCCCCTCTGCAGTCCAAACTCACACCCTGGCATGGCACTAGTGTTGTCTGCGCCATTCGGGCCGGGCCCTCCCAACAAGGCGCGAACGGGCCTCCTCTTCCAAGGCTGCTCTGGCAGCGCCCCAGCTGCACTGGCTTTGCCCTCCACACACAAATCACAGTGCCACCGAGAAGAGTTCCCGCCCACCTCGCTGGGAAGAGCCGAGTCACCCAGCGGAGCCTTCCCAACTGTCACTTTTCCTTTGAATAAGTATGCTGGTGTTTGTGCTCTTTTTCTTTTTTTCTTTCTTTCTTTTTTTTTTTTTTTTTTTTTGGTAATGGGGATCAAACTCGGGACCTTGCACTTGCGAGCCAGGTGGTGGAACCCCTGAGCTAAATCCCTGGCCCTGTGCTTTCTTAATCTTAAATAGCAAACCAGCTGCTTTCTGACAGCCTAGGTGGAACAACTCTCTTGGAGAACAAGTGGGATTTTGGTAACTAGGAAAACTCTCCCAAATTGATTCTGTTCTCTGTGTCTTTGAAATGTTAGCAATTGGATACAAGGCTTTGGGAAGTTAGTCAAGGAGTGAACATAAGACTTATTACAGGACCTTACAGTTGGGGGACTGGGACATGGCTTAGTGGTAGACTACTTACTTGGTACATGCAAGGCCTTGGGTTCAATCCCTAGCACTTCAAAGAAGAAAAAGGGTTTCTTTTTGTTATGATCATCTGTTAAGATTAAAGTTAAGCCAGGCATGGTGGTGCATGCCTGTAATCCTCCCATCTGTGGGAGGCTGAGGCAGGAGAGTTGCCGAGAGTTCAAGGCCCTGAGCTACAGTGTGATTTCAAGGTCAACCTGAAATATACATAGCAAGACCTTGTCTCCAAGAGAAAAACAACAACAACAAAAGAAGTTAATCAGGATGTGTCCCTAACTGAATTCATGAGAATGACTCAGGGTATTGAAGAGTTGATTTGCAGAGCATAAGTCTGTTTCTGTGCCATTTGCCATCAGCGCCAGGCACTGCCAGGAGGTTGGGCTCCTGGGGGCTCCTCGGTTTTGCTCGATGACTGAACACTGAACTAGCAGGCGGGGGAGGCTTCACTGAGGTCTGAAGTCCCCCCCACGGTACGGGTGGGCAGGGAGACAGTGAGTACGGGTCTTGCTGACCCAACATGAGGTTCGTTGTTAGAAGTGTTCCCGCAGGAAGAAAGAGAACACAAGGTGAAAGGCAGAATTAGGTTGTTAAGCTTGATTCATAAATCAGTTCTGTGTCTTACAGTACCTCTTCTTGTATTAATAAAAAGAAAAAAGTTCTACCTTGGGATAACATCATTCTCTTCTTTCCTCACTTTTTTTGAAATTTCGCGTTGGAGACAGTGTGTCTCTTCCATTCCATCTTACAGTGGACCCTTGACTGAAGCACTCAATTCGTTCCTGAGGGCTGATTGTAACTCAAGTTGGTCAGTTGCCTTCAGAGTCTCTCTCCTGTATAATTTTAGGCCACACTTCCTTCCAGGCAGACCTCAGTGTGCCTAGAGAGACATTGGCCTGAGATTTCTCAGTTAACCCCACACAGGAAGGGCTGTTGTAATGTTCCTTCCAGGAATCTTCAAGGGTTAAATCTGTACCTGACACCATCTGAAAGCACAACTGGCCCTTCAAGGGTTAAATCTGTACCTGACACCATCTGAAAGCACAACTGGCCGGCATTTGGTTGTAACTCAAAAGTTTGGTCGTAACCCAAGTTGTTTGTATGCAGGCCGGTCTGCTGTAAAAGGCACTTTAGGCCCTGTTTCCTGGAAGGAGGCAGATTTAGTGCCAGCAACTCACAGCTGAGAGAGGGAGGGTGCGCTGTAGACACGCAGCCCTCCTAGGGCCTGCCAGGCCCTTTCCTCCAGGGACGGTCAGTGAGATGCAGCCCCTGAGAAGTTTCCAGCGGGGTGTGCGTCGGTGTCACCGATGTGATGAGCTGTCCCTCAGAACACCCTGAGGCCGCAGCACCTGCGCTTCCTGGGAACCTGCTGGCAGGGTTCCCGCCACCCCCAGAGCCCCTCGGCCTGTGGCACCCGGGATGCTCATGCTGGTGCAGAGCTCACTGTGTCGACCTTCCCGACTGGGAGAAATGGAGCTGAGATGTGAATGCCTTCTCTGCATTACAGGGCAAGCTTTCAAACTGAGACTCTCAGAGCAGCCTGGAGCGCCTTGGGTTTTACCAGAGTTAGGAAGAGGCAAAGAGTTGTTTTGGCTGGATATTAGAAGAAAAATCCTTTTTATTGAGTAATGCGATCGGTTATACACCAGGCACGTCATGTTTATCTTAGTCAGACTTTGTGACTGTTATTGCATGCAGATCTGTTGGCCCCATTTTATGGATGAGGACGTAAGGCCCGAGGAGTTCAGTAATTTGTCCACATTCACAGAGCTAGTGGAGTACTGGACTTGAGCCCAGTCCTGTCTTCCAAACCCAAGATTTTTCTGTTAGCTAATTCTCTTTTATTCTTAGTCAACTTCAAAATTGGTGTATCTAAAAATCATGAAATTAAGCATGAACTGCCCAGCTTATATGTGGGGAAGAAGAGAGATGCATTTTCTTTTTTTTGGTACTGGGGATCGAACTTGGGTCCTTGCGCTTGCGCAGCAGGCAGTGAAACCACTGAGCTAAATCCCCGGCCAAGAGATGCATTCTAACTAAAGAAATAAAATGCCTTCTTCCACTAGAAAATTAAATGAAGAACAATGGAAAAATATAAAATTTAAAAATATTGACGTTCCCAAAGAATATTCTTTGTTTGTTGAAAGCCTGTGATGCCAGGCGAGGTGGTGCACACCTGTAATCCCAGCGCTTGGCAGGCTGAGGCAGGAAGATTGCCATGAGTTCAAGGCCAGTCTGGGCTACATAGATAGTTCAACTGCATAATAAGACCTGTCTCAAAAAAAAAAAGGCCTGTAGTGAATATCCTCATTTAAAGGAATATTAATTTTGATTTCTCTGACTTCGGCCTAAGGTGGGAGATTCTAGATTATTTACTAGAATAGTAAGTATTCCTGTCAGCTGAACTGATATTCGGGGATCTTCGGTGGTAGGTGTTTGGGACACACATAAACCCATGGCTCTGAGGCAAGAGGGCCACAGGTTTGAGATCTGCTTGGGTGATTTCACAAGGAGAGGACTGGGGCTACAGCTCAGTGATAGAACACACCTGGCTTCCATCCGCCAGTATAGCAAAAAATAAACGAACTCATGGCTTAAGCTCCACTTCTGGGATTTTTCTCCTGACCGCCCTCCTTTTCCAGGTGAAAATTGTAGCAATGAATGAGGATGCCACCCTCCGATCGGCCCTGGATAAGAACCTGAGAAGCGCAGTGACCGCGGCCTTCCTCATGCTCCCCGAGAGCTTTTCCGAGGAAGAGCTATTCATGGAGATCGCGGGGCTGTCCTACGCAGGTGAGTGGTGGGGTGCCGGGCGCAAGGAGGCAGGGACCTCAAGGCTCCACCCATGCCCTGCCCTTTCACGGTAGTCCTGAGGTGACTTCCGTGTTGGCTTTTTCTGACCTGCTTGAGAGTAGCAGGTCCATGCCGTGTCCCTCTGTGTGTTCTCTTAACTGCACCGTAGGACAGTGCTGACCCAGTGTTTGTGTCCAGTTGGCAGTCCCTGCCACAGATGCAGTTGTCCCAATAATGTCCTTTGTGGCATTTTTTCCTCCATATATGGCCCAGTCTCGGATCATATCCTGTACTCACTGTTGACGCTCCTGTTGGTGGTTTTGGTTTGGTGCTGGGGACTGAACCAGGGCCTTGTCCCTCTTACTCCGGAGCCCTCTTGCTTCTCCATGCCTCACAGGATGTGAAGTTCTGGAGTTGATACAGTGACGTGTGCCCCTCTCTCGGCAGTGTGTCCCTTTTCATGCAAGCATTTTGCATGAGGAGCATTTGGATGTCCTGCTTCCTATGAATGCATCCTGCCTATTGATGGTTCCAGTCTTTACTGGTATGATGCCGAAGTGCCGATTTTCCAAATTCATCTCATCCTCCACAGGAGGGAAGAGCGTTCCTTCCTGCCTCATTCATTTATTTGTCTATTATTTATCTAAATGTCAACTTTCTTTCCCTTTCAATGCTTTGTGTTCTCAAAGAAACGAGCAAGGGGGGCCGGGAAGATGGAGCCCTTGATGCCAGCAGAGGAGCATCACATCTCTGAAATAGTGAAGTTCCGTGCGAGCTCTCATCTGCAGGGCTGGGATGCAGCTCAGGGGTAGAGCACTTGCCTGACATGCGCAGGCTGTAGGGTTTGAGGCCAGCACCATACACACATACACACAAATTCATTTAAAAAAAAAGTGGTGGTCCACATCTGTAATCCCAGTACTCAGGAGGCTGAGGCAGGAGGATTGCTGCGAGTTCAAGGCCAGCCTGCACTACAAAGCAAGGCCCTATCTCAGAAACAAAGCAAGTGTGGCAACCTACTTTCTGTTTCCCCTTCTGTCTCTCTTAGAAGCTTTCTTTCAATAAATTGTTCCTACTCTTAAAAAAAAAGTGCCCTCATACTTAGGCAAAAAGAGTTTGAGGGTGAGGGTGTAGCTCAGCAGTAGAACATTTGCTAGCTTGCATAAGGTTCCAGGTTCAATCTCCAGCACTTTCTTATATAAACTTTCCTAATTTTAGTATGAGTCCAAGAACTTCATCCTCAAAGCATTGCAAAGGCTGCTTGCTTACTCTGAGCCCCTGGTACAGAGAGAAGATTTCATGGAAATTTGCTGCTGTGAGAGACCTCAGAGGTCTGATTCCCCAGCTTCTTCCTAAAATGCTGATAGGGCAGCGGAGCACTGGAAAGGAAGCTGATACTGCTGCCTTTGGTGGTGTCCACTGCACTGAGAGGCAGAGGGGAAGAGCGGTGGCGTGGCATGGAGAGCCCATGTCAGAGTGAGTCCGTGGCTGCTGCCCTGTGGGAGAAAGCATGCAGCAGAACCCTTTGGTGCCTCACTGGCTCTGTGAAAGAAGACGTAGGACTGTGCCATGCAGCCCCAGAACCACCACCTCCTCCTCCCCCCGACCCCCGGCTCCCCCTCCATTTTTTCCTATGATCAGCATTACTGTGGTGCTTGCTGGCTTCTAGGAGTTCTTTATAAATTATTATTTGGTTGTTGTGGTTGGTTTTTTGAGACAGGGTCTCACTGTGTAGTTCAGGCTGGCCTTGAGCTCACTGTGTAGCCCAGGCTGGCCACCTCGCCCAGCTTGTCTTTATAAATTCTGAACATTGAGTCAAGCATCTCATCAAATGACACACCTGCTTTCACCTACTTGTATTTTGGTGCTGGGATCCAACCCAGGGCCTCATGGATGCTGCACACATGAGGTACCTCTGAGCAAACCCCAGCCCCAGACTTTCTTCAGGTAACCTTTGACTGTGCTGAGGCCCAAGCTGATATTTGCTGGAACTGGACTAGGAAGGGTAGCAAAGGATCGAGGCCCTCAGGGAGAATTCCCTGGGTATGACATTTGACTTGGGCCATGTGTTAAAAGGCAGATTTTCCTCCTGTCTTCCCTAGGCTTCTGAGAATCCATCCTCCTTGAACTGATCCAATTCTGTCCCTTTGGCGAACCACCCGAGTGTCTCAAGCCCTCAGAACATTCCAAAATTCAGATGACCTTCCAATCTCACCTGAATTTACAACTTTGACACTCTCCACCTTTTCCCAGGTGAGAGATGCCTGTGGTCCCTATCCGGGGAGGATCAAGACTTCTCCCAGAGGGGACAAGGATGGAGAAAACAGTGTCTTTCTCTCTAAGTTCCTGGACACGTTCCGGCCTGTAATGACCGACAGAGCCCGGCACTGTGACTGTTGCCAGCATAGTAACAGCCGTGGCAGTTTTATGTGGCCCTTAACGATCCCTGAGCTCTGGGCTCCCGTTTATGGCAGCATTGCTCTAAGTGGTGGGTGAGAACAGGGTAGGTGGAGAAGCCCCCGACAGCCAGGAGGAGAAAGCTTTCCAGTCCTCACGGAAGAGGAGTCCACTTTGAATTTTCCTTCGTAAGGATGAACCAGTGCCGTTCAGGATCCTGATTTGACAGCTGTCAGATGAATTGACTTCCCAGACCCTGAAGAACCAAAGGTAGACTCTGCTCCAGGGTGCTCCGAGTTGAAAAACACATGCAGTTGCAGGCGTCTTGGGGAACTCGGGAAACACACGGGTGGAAAAGACAGGCGGCCTGAGGGGAAGCAGTGGCTCAGTGGGACTGCAGTCCATGGTTCAGGGTGGAAAAAACAGCTTTTATTACCCAGTGCCCAACCTGCTGCCCATACTTCCAGTGTCACAGCAGCTTCATCCTTATGACAGCTTTCTCTTTGGGTGCTGTGCTCCCCCCGCCACCACCCGGGTCGCAGAGGAGAACAGGCCAGCAAGGTCCCTGACTCAGTCCCTGAGTGCAGCAGGTGGTGGACCTAGTCCCAGCATCCCAGGGGGACTTAGCCCTTCCCAGGCCCCCAGCATGCTCACAAACCAGTGGCTCCTAAAGACATGTGTCTGGACAGCCTGTGTGAAAGACACAGGCATTGGGCTGGAGATTTAGCTCAGCAGTTCTGGCACCTGCCTCGCAAGTGCAAGGTCCTGAGTTTGATCCCCAGTACCAAAAAAACAAAACAACAAGAAAAAAAAGACGCAGGCATTGCACAGAGGAGGTTCGGTGTGGTTGTCATGGATGTGTTGTCACATTGTCCTCCAGTTGACACACTGTCATTGAGCAGTGATTGATGAGCACTCGGGTTACACTGGCTATCACTGTTATTGTTAACACCCCTGCAAGCCCCTTTTACAGATTACAAAAATTGGTAAGCAAAGGGGAGGCACCACACTGTGGGATTACAATGCCAGAAGAATTATACAAAGTGAAGCCAGGTTTGGGGCCACATGCTCGAAATTCCAGCACTCTGGGAGGCTGAGGCAGGAAGATTACAAGTTCAAGCCCATCCTGGGCAACTTAGCAACTTAGTGAGACTCTGTCTCAAAAGAAAAAAGGGGCTGGGATGGAGCTAGGAGTGAAGACCCTAGGTTCAATGCTCAGCCTCTACCCCATCCCCTCAAAAATAATACAAGTCAACAAGAAATGCCTGTCCAACCAGCTGAATACTTAGACTAGGAGGACTGAAACTTAGCCCCATTCACGTGGTGCTTCAAGGTCATAAGGAATGAGATTCATCTTCTGGCACCCTCCTATAAGAGAACAGGCTGCTTTTCATGCCAGGGTGTCTGAGCGCAGCAAGGCTGCTTTGAGGAATAAAGCAGTGCTGCAAGAAGTTGACAGTTGAGTGATTCTTGGGACCAGCTCAGCAACAGGTGTCAGCGTCCTGGAGTGTGATTTAACATCCCTGTGTAGATTCCAGTAAATGAGGAGAGAAGCCAGATGGGGTGGTGCACGCCTTATCATCCCAGCACTTGGGAGGCTGAGGCAGTGATCACCACAAGTTCAAGGCCAGCCTGGAGTATATCGCAAGTTCCATTAAAGTCAGGAAAAAAATGCTTCCTGTAGAGTAAACGCCACTGGGGTCATCCACCATGCACAGGCAGCCAGAGCCTCGAAGGCAGTCTCAACAGTGCTCCGCCTCTGGGATTTAGAACTTCCTCTCCACTTGGGGGCGCGAGCTTTGTAGAGGCCCGTGCTGGAACACTGTGTCCTCAGTGGTCATCTGCTCCTGGAGGGCCAGTCATCACGCCTATGCCTAACATCGTGGGTCCCATACCAGCATCATGCACCATTCTAAGCGTTCTTCATGTGCTACCACGCCCAGGCCCTGAAAGCTGTGTGCTGTTTGCTTTCTGGCCTCAGTCTGCACTCAGAATCTCGAAGCCCAGGAGCTTCCCCAACCTGCCCTGAGTGTTGCGGGAGCACAGGGGCTCATCTTGTGCCTGCGCTCACTGGCACCCTCACTGTCTCTGAAGGGTCTGTCCTGCTCATCCCAAGTCTCCTGGGGCAGTTTCCTCACTTTACAGCTCAGTTCTGCCTCACACTGCGGCCTCCCTGACTCCTCTGCCTCCCCGTCGTCTCTCCCTGCCTTGGCTTCCTCCACAGGTTCTCTAGTCTGACACCCTGTGGAGTTTCCTGGTCTGTCTTTGGTCTTCATCCCACCTTGGCATGTGATGGCAGGTGTGTTTGTCTCACTTTGTTCCCTCTGCCTGGTGCTTAGAGATGCTCTGTGGCTGCCATCAATCAGGTTCCCTTTCTGAGTCCTCCTCCCACCCTGTGTTCTCTGTAGAAAACAAAGCCTGGTTCTGGTTCGGACCACCAGATCCCTCCTTTCATTCCACACACCAGCTGGTGCAGAGCAGCATTTTCTGCAGCCCTGGAGGTATTTGTGGGAACTCCTCCTGGGTAACATGTCAGACTGCCTCCTAGAAATACTGCTTTTGTCTCCCTGACCTTTTTGTAGTGCTGAGGCCAAACCCAAGGCCTGACTTACTCTAGGCAGACACTCGGCCACCAAGCCTGATCTAGCCTTAGCCATCTTCATTAAAAAATTACTTTGTCCTCTTGTGAAAGCGTGGAGTTAGAGCCTTGCTTCCCATCATACACAGAGTTAACCCCAAGTGGATTGTGGGCATAAGAGGTAAGTGTGAGAGCCTAAACATAAAATTCTCGGAAGAGTGGCTTTTGGTTTAGGTCAAAGAGAAACAAGCCCTTGGGTACCCGCTGGGTTACCTGACACTTCTCTGAGCAGAGCAGCCAAGAGTCAAGCCAGCAGTAGAGGTTTTTGCTCAGTCCCTGGGCTTTGTTGCAGTCTCTGGAGGTGAGAAACTGACTGTCACCATCAGGTGCTGGCCATGCTGTGCCAAGTCTTACTTCGCCCTGACACAGTGAGTAATCAGCCCATCTGCTCTCTGTCCCCGGCCAGGCTCGTTCTGCTGCACGCGGTTAGAGAAATTCAGCTTAGCAGACGTTTGTTGCTGTTCCTTCCCTGCCCAGGCAGTGCACCAGGAGTGGGCATCCAGAGCTGGCGGGGCCCAGTCCTTGTTCTCAGGGCTCAGGGTCTCTTGGGTTCTTCAAGTATTGCATGCCTGTCCTTCAGGGGAGGACTTGGATTTGTCTGCTTTTTTACATTTTAACAGATACAGTCCTTGTCTCAAAAGTTACTGCATAAAATATGGAAATTTTCTAGTTGATCATGGAGGATACAGAAAGAGAAAGACTGACACTAATGTTTAGAAAAAAAAAATAGAACTTAACCGGATCTTCCACTTCAGGACCTGCTAGTTTCAGAGCTCATAGCTGGGTGTGGTGGCGCACACTTGTAATCCTAGCACCCAGGATCCTGAAGCAGGAGGATCACTGTGAGTTCAAGGCCAGCCTGAGCTAATAGCAATTCCCTATTTCGAAAAAACCCAAAAAAGAGCTAAATAAATTCAGAGTTCATTACTAGGATTTATTCAAGGCTCTTGATAAAATTGCAAGGGGTCACACAGTCAGAAGTTAACCCAGCCTCTTGTACATTCACACTTGCGTCAAGCCATCCCCGACTCTGTACCCTGTGAATTGGGGAAAAATGCTAGAGGCAGTCAACCAACATGGTGGAAGAGGGGAATGAAAGAAAATCGCCAAGTAGAGAAACAGTCGGCTAAATGTCACCACCTTGAAACTGAGAGGGGCTGGACCTTGGACAGATTATTGGGGCACCTTGATGTCCTCATCTATAAAACTTGGAACAATAATAGTATTTCCTTTAGAGAGCTTTGCGGGGACTGAAAGAGATTACAGACATAAAACGTGTGTGTGTACACACACACACACACACACACACACACACACAGAGGACCCATAGTAAATATGCATGTTAGAACAAAAACCAACCTTTTTTCCCCCTTAGTGGGAAGGAACCCAAGGCTTGCATGGCAGGCCTGCGAGGACCCAGCCTGGCTTCTGCTGGTGTATGAATGGCCAGCCCTCTGCTGGCAGAAGCTCTTGGTCCCCTGGTCCTTCAGCCCTTACTGTTGGGCACTGTCTCAGTCTGCTCTCTGTTGCTAATAATTCAGTACCACAAACGGTATGTTTGAGAAGAGAGAAGTTGTTGTTGGCCCAGAGTTCTGGTCCAGGGCCGGGGTGATGCACGCCTGGTGACAGCCTCTTGCCGCAGTCTCAAAGCAGCCCCGGGAGATGGGGGAGAGAGCAGGGAACAGGTGTGCAGCGCTCTCCTCGCTCATTTTTTATTTTTTTGAAACAGGGTCTTGCAATGTAATCCAAGCCATCCTTGAACTAGTGGCGATCCTCCTGCCTCAGCCTCAGGTGTGGTGGCATTACAGTCATGCGACACCACCCCTGGCTCTTTCTTCTCAGGAAGCCATCAGTAGTTGGTCTAGAGCGCCACCCTGATGGCCCCATTTTACCCATCACCTCTCAAAGGTCCTGCCTCTAAGCAGCAGAGTTGGATGAAGTCTCCACTCTTAATCACCCCATATGGAGATTAAACCCCAACATGAGTTTCGGACAGAAAATCGCATCCAAGCCATTGCAGGCATCTTTGTATTTTAACTTTCTCCAAGCAGCCAACAGCTTGCTCTAGGGAAGCGTCAGCACTTTCTGTCCTGCTGTAACTGCCACCGGGCTGTCTTCACCTTCACTAGGGACCAAGGCTGGGTGATAAATTGCACCATTGCCCTGGTCCCAGGGGTTCCCTCTGCAGCGTTGCTCTCCCAGGCTAACCTCAGGACTTCTGCACGTGTCCAGGCTCATTCTCCGTGCTGGGGCTGGAGACCAGACCCCACCTGCAAAGCCTGTGTGCTGCACTGAGATGCACCCCTGCCTGCTTTTTTTTTTTTGGTTCTGTACTGAGGATTGAACCCAGGGCCTTCTCTCTGAGCTTCACCCAGTCCATCCATCCATCCATTGATTTATTTAGACATTTATTTACTTAAATTTTGAGACAAGGTCTTGCTGAGTTGCCAAGTTGCCCAGGCTGGACTCAAATTTGCAATCTTCCTGCCTTAGCCTCCCACAGTCCTGGGATTACTGGTGTGTGCTACCCTCCAGCCCCTTCTGAATTCACGTGACCCTGAAACGCATTCACTCGTGCCTCCTGTTTCATCCCTCCTCCTTCTGGCGCAACCTCTTGGTGCTTGTCAATGGCAGAGGCCACACTCGCGCACTGTTCATTTCTTTCAGAAGTTGCCCTTTGTCCTTCAGAATTATTTTGCAACTCAGATCACCCCATAGGCAGAGGTAGCATCCCTCATGCAGTATCTCTTTGGACTTTTAAAGTTAAGTTTGCTAGGTGGGTGAAGCCGAGAGCGCCGGGCATGTGCGGACGCCGTCCGAGGCTCTGCGGGCCGGGGCGGCGGGCACGGGTCGGGGGAACCGGACAGCCCCGCGCTAGGCCCCTGGCGGGCTCGCCCAAGTTGGAAACCGCGGCCGCCCCCCTCTCCCCGCGGCGCTGCCGGGCGGGTGCGGAGGGCCTGGAGGGAGCGGCGGCCGGGTCTGGCAGGTGGCGCGCGCCCCGGAGGGGCCGGGGGCGGCGCGGCCCCGACAGCCAGAGGGGCGCCCGCACCTCCGGGGGACCCATTTTGTTTCGGCGGGAGTTGGCTTCCGTCTCGGAGTGGTTGGTGCAGTCAGATGGCTGAGAGCTAGCAAGGAAAATTCAGGACCATGATGGCTCAGTTTCCCACAGCTATGAATGGATGGCCAAACATGTGGGCTATTACCTCTGAAGAACCCACTAAGCATGACAAACAATTTGATAACCTCAAGCCTTCAGGAGGTTACATAAGAGGTGATCAAGCACGTACTTTTTTCTTACAATCAGGTCTGCCGGCTCCTGTTTTAGCTGAAATATGGGCCTTATCAGACCTAAATAAGGACGGGAAGATGGATCAGGAGGAGTTCTCCATAGCTATGAAACTCATCAGACTAAAGCTTCAAGGCCAGCAGTTGCCTGTGGTTCTCCCTCCCATTATGAAACAGCCGCCTGTGTTCTCTCCACTACTTGCTGCTCGTTTTGGGATGGGAAGCATGCCCAATCTGTCCATTCCGCAGCCATTGCCTCCTGTTGCACCTGTAACAGCACCCTTGTCTTCTGCAACTTCAGGGACCAGTCTTCCTCCCTTAATAATGCCTGCTCCCCTAGTGCCTTCTGTTAGTACACCGTCATTACCAAATGGAACCGCCAGTCTCATTCAGCCTTTGTCCATTCCTTACTCTTCAACATTGCCTCGTACATCATCTTACAGTCTGATGATGGGAGGATTTGGTGGTACTAGTACACAGAAGGCCCAGTCTTTCTTTGATTGATTTAGGATCTAGTAGCTCAACTTCCTCAACTGCTTCACTCTCAGGGAACTCTTCCAAGACTGGCACCTCAGAGTGGGCAGTTCCTCAGCCTTCAAGATTAAAATATCGGCAAAAATTTAATAGTCTTGACAAAAGTATGAGTGGATACCACTCAGGCTTTCAAGCCAGAAATGCCCTTCTTCAGTCAAATCTTTCTCAAACTCAGCTAGCTACTATTTGGACTCTGGCTGACATCGATGGGGACGGAAAGCTAAAGGCTGAAGAGTTCATCCTCGAAATGCACCTCACTGACATGGCCAAAGCTGGGTAGCTGCTGCTGCTGACTCTGCCTCCTGAGCTCGTCCCGCCCTCTTTCAGAGGAGGAAAGCAAACTGATTCAATTAATGGAACTCAGCCCTCATATCAGAAGACACAAGAAGAGGAACCTCAGAAGAAATTACCAGTTACCTTTGGGGACAAGCAGAAAGCCAACTATGAGTGCAGGAACGTGGAAAATGGAGAAGCAGCGCCAAGCCTTGATGGAGCAGCAACAGTGGGAGGCAGAGCGGAAAGCCCAGAAACAGAAGGAAGGGTGGGAGCGAAAACAGGGAGAATTACAGGAGCGAGAATGGAAGAAGCAACTTGAATTAGAAAAGCGCTTGGAGAAACAGAGGGAATTGGAGAGACATCGGGAGGAAGAAAGAAGAAAAGAGATAGATGAGAGGCAGCAAAACAGGAACTAGAGCGACAGTGTCGTTTTGAATGGGAGTGAATCCGTCGACAGGAGCTTCTCAGTCAGGACAGAGAACAGGAGGGAGTTGTCAGATCAAACTCTAAAAAGAAGAGTCTTCACCTTGAGCTGGAAGCACTGAATAGCAAACATCAGCAGATCTCAGGCAGACTACAAGATGTACGACTCAGAAAGCAAACACAAAAGACTGAGCGGGAAGTTCTAGATAAGCAGTGTGACCTGGAAATTATGGAAATCAAGCAACTTCAGCAAGAACTTCAGGAATATCAAAATAAGCTTATTTATTTGGTACCTGAGAAGCAATTATTGAATGAAAGAATTAAAAACATGCAGTTGAATAACACACCTGATTCAGGGATCAGTTTACTTCATAAGAAATCAGTAGAAAAGGAAGAATTATGCCAGAGACTTGAACAATTAGATGCTCTTGAAAAAGAAACTGCATCTAAGCTCTCAGAAATGGATTCGTTTAACAATCAGCTGAAGGAACTGAGAGCTACAATACACAGCAGCTAGCCTTTGAGCAGCTTCATAAGATCAAACATGACAAGTTGAAGGAAATTGAAAGAAAGAGAGTAGAGCTAATACAGAACAAAGCTGGAAGATGAGGCTTCAAGGAAAGCGAAGCAAGGGAAAGAAAACTTATGGAGAGAAAGTCTTAGAAAGGAGGAAGAAGAGAAACCGAAGCAACTTCAGGAAGAAAAAACACAAGAAAAAAATCAAGAAGAGGATCGAAAAGCTGAAGAGAAAGTGAGACAGCTACTGCTTTGGTGAATTATAGAGCATTATACCCCTTTGAAGCGAGGAACCATGATGAGATGAGTTTCAGTTCCGGGGATATAATTCAGGTTGATGAAAAAACTGTAGGAGAGCCTGGTTGGCTTTATGGCAGTTTTCAAGGAAACTTTGGCTGGTTTCCAGGCAACTATGTAGAAAAAATGCCATCGAGTGAAAAAGCTATGCCTCCTAAGAAGGACTTACTTCCTCCCACAGTATCTTTATCTGCTACCTCACCTTCTTCTGAACCACTTTCTTCAAGTCAACCAGCATCAGTGACTGATTATCAAAATGTATCTTTTTCAAACCTAACTGTTAATGCATCATAGCAGAAAAAATCAGCTTTTACTTGCACTGTGTCCCCTGGGTCCGTATCACCTATCCATGGACAGGGACAGGTTGTAGAAAACCTGAAAGCACAGGCCCTTTGCTCATGGACTGCAAAGAAAGATAACCATCTGAACTTCTCCAAGCATGACATCATTACCGTCTTAGAGCAGCAAGAGAATTGGTGGTTTGGGGAGGTACATGGAAGAAGAGGATGGTTTCCAAAATCTTGCGTCAAGATCATTCCTGGGAGTGAAGTGAAGCGCAAAGAGCCAGAAGCTTTGTATGCACCTATAAATAAGAAACCTACCTCCGCAGCCTATCTGGTTGGAGAAGAATATATTGCACTTTATCCATATTCAAGTGTAGAACCAGGAGATTTGACTTTCACTGAAGGGGAAGGAATATTGGTGACACAGAAAGATGGAGAATGGTGGACAGGAAGTATTGGAGATAGAACTGGAATTTTTCCATCAAACTATGTCAAACCAAAAGATCAAGAGAATTTGGGGAGCGCTAGCAAATCTGGAACATCAAACAAAAAACCTGAAATTGCTCAAGTAACTTCAGCATATGTTGCTTCTGGTGCTGAACAACTTAGCCTTGCACCAGGACAGTTAATATTAATTCTAAAGAAAAATACAAGTGGGTGGTGGCAAGGAGAATTACAGGCCAGAGGAAGGAAACGACAGAAAGGATGGTTTCCTGCCAGCCACGTTAAACTTTTGGGTCCAAGTACTGAAAGAACCACACCTGCCTTTCATGCTGTGTGTCAGGTGATCGCCATGTATGACTATGTAGCAAATAATGAAGATGAGCTCAATTTCTCCAAAGGACAACTTATTAATGTTATGAACAAGGATGACCCTGACTGGTGGCAAGGAGAAATCAATGGGGTGACGGGTCTTTTTCCTTCAAACTATGTGAAGATGACAACAGACTCAGATCCAAGTCAGCAGTGACCCTATGTTGGCTTCCAGTTGAGAAAGCACCCCAGAGACCCACTATCCAAGTTTGACTCTAGCTGGGAGGCAGGGCAGGCAGCCCTGGTCAAATGTCTCCTACCAGTTCATTTACTTCCAGTTCATTTACTTCGGTTGAATGTTAGAGCCACTTGTGATTATTTCTTTGTGTTTCTAACTTACATTTAAATTCATTTGTAACAAGCTCAAGGATAGCGGGTCTTTGTGTGGCTTTCCCTTCTCTTCGCTCTGGCACCCTTAGCATTTTTCTTCTCCTTAGTTTGGTAATCGCAGGTCATTGCGTGTGTATCGAGTGTGCCCTGCACATGGGAGTTCACACACACAAAGACCTACTATTTGCACAGACCACCCTCTGGTTGGGAGTGAGCCGCGGTGCTCTCCCAGTGTTATTGCAGCGTGTATGTTCCTCACAGAGCTGAGATGAAGCTTGCTTGTGTTCTGCTATTATGTTTGATCTAATCCTAATCACAGTGAGCTCTTAATCGGCCCAATCTGTGACTTGCCTTTGAGTGCGCGCTGTTTTCTCTGTTACTTTCTTTCTTTTTTTTTCATTAAATTCTTTTATTGGTACATTGTAGGTATACAACAACACAATTACATTTCTCATTGGGAATTGTACCTTATCTCTGTTACTTTCTAACATGCCACCATGAGTACCAAGATTTAGATTTGTTTAAATGCCAAGAACTGGAAATAATCTTTTCTCGAGGAAGGGGAAAGTGGCCTACTCTGGCAGATGTTTGCAGAATGGGATATTTGAAGCCTGTTTAAATTGCCCACGTCTGAGTGCTGTACTTTGGAAGTCTCTTTAGTATCTTTATATGCTCTGGGCTAGTGAGGATTCAGCATCATGTGCAGATAGTGTGACTTTCTTATCAATGGACTAAAGGTATCATTCTTCAGAAATGAAAGGTGTGCATCGACTGCCAGGCATGCACCCTCCCAGCTGAGACAGAGCACTTTTATCTTTATACTGAATTCAGATTCTTGTTATATATGTTATCGTCATGTCCCAGTGCACAAAGGGACACTGGTTGGCATTCTCCGTGTCTTCAGCAAGGATCATGAGGAATCTGTGTGGGGTTTAAATGCCCCTGAAGCCGGTAACAGGCTCTAGCTGAGCAGGTCTCGAGAGTGCAGGCAGGACACCTCAGCTGCCATTCCCATGTCCCTGGAGCTCTGAGGCCAGGACATGGATTTTACCACCCCAGCTCCACTAGCTAATCTGTTCTTCAGCCACACTGGCTACTTGTGCATAGGATTTTCTTTTTCTTGAATGGAGAATACTTTAGAAATAACAGACATTGTTATAAACTGTATGACAGTACTTAGCTGAGACAAAAGGGAGTTTTAATAGACAGTATTAAACTATATTTGAAAATCTGAGAGTTTATGCAATTTAAAATGTTTACAAACTACATTGCAGTCTACTGTTGGTGATTAAGTATTAGGAAAAGTGTGCATACAATCAGTCTTATTTCCTCACATAGTTCTTTTAAAAAGAAAAATATGTTTTTATATCTCAGTTTAAGTTAGAGACATATTTTGTGCAATATTTGTTAGTGTGCCTCTACATTATGAGTGGACTGGTTCAGTCATACATTGCCTAAATCATAACTTCACAGCACTTGAGAAAAATGAGCAATTTAGTTAAAACTACACAAAATTCAGATGTCTGTGTTCCAGAATCCTTTACATCATTGGGTGTAGGGAGATATGCATGTGTGCTCCCTGGAGTGGAGGTTTCTGGTTATTAAGGCACCTCCTGTTATAGCACTTGGCATTGCTGCTGTACTTTTATAAATAGGACGTTAGTAGGAAAGCAATAACACCCTCCTACAAGTGGGTAGCAGATTCACCTGCAGTCGCTGATGGAGGCTTTGCAAAGATGAGTCCTTGTGAATTCAAGTGACTTTTCTAAATTCTGTGACTACCCGGTCTTACCTTTTATCTCCTGAACTTTCTGCTTTTGCACTCTTTAATTGAGTTCAATTTAAGGACAGTTACTTTAAAAACTGAGGTTAGAAATCAGACTGCTATTAATTAACCACATTATTTGGTATAACATTTTTTCCTTATAAGTTTGAATTTAGGCTTACCTAATACACCGACAAATCATTTTAAAGATATTTTTGTAACTCGAGTCACTTCACTTTAACACTGATAAATATGGATTATTAGGAATGACATTCAGGTTGAGCCTAGCACCTACAATCAATCTGAAAATCATGTGTTCATCAGGCCCCTGTGGATTAAATCACAGGCCGGCCAATTTTAAGCCAAATGTCAGTCTGGAAAATAAATGTAACTGTTATCTGAAATGCAACTCTTTGTATAGGTATTTTGTCATCTATTTAAGAGAAAGCTAAAAGCAAAAAATGTATGACATATACTGTTAACTTGAGTCCTTCAGAAGTGCATGAAATCCTTTGCAATACCTTATTCAGCCATGTGTTTGTTCTCTTTCTCATTCAGTATAAGGTAGCTTCCAATTTGCTTAGAAGAAAAGAATTTACCTGGGAATACATCTAAATAAATTTGAACACCGTAGGAAGAATTTTTTAAAGGATTGCAATATGTGATGATCACTTTTAACACCTGTGATTAGACTTGACAGGTTTTCCAGCAATGAAAAAAAAAGCTCAAAAACAAAAGCGGATTTTTAAAGAAAATTTAAATCAACCCTATCCACTATATAGTTTCTCTAAAAACCTTACCTTAAAAAGTAATTTTGAACTAAAAGTACATAAAAATTCAATTGCTACTTTAATGTCATAAAATACAATATGAATACTAGTAGTATAAAACAAAGAAACTGGCATTGGGGGTAGAGAAAGAAATGCCAATTCCAGTCCAAAGTTTTATTTGCCAAGTTTCTTAGAATGAATTTTACCAAGTTATAAATTCTTGTACATAAAATCTGTAATGGAAATATTGGAAGACTTTGCCTAAAAGTGGCACTGTTGGATGCTGCTGTGATGGTACTGTAATGTAATAAATTATTAAATTGTTGCAAAGTGCTGTTTTTGCCTTAAATTTTTATTTTGTGTGTCTTGAAAACTATAATATTAAAAGTATTGAGATTGTGCAGATGCTGGGCACGCTTGGCATGAGATAATCTGTTTTTATTTTTACAACATTGTAATATAACTATGCAAGTGTGTTTATTAAAAGGACACAAACTACAAAAAAAAAATTAATTAATTAATTAATTTTTAAAAAGTTAAGTTTGCTTGCAGTTCCATCTTAAAGGTAGACCTTCTTACCAGGACTCTCACTGCCTTTGCCCTTATCAAAGCCCAAGGCTCCCTAGACCCAAGCAGCCCTCATCCAGACAGGCAAGGTGAGCAGACCGTGGCCAGGGTGACTCCTCAGTAATGGCACACGGTCC
The DNA here is from genome assembly GCF_053883595.1 of Heterocephalus glaber. Lineage (NCBI taxonomy): Eukaryota > Metazoa > Chordata > Mammalia > Rodentia > Bathyergidae > Heterocephalus > Heterocephalus glaber. The sequence goes on along the minus strand of NW_028258162.1, from coordinate 1,020,316 downwards.
CTGCCCTGTGCTTAGCCCCAGTGGGCAGAGGTGGGGGCAGGAGATAGCAGAAGTGAATCACTTCTGAGAATCACCTTGGTGCCTGGACAGCCATGTGCTGTGTTTTATCTGCTGGTAGGGTTCTCTGATGCCAGTGGCTCTTCTCCCCCAAACAAGGACCTGCCTGCTTGGCTCGTGTGTCTGTGTCTTGAGGAAAAGTGAGTGATGAGTCCTGCCAGGTCGGACAGTGCAGTAGCAGAGTAGGACCAGTAGTTCATAGATCACAGTGTGGATTCTTCATAGACTATTTCGCTCTTTCCCTTAACCAGGTGACTTCCGCATGGTGGTCGGGGAGGAAAAGGCGAAGGTGCTGAATATCGTGAAGCCCAATGTGGCCCACTTCCGAGAGCTGTATGGCGACATATTGCAGGAGGACCCGCAGGTGGTGTATAAGTGCCAGCAGGGCCACCTGGAGGTAATGCGATAGCTCGAGAGGTCTCAGGCCAGAGTGGTTGGGAGTGGCAGAACCCTAGGACTAGAGTAGTAGCATTTCTCTGAAAAAGCCAGTGCTGCCAAGCCTGGGCTTCCATGTCTCTGGTGACAGAGTAGTAGGGCAAGGAACAGCAGAAGCAGGACAGGGCTGTTTGCATCCTCGGCACTTGAAATTCTCACTACACAGACTCCTCACCAGCCACAAGGACTGAAGATGGGCTCGGGTCTGCCTCCTGCCACAGCCTGGTGGGCCTCCACTGTCACCATCGCGACAGTGTGCCATTTCCTGGGCCCCGTTTGCATGCAGTCTTGTATAGATTTGTACACACACGTAGATGAGGATGTTCGGGCTTTTTTGTTTGGTCTTGTTTTACATGAGTGTTCTCTTACATATTTTTCTGAAGATTGATTTTTCTCTGTTCATTGTTTGGAACTTTGCTTTTTGGTACCAAATAAAACTTTTTAAAAATCAGGGCATTTGTAAGAGTAATATTAAATGTTTGAAACTTTAAAAAAAAAACTTTCTTTGGAGAAAAGTAATTCAAATTTAAGATTTTGCCAACTGTAGAAATCACAGGGCTTTTTTTCCTATAACAAAGAACACTATATTTTACTTCTTTTATCCTCTTCTGCTTCTACATAATAGGGGCAGCTAACCTTATATTAATAGCAGATTCATACAGTATCCAGAATGTAAAAGAGGACTTTTAAAACATAGGAATGATTTTTAAAATAGGACAGTGACATATGAAACACCACCAGAATCTCCATACTTTGGTTTGGATGTGACGGGTTCCCCAAGGCTCCTGTTTTGGGTATTTGGTCCCCATGCAGCAGAGTCAGAAATGGGGCTTTTGGAAGTGACTGAATCATAAGGCTCTGACTTCATCCATGGAGTAATCCATTTAATCTCAGCTCAGTGGCCTTGTTAGGAGGTGGTGTCTAACTGGATAGAGCGGGTCATGGTGAGCATGGCTTTGAAGGGTGGATTTTTGTCCCTGGCCTCTTCCTTGGGGGCTCTTTCCCTGTCTCTGCTTCCTGGCTACCGTGAAGTGAGCAGCTCTCCTGCCCCATGCTCTTCCACCATAATGTCTCTGCCTCACCGCAAGCTAAAAGCAATGGAGACAGAGACCATGGTCTAAAACCTGGGAAATTGTGAGCCAAAATAAACCTTTCCTCCTTGAAGGTGACTTTCAGATCTTTTGTCCCTTGCCCTATAGTAAAATGGACCAACACACCCATCACTCAGTTGAACAGACTTTGAACTGTTTGCTTCAGGTTGAGAGGTCTTTTGTTTTTATTTTTACTTTTATCAAAGTAATGCCTGCACATTGTTTAAAAGCCAAATGGTATATATCAAGGTTTATAACAAAAGAAAAAAAAAAACAGGTCCCCACTGTGCCCTATGCTTTCTTCCTACTTCCCAGAGGCAACTTCTCTCTCATCTCTTCACCTGATTCTTGTGAGTTACCTCCACATTCTACATGATACAATTTCACTGTTATCTCTTGATTCTTTTCAATTTCATACTTTATTTTTGCCATCCTTCGGTGCAGATGAGGATTTTTTTCACTGTTTTACACTACCTTCATCTGTGCACACTCACACACTTTTTCTGTCTCTTTTTCTTACTGTCAGTGTGTTCCACGTAGTTATTTCATAAATATTGGTTAATAGTCAATTTCTACTTTAATATGACAACTTTTTTTTTGCCTGCAGTACTGGGGATTAAACCTGGGACCTCTTACATGCTAAGCACCATACTGCTAAGCCACACCCCCAGCCCTATGATGACATTATCTTTATTGGTGAGATATAGTATGAAATTCCCTTTCCTTTTGCAAATTTGTTTTTACTCAGTTTAACAGTTGCCTTTTTTTCTTTTACATTTGCTGTGGTAGAGTGGAGTTTCACCTTGGTTGGCTTTGAGAGCTGCCCTGGGGGGTTGAGGAAGCACACTTCTGGGTGTGGCTGGTGGTCGTGGAGGCGTGGCCTTGGAGTCTATGTCTAGTCCCTTGTCGCTTCCCCTCTGGCACTGTTCCCCTGCTGTGCTTCCCAGCCACCATGAACTAAGCAACTCTGCGCCACCACACCCTCCCACCGTAAAGTCTGTGCCTTGGAGCAGCCAATCATAGTCGGAAACCATGAGCAGATTAAACCTCGCCTGTAAATTGTGGGTGCTGGGTATTGTGTCTCTGCAAGGAGAATGCTGTCCAATACACTTGCATGATTTTCTGCTTAAGATGGTTTTGGCTATTTGGTGCTATTTATGGTTCCATACAAATTTTTTTTTTTTTTTGGTACTGGGGATTGAACTCAGGACCTTGTGCTGGCAAGGCAGGCGCCCGTAACCACTGAGCTAAATCCCCGGCCCACTTGCGTGATTTTCTGTGTGGCAGTCACTCTTCCCAAGATAAATGACCACGTTGGGTGTTTTCTCTGCCCTGTTTTTCCTGGGAGCATTCCTCCTAGAGGCCCCTGGCTGTGCTTCCTGGGCTGCCTGTTTTCTGGGAGCAGTGCCCAGCTGCTTTCCTCAAACTTCCTTTTCTTATCAGCCTGCCTGAGGGTTTCCTTTGCTTCTCTCTGTTGCTAGTCTTTGGTTTTTTGGATCTTCTTTGGACCTCACTGGTGATTCAGACTTTAATTTTGGTGTTGTGTGTCCTGTAGTGCCTTCCTGCCATTGGTTGGGAAGGAGGTAAGTTGTTCAGACCAAGTACCTCTGAACATTCTACCTTCCTTCCCACTGACAGACAGATCATTCTGGCTAGATAGCAAACTCTAGGCTGGAAATAATTTTCCCTCACAATGTTTACATCATGGCTCCATTTCTTCTAGCATCCAGTGTTACATTAAAACGACCACTGACATTCCAGTCCCTTTCCTTTGGATGTGACCTTCACACCTCTCTGACAGTGTTGAGAATCTTTCTCTTTTTTCCATTTGTCTTATATTTCATGATGATTCATTTTGTCTTTATAATATTTATTTGTTATTCCAGGAGTTGGTGGCCTTTTCCATTTAGAAATTCATGAGCTTCAATCCTGGGAAATTTTCTTTTATTGTTTCTGTAACAATCTCTTCATGCCCATTTTCTTTGTTTTTTCTGGAATTCCTGTCAGTTGGTGTCTGGGCTTTCTGGTATGCTTGGGGAGTCTCTCTCTCTCTCTCATTTTTTGCAAGGGGGTTAGTTCAGTTTTCAGGAAGAATTTTTCACATTGATCCGTGAATCCTGTTGAATTTTCAGTTTCCCTTGAATATTCTCTTGTAATGGCAGTCTATTATTTTATTGATGAATCATTTTTTCCTCATCTATTTAATGATTCCTACTGTCATTTTTGAAGTTTCTCCTTGCTGCCTTCATTTGTCCCTTGGTTCCTGTTCTCCTTCGACTCTCCTGTCTCTCCTACCTTGGAGAGACATGTGTCTGGATGCCTTTCCTGGCTGTCTTAAAACAGCAAAGCTCTAAGGCACAGTCTGTAGTGGGTAGGCTTGGCAGCTGGGAGCTTCACTGTAGAATAATCGGGCAAAGACTGCTTTGTTAGAAGACTCCAGAGAAACATCTGCTCAAGGCTAGAGGACAGGGAAGGATAATATGCGTGACTGCCCCCCTTTCTCGAAATGGAGCAAGGAAAAAGGCCTGGAAATTCCCTGAAGTGTGAGGAGAGACTTGGTCAGGTGTCCTCCCCATGACCCAGAGGGCTCCCTTGTTCCATTCCCCACTGGCTTCTTTCTTTTTTTGGTACTGAGGATTGAACTCAGGTCCTTGCACTTGCACAGCGGGTGGCAAAACCACTGAGCTAAATCCCCAGCTCCCCATTGGTTTCTTATGTGGTGGTTTTTTTGTTCTTTTTTTGTACCAGGGATTGAACTTGGGACCTTGCGCTTGTAAGGCAGGGGGCGGAACCCCATTGGTTTCTTTACCAGGGAGACTTATAAGATGAGGGCTGAGCTGCAGCTTCCAGTGCTGCATTAGATCTCCAGGCTGCAGCTGATTCTTATCTTTCCCTCCTCTGCCACCCACTCCAGATTCCCTGTACCCTCCTCCAGCACCACCCTGCATCTGTAAGGGATGGCCCAGGCCCAAATCTTCGAGGAGTAGGAGACCTGGGTCACCTCACCTCTCTCACTTGTCCCCTGATGAACAAAACTGGGCAAGGGAGCTAGGCATGGTGGGGCACTTCTGTAATCCTAGCAATCGGGAAGGCTGAGGCAGGAGGACTGCAAGTTCTAGACCAGCCTGGTCAGCTTAGCAACTTACTAAGACTCTGTCTCAAAATAAAAAATATAAAGAGCCTGGGATGCAGCTCAGTGCAGGGCTGTAGGTTCAGTCCTCAGTACCACACACACACACACACACAGAGTTGGGCAAGGGGCACTCAGAGATGTGTGTCCACGCCCTGGCTCCTTTCCATCATCTTCAATTGCTCCTCCCAGTGTGGTAGACAGTCAGGATCCCTATCTGCTGGACCTGAATCGTGAGTCTTAATGTGACCAGTGGCCATCCAAGCTTGAATGTCAGTGGGGTGCATAGGGACCTCTGGCCACCCAGACCTGGAGCTGTGGAGGGGAAGCACAGGGCTCCGAGGTGGGGTACGGGAGGGGTGGGAAGCAGGGCCACGTGGCCTTCCGCCCCTGGGTCCCCAGGCCAGCTGGGAACTTGACAGGATGTGACTGATGGTTGTCACCTTAGCATGGACACAACCCCCTATTTGCACAGGGTGTCATTGCCATGCTGGTGCCTCCGTTGTTTCTTGACTGCTCTGTTATAGATTTCCAGGGGTGGCCTGGGGCATTTTGGGCCAGAAATGAGAACCCTGGCATCCCTGTGCTGATGGCTATGGTGGCCTGAGCCTGCTGCCACCCTCAACACTGCTCTGTGCTGGAGCAAGCCCTGAGCGCTGCTGTTGGTGCCGCGTCATGAAGCCCACTTCCTGCTTCCCGCTTCCCACCTGCCTGCACAGCAGGAAAGGCAGGGCCCAGTCCTCTCCTCTCACTGGATAAGTAGATCTTCGCATCTTCCCTGCGCATGAAGTGTGATGCCTGCAGCCACAGAGCCCCCGGCCTTCTCTCTTCCTGGTGCCACACGAGATGCAGGAAGTTGGCCTTCACTCTGGAGGGGACACCCTCATGCTCCCCACCCCAGATGCCTAAGAACTTGGCTAAGGAGGAAGGCTCCGAAATGCCGTGGGTCTCTCATGCTCATCTCCCACCGAGGCTTCCAGTGTGCTTCGCCTTGGTGCTCACCCGCTGTCACGGACGTTGTGTCAGCGATGCAGTAGATCAGTGAGATGTCTGCACAGCCCGGTTCCCTTCCATTGTCGCGTCACAGAATGAGAGCGTGGGAAGGAGCACCTTTGTCCCCAGGCCTGCAGCCCCAGCGTACCCTGTCCTCGTGTCCTGCTTCTAGACTGACCACATCCCTCCTCCCTGTCGTACTGTGACCACCATGTAGCTTCTGTAAGGACTACACTTAATGCGATGTGGTGGTGTCCATCGATTCTAATACCAAAGTTCTGTAGAGAAACAGAGGCAGCTGAGGAGGAGGGTACACATGGAGGGAGGAGAGAAGGGAGACAGGTTTGTTGTAAGGTGTCGGCTCCTGCAGTCGTAGGAGCCCTAAGTCGAAAGCTCCAGGTATGCAGGGGGTGAGCAGGCTGGAGACCTGGGAATGTCGTGCCTGTGTGTGTAGAGGCGGAACTCCTGAGAGCACGCTCGGGAAGGACTCCTGCTCCCTCAGGGATCTCGATGCCTTCCTGTGCGATCTTCGTCGGGCTGGCTGAGGCCTGTCTGCAGTATGGAGGGTTATCAGCTGTCCTTACAGTCGGCAAGTCAAATGTCCACTGCATCTTAATGCTTTCCCTCAGCATCTGGATGGCGCAGGCCAAGCAGCTGAGCACTTGGCCTAGCAGAGGTGACAGAATGTTCCACTGCGCCCCACTGTGCTCAAGGTCTGCAGACGGCAGCTTCAGAGCTGCCACTTGCTCTTCCACGCTGTGGCGGCTCCACAGTGCCATCTCAGCATCTGCCTCCTGGGACCGGTTCCAGAAGATCAGATTGGGCAGGTTTGCAACAAGAGCCTCATCTGATCAGGGACGGCACTGTGAAGCAGGGGGCCCCTCAGAGTTGTCCCGGCTCAGGTAGAGAGCCCAGGCCTTGGGGTCCCTGCCCTTTCCTGCTATCGGCCGAGGGCATTTCTAGGAAGGGCTCTGCCCAGGCCCTGGTGTAATGAGGACCTGTCCTGAAGCTCACATCTGGGTGGCGAGCCGCAGCATCCATACCATAGGACCTATCTGCTTTTTAAAAATAGTACCTTTAATAGTCAGGTGTGGGGGCACATGCCTGTCATCCCAACACTCAGGAGGCTGAGGCAGGAGGATCACCATGAGTTCAAGGCCAGTCTGGACTACATAGTGAAACACTATGTAGCTCAGTGGCTCCACTACCTGCCTTGAAAATGCAAGGTCTCGAGTTCGATCCCTGGTACCAAAAAAAAAAAGTAAATAAAGCACTAGCTTTATTGATGTATTATTCACCTAAAATTCATTGGTCTTTAGTATATTCGCAGAGTTGTGCAGCCACCACCCGATCTAATCTTAGAACATCCTCATCACCCTGTGAAGAAACCCCAGCCCCATTGTCATCCCCAGTGGGTTCCAGCCACTGGTCAACTTTCTGTCCCTGTGGCCGGGCCTGCTGCGGTGCCGCATGGAAAGGCGGCCGTGCGTTGTGTGCCAGTTCCTATTTCTGCTCTTAAAGTGCAGTTCGACTTTTACAATCTCACTGAAGGCTTTCGAGTTTGTGTTTCAGCGAAAATTTGAAAGTAGGGATAATAAGGTAGAACTTAGCAATTTATTTAAACATGTCACCTAATATTTCATCTTCAGACACATGCTTGTTAATAAAATTCCAGCTCATTCATTTCCTAGTGAATAAACAGCAACAAATACAACTTTCTAATTCCTCCTATTACTTGAGCTATTTTTGCATCCCTAAAATTCCTGGAACTTTCATAAATGTAAGATTCTGTTGAGCTGTCTCAACACATGGCCCCCAAAGAATCTATCATCTCTAGGATAGTCTACAGAAATGGCCGAAAATTAATTCTTATCCTCTATGGAGCCAAATCTAAGTAGAGGTCGGAGCCTGTGAATTTAGGATCATTCCAGTGATACATTTCAAATATTTAGGTAAAAACATCTCTCTACCTTTATTAGAGGCACTAAATAATGCCATTTTCTTCTTTACACAGATTTGTAGTCAGAGTTAGAAAACCCAGACATTGGTGTGTATTTAAGAAATATTTGCTGAATTTAAAAGTGATAGAATAAGTTCTAATTATTAAGAAAGTTGATCATGCCTAGAAAGTCTGGATCTAAAATTTTATGCATTCATTTGTCCAATTTTTTTCTTACTGTTCTTTCTTTCCTTTTTTTTTAAATTTTTTTTAATTTTTTTTGAGACAGAGTTTAGGCTGGCCTTGAACTCACTGTGTAGCCCAGGCTGGCCTTGAACTCTTGATGAGCCTCCTGCCTCAGCCTCCCAAGTGCTGGGATTACAGGTGTGTGCCACCATGCCCAGGTTTCTTAAAGTTCTTATTGCAGTTAACACCCAAACACTTTTTAAAAGAATACAAGACAGATATTTACCCAGAGTGTAGCGTAGTGAGCTGTCAAGTGTGCTGGGTCTGCCCTTGGCAGACAAACCATGTCTATGTGTAGATATTTCTTAAGGAAGTTTTTGGGTTTGTTTTGTTGTTGTTTTTAGACAGGGTCTCACTGTGTAGCCCAGGCTGACCTCAAACTCAAGGTAGCCCTCCTACCTCAACCTCCCAAGTACTGAGATTACAGGTGTATACCACCACACCCAGCATAAAACTTTTTTTTTTAAAGATTTATATTAAGGAAGGTGTTTTGGTCTCTGGTTGCTGACTTTTGATTCAGTGGTGTCCAGGTAAAATCAAATGCATGGCTTGGTAGACATTTTATTTCTCTGTTTACCTTTAGCAGCTTGATGAGTTTCAAATGCACTGGGGATAGAATGGCTTGCGTAACTCGCTCCCACAGAACAAGCAATGACAGCTGGGTGGTATTGACCTGGGTGGTATTGCCCATCTTTCTGAGTAGCTGCTTCACACCAGGGAACTGAAAGTGAATAAAACATTCGGTTTCCTAAAGGGGGAGGCTCCTGGCAGGGGTGTGGCACCTGTGTTTGTTTGACTTGTATTCTATTTTATACCAGGAGAAAACACATACTGGGGTTTTTTGTTTCATTTTGGTTTTGGTACCAGGGATGAACTGAGGACCTTGCACTTGCCAGACAGGTGCGGCGTCACTGAGCTAAATCCCCAGCCTGAAAACCACATATTTAATTACATTTGTATGTCCAGGAGTCCCACAAAACATGAGACCTGTGTGACTTTAAATAGAAGCCATGTGCCTGAGTATTTATAAAGTTGAAAGCATTTCTGTAAACATTGTCTGTGGTTTGTTTTTTTCCCCTCAGATAGATAAAAGCCCAGAAGGACAGTTCACACAGCTAATGACCCTGCCCAAAACCTTGCAGCAACAAATAAATCGCATCATGGACCCCCCGGGGAAGAACAGGGATGTGGAGGAGACCCTGCTGCAGGTGGCACACGACCCGGACTGCGGCGATGTGGTGCGTCTAGGTATGGCCGGCCGCAGCCTCGGGTGTGAGTGGGCTCACTCTTTGTTCTTTCTCAGCTAGCAAGATCCAGAGAGAAATTGCCTCTCAGAAGAAGAGAAACTCTGACAGTTTGGGGCTTTCCAAATGAGTTTTCACTTGTCTAAAGTAAAATGGAGGAGCTGGATATTGTGGGACACACCTGTAATCCCAGCACTCAGGAAGCTGAGGCAGGAGGATCGCCAGTGTGGGATAAATAGTGAGACTCTGCCTCAAAAATCAAAACAGATAACCTTTAAAGTCAGGTGGTGGAAATAATTCTCTTTTCAGGTTGCTGGGTCCTGAGTCACTGTCAGAGGACAAATAGGGCTTCCTTTGGTTCCCCGAGCGACACTTGTAGGAGTCCCTTCCAGCTGCATCTGCTCTCCACAGTGGCCCCAGTGGGAAGGAAACTGATGCTGTCAGTGCCCAGTGCCGCGTGACCTGAGGGAGCACAGCTGTCACTGTCCAGCTCCCCCTGTTGCGTCTTAGACAGTGTTGATCAGGTTTCTGTGATGTGGCCATGTTGCCCGGCAGTGTCCGCAGGGCCTCCCTAACGTTTATCCAGAGTCCAGGCCTCAGCTGAGGGCCCCGCTTCCCTGTGAGGTGGGGCTGCCCTTCTCGAGCTCGTCAGTAAGGAAATCATTAGGGAGTTGAGAATGACTCAGTCACCCTCCTGTTGGCATTCAGTGACCGTCCGCGAGCTGTCCAGGGTGCCAGCCGCTGGCCCACAGTGACAGTCAGCCACAAGCCACACTGCCCTCTGTCACACACGAGCCTGGGCCTCAGTCAGAGACCTGCTCTGAAGCCAGGAGGCACCTCATGTGCTGTGTGTCTTAACATGACCCTAAGAGTATGGTCACTGCTGTGTTTGGCTTTTTGTTTGTTTGTTTTGAGACAGGGTCTTGCTATGTAGTTCAGGCTGGTCTTGAACTCACGGTGACCCTCCTGCCTCAGCCTCCCAAGTGCTGGGATGACAGGCATGCACGACCACACCCAGCCACTGCTGTCTTCTCAAGGTGCTGAAAGACATGTCCTGAAGTGTCCTCTCCATGTATTTTCAGACTGAACCTCTTTCTCCTAGATCAGAACATTTGTTTTTATCTTTTCCCATGTTGGGATTGAGCAGCAGGAGCAGACTTAAATTCCTAAAATGAGCTTTGTGGCTCACCGTTCCCCTAAGATGAGGTGAGGTGGCCCAGGCCCAGAGCATGTCCACCTGTTCCTATGCCATGCAGCGGTCACCCCAGTGGCCAGCCCTCGGCCAGCTGCTCTCCGTGTCCCTCGGAGGCAAGGGACAGAGCCCCCTCCACCTCTCATTTCGGCTCTTAGGCAGTTCACATGGCTATGTCAGCTTCGGGCTCATGGCCCCTTTGGTTCTTCCCCACAGGGCTTTCAGCGATCGTGCGACCTTCCAGCATAAGACAGAGCGCCAAGGGCATCTTGACCGCTGGTAGGAGACTGCTGGACCTCACTCACACAGAGACCTTGGCCTGTGTGGTTAGTGGCCTACAGTAGGGTGCCCGGTGATGTGCAGACAGCCGCTTCGGCAGTGCCCGCCAGGTGCCCAACCTGAGAGGCTCTCCTGCTCCTCCGGGGAGCTCCCAAAGAACTGCTCGGGGGGCTCTCCCTGGTATCACATATACAGCATCACATACACAGCACTGAGAGGCAGTGGTACCTGTGCCCACACGCCAGGACAGCTGCTTGGCACCCCTTGAGAGTCATTTGTGTTTGTGCTGTGCCCTTTCTAAACCCCGCTGCTTTTCAGCCCCATGGCTGTTCACAGGCTGGTGCTGGCCATGGAGATTAGAATCTACTCCTGAGCCCTCCCTTGCCACTCGCCCTCCAAGTCTGCCCTCCTGGTCTTAGAGCTTTGGCTAAGTCCATGTTCAGTTTTAACATTCTGGGCCGTGTTGTCTGCCCCTCCATCCCTGCAGTGGACTCTGCGTTCCCTCTTCCCCTGTGGGACCCTGCTTCATACACTGTGTCTTTCACTTTTTGTTTTTTACAGTGCTGCGGATTGAACCAGGGTCTTGCACAGGCCAGGCAAACACTACCACTGAGCCACCTCCCCTGCTCTTTTATTTACATTTTATTTTGAGATAGGATCTTGCTAAGTTGCCCAGGCTGGGCTCACCCTTGCAGTCCTCCTGCCTCAGCCTCCAAGCACCTGGGGTTCCAGTTGTGTGGCACCACGCTGGGCTTCTGTCACTGGACTGGTGCAAGCTGTCCTTCGGGGAAGCACATGACCCAGTAATTCCCTAAGAGCGTGTGCCTCGGATGCAGCCGGAGACCTGTGCGTCTGAAAATCTCCTTCTGCTCCCACACACAACTGACCCTTGGGCTGCGTCTAGATTTCTAATCTGACAAATCATTTGCCCATGAATCCCAAATCATCACTGTAATTACCCTCTCACCTTCAGCACTGCTGTTGCAGAGTCCTAATCCTTTGTGTTTTCTTTCTGGAAGTTTGTTCGGTCTTCATTTTTCCCCAGGGCTCTGTATCTCAGTGATGCACCTTGGTGTCTGTTTTTGTCTGTTTAGCTGCGTAACCACTCCCCTTTCAGACCTTTTCTTTTCTTGTTTGAGACAGACTCTTGCTCTGTAGCCCAGGCTGGTCTTGGACTCTCCTGGTGACCCTTTGGCCTCAGCCTCCTGAGTGCTAGGGTTATAGGTGTGAGTCAACATGCCCACCTTGCTCTTTCAATTTGGAAACTCAGCATCTAAGGGTACTGTACAAGAACATTTTTTTGTTTGCTTTGTTTTTTGATTTATTGAGACAGAGTCTTGCTTTGTAGCTCAGGCTGGCTTTAAACTCACAGTGATCCTCCTGCCTCAGCCTCCCGAGTGCTGGGATCACAGGCGTGCGCCAACACACCCAGCTTTGTTCTTTCTTTAATCTCATCCCATCTATTTTCTCTGTTTTCTTTCTGAAACTCCTTTTATTCATACACTGGACTTCCCTGACTGGTCCTTGGGTTTTCTTTCTGTGTCTCCTGTTTATTCTCTCTTTGGGTTTTTTCCTCTGCTTTCTGGGAGATTTTTCTCAACTTTAGCTTCCAAATGTTTCTGTTGATTGTTTTTCATTCCCTGTCCCTAACCCCACGGAGCTGGGGATGGAACCCAGGCTTCACATATGCCAGGGCGGTGCTGTACCACCAAGCTAAATCCCCAGCCCTGGTATTATAATTCTGATTTCAGCTCTTTTGTTCTCTTTTCTAATGTCTTTGTGTTTTCATCCCACTCTTGCTCTGTGAATGTAAGCATTTGAACGTAGAGGCACATTGACATTCAGTGTAGCTAGCCCTCCAGTGTAGCCCTGGCTGTTCACAGTCCCCTCACGGCATCTGAGTTCTCTCTTCTCCCATTCTCTCCACACCCAGCAGCACCGGGTGACTGGCCCAGTCTACCCCATGGAGCCGCCTGTTGAGCACCTCTCATGTACGCACTCCTGGGGGTACAGAAGGGAACCCAGCACACCCTGCCCTCTGGAGGCTCAGATTCCAGGAGACAGGCCTGTTAGAAACTGGCAGAGTGGGGAGGAAACAGCACAGACATGGCCTGAAATAGGGAGTGATCATTCAGCCGGCACCTGCACCCTCTTGGGGCTGCTGTGGCCCGGAGACAGTGCAATCACACCTTGGGGTGTCTCCTAGCGCAGCCACCTGGGCACCTGGCCCCCAAGACACAGTGTCGCCTCCTGGATCTTTGGAAAGACTTAGAGATTGGGTAGCTCATATGTCCTCGACTCAGGTACACGCCCTGCATTTCCAGTTCCCATAATCCTTTCCTCTGCTTGTGCTGGACCCTCCCGGCCAGGCTGCCTCAGAGGTGTGCTGTCCACTCGCGATTTGGACTGGCAGTTTATGTCTCACACAGTTGCTGCTCCCCACCACAATCCTCCTTGTGTGAAATTTCTCCATTTTTGGCTTCCCGTGCTATACAGAATTATTAGAATTATTGTTTTTAGTTGTGATGATGGTGTTGTTATGGGTTTTTTTTTTAACTTTTCTTGCAAAGATAGAAAATGATACGATAACTTCTATAGATAAAATGATATGTATGATGCCTGGGATTTGCTCCTGAATCAAACCTGGTGGAAGGAAGTGGGTAAGAGTTGGATGACACAAGATCGGATGTGAGCTTGTGGGCTATTGAAGCTGGCTGCGTGTTAAGAGGGAATGCGATATATGATTCTATCTTTTTTATAAGCTTGGACTTTTCTCTAATAAAAGATAGGAAAGCTCCATCATCATCATCAAGACCTCTTGACACCTCCAAGCTAAAATGAACTTTGTCCTCTTCCCACATGTCCCTTCCCTTCACCAGCAGAGGGCAGTAGGGCACAGAACCTGCAGCCCGGACGCCCGGTGGCCCCACACTGCGGCAGAGGCCTGCCCTTCTGTTGCAGGCGCTGTGGCTGCTCTGTTTTGGTGGTCGTGGGCTGGGGTGCAGGCTGCCAAGCATCATGTCAGGGCAGAGACGAGTGCCCATACCAGAACTTAACCCCTGTGAGCTGTCATCCAGGTTCCCTCATTTTCCTGAGTTCTCATTTCATAGGAATAATTAACCTGCCCTCCAGTGCTCAAGAATTACATCTCAAGCACCTGGCTTGGTGACAGCGCTCTTTCCTTTCCATCCGAGGTTTGCCAGCCTCTCTTTCGCTCCCTTCTCCAGCTGGAGTGAGTGCACTGCAGCAGCACGAAGTGGCCTTCACCTGGGAGATTCCCTGCTGTCCTGCCCTGTCTCTTGTGGCCATAGCTGAGCTCTGCCTCACTTCCACTAGGTCCTTCTCCCTGAAGTTCTTTAGGTATTTAGCCAGCTGATCTATCCCAGGATGAGAACTCCACAGCACACTTGATTTCATTTTCTTTTGTTTATTTTTTGAGACAGGGTCTCACTATGTATTTCAGATTGGCCTGGAACTCACTATGTGGCCCAGGCTGGCCTCAAACTCATGGGGATCCTCCTGCCTGTGCCTCTTGAGTGCTGGGATTACAGACATGCACCACCACACCTGGCTTGGTTTTGTTTTTGTTCCTCTGTACCCCTTATCCCTCCTCCCAGCACAACTTCCTACACGTAGCAGATGAGAGGAAGATTCTGTCTTCCCCTCAGCCAGAAGTGCGTGCAACCCAGGACCTGCATGTGCGCTCTGAACTTGGATGGTCCTCTATCTAAATCTCACTCTGCTCCCAGTAAAGATGGAAACAGGCTTCTGTTCCAGCTCAGCAGGTTATGCATCCTAGTAAAGGGTGTTGGAAAATGCTCAATGTGTTCTCATACAGTCTGACTCTGTCTTTACTAGTTCCCTTGAAATTCCCTGGCCTTCAGATGCACCTTTGTTCAAATGAGAGTGCAGAAATGCCTCCAGAACCACACGCTATGCTCTCTGCTTTGCCCTGGGAGTTCCTGTAGAAGATAATACTGACGTGTCTCAGGCCCAGCTGTTAGCAGTGTTGTGTGGTTCTCATCAGGTAGCAGATCAGGCACTGAAGCCCATGCTTGAGGCAGCCAGAGCCACCTCCTGACACACCTTGCCACCCTCATGACAGCAGCAGATGGCGTGTGTCACCACTGAAGCCGGTAACAGAAGGCCAGCCAAGCACACTGTCACTTCTGAGCCTTTAAGAAGTCCCTTGCACGACTGGAGAGGTGTGAGTGTGCTGCTCCCAAGTTAGGTGTGAAGTGGGCATCGGTGGCCAGCCTGAGATTGGCCTTAGAGCCACATGCATGAGGACAGAGCAAAGCCACCAAGAGCCTGCAGAAAGACCACAAGGACTCAACCCACCTGGGCTGTGGCAGGGAGGGTCTCAGCAGGATCTTGAAGGGCAGGGAGGAGGGGAGGGGCCAGGCCTGAGCCCCAGGGCCCTGGTGTGGAAATCCTAGGGGATGAGGAGTCTGGATTTTGAAACCTTTGTTTTTCCCTACCTCACTTTCTGGCCAATCAGAATTAACTCTGGGGGAAGACACCTGTTTGCTCCCTGACTTCAGAAGCCTCAGCTGAATCACCAGACAAGTCTCATCTTGTGCTAGAAAGGTTCTGGCCTGCCTTTGATGAGCCTCCCCACCCTGTCCTGTGGCAGGGTAGGCTAGATCATCTCGTCCTGTTTCTGAGTTCTTAGGACTAACAGTGTCTTGTTTTTTCTACCTTCCTATTTAAGAAAAATATGTAATAATGATAGATTTTTCTGGTGATTTACTTATCACTAAGCCTAGAAGTCCTTACTTCTGCCCCAGAGGAGCCTTTCTTTGGGAGACGTCTGACTCTGCTGGGAACTAAGTGAAGAGCATTTGGGGACCCTCAAATCTTCTCTTTGAAGAATCTTCTCTCTGAAATCTTGTGGCGGAGACCTCTCACCGCCTAGTCACACAGCTGTGCCTCACAGTGTGGTGATGATGGTGACACTGGTGGCAATGGTGAGAAGACAGAATTGAGTGAATTTTCTTTCTTCTCAGGCTGTCTTTGCTCAAAGATGGCCAAAAAGGGTTCCAGAGAGTGTAGAATTCCTAAATGACCATCCTTTTCTCTAGAAAGGAAAAGCAAGCTTAACATAGGATCCTGTGGATAATCCCTGCTGTCCATGCCGGCACCCCGCCAGGTAAACACTAGTCTGGCTTCCTCTCAGGGTGTGCTGTCTGCATCTCCCACCCCGACTGTTTCCCAGCAAGTCACAGTGGTGCCCAGGGTGTCAGGAGAGGCATCGCTGGCCAGGCTCTCCCCTCACAGGGTTCTGCCACATGCGAGTGCCCAGTCCACCCTCCCTGCAGGTACCACTCCCATTTCTTTCCCTGTCTCAGGTGTGGATGTGTGTGTGTTTCCATCAGGATGGCCTTCGGGTAGGATTCCCGGATGGAGCGTGTGACTGAAGAGGACCCCACGAGCAGAGCTCCTGTACAGCAGCCCCCTGGGCCAGCTTAGTGTTCTGTGTCCATTGCACCTCAGGCCCTCGGGTGGCTGGCTGAGTGCTGGCGTCATCTTGAGGCTTTAATTTCCATTTCCTGATGACTAAGGAAACGTTTTCATATGTTTATTTGGACATCCTCTTTGGAGAAGTATATAGTTCGGTTTTGGTTCATTTTTCTATTGAGTTGTTTGCTGTCTTCTTACTCTCTGGGGAGGGAACCCCAGGCCTTGTGTATACTTACCCTATGCTGACCTCTGCCCCCACCCCGTCACCAGTCCTGTGTTAGAAATGTAGAATGCGAAAACGGCCACTCTGGGGCTATCATTTCTTGTAATGGTGCCTTTGATGAAGAGAAGATTTTCATTTCACATAATTCAGTTTTTATCTAATTTATTCTTCATGGTTTCTAGTTATTTGCGTTCTGTTTAGAAAATGTTTTCCTATTTCAAATTCACCAAGTTTGAGTCCTCTGCCTTTGTTAAAATTAGAATATGAAGGCAGGAAGGACCCTTCTGCTGTGTGGTTTTTACCACTTTGTAAATCCGGGAGCCCTGTGAACTCTGCCTGTGCCCTGGCACTCGGGTGGACGGCAGCTTTGCCATCCAGGCAGTTCATGCCGACCTCCAGGCTGGCTGTGGACCCTTTGTTAGAGAACCCATAATAGTTCACAGGTTGGGGAGCTGGGGCCCAGAGAAGGGGAGGTGCACTGTCACAGGTGTGTGGGCTATCGGGGCCGGGACCCCCAGTCAGGACACTACTCTAGTGCTCCTCCCAGCAGAGCCCCGCTGTCTGAGAGCCAGGGCTGCGGTTTGTGTCAAGCAGTGGGCTCCATGGGGCGCTGCCCTGCACTGCGGATTCATCTTGAGGGATGGGACTCCCCGGGGCCTGGCACTCAGTGTCACCACAGTCTGGCATCTCCTTGAGGCATGACTGAGCGCCCAGGGTGCCAGGATGAACCCCGCACTGCAGCGCCAAGTTCTGCTCATGCTTCTGGTTAGCTCCAGGGCAGCTCCAGGGAGGAAATGCAAAGGGGTGAAGCAGGGAAAGGACCCCCAACCTCCCTGACAGGGCTGTGCCAGTGGTGAACAGTCAGTGGCCAGGGTGGGCCAGGGGCCCAGCTGTATCCAACCATGACTCTCATGGCCCCTGCCTCTCACTGTCACTGCCAGCAGCAGCCCCCTCCCAAGCTCTGCGTCACTAGACTGCTTCTGTCGACAGAGCCTCACTTCCAAGAGATCACTGGAGCGAGCCTGTCCCCATCAGTGTGCTTGTCCCAGGCTCCAGCACAGAGCCCTGACACACACTGAGCGCTCTGTCCCTAATCACAGCTTCGAATGGGTAGACGGTGCCATCCCATCAGCCCACCCATTCTCACACCTTTCCTGAGCACCCCTCCCCCGCCTCTCCCCCCCACCCCACGCTGTGGCAGGGGTGCCACAGCCAGTGGGTGGAATGGGGAATATTCCATCCAGATGTCAGAGCATTCACTGAGCACCTGCTCGGTGCTGTCCTAGGTGATGCGGATGCACAGGAGTAGGGCTGGGGCGCTTCCTTAGAGCCCGAGGTCCAGGCAGCAGCCAGGGGAGGTAGCGGTGCTGGGCTAAGCTGGGCCAAGCTGGGCCTCCAGGGAATCCATCCTAAAGAAGTTGTCAGGCAGTCAAGTGCAAAGCGGGAGACCCCTGTTTGTGGCAGCACTGGTGGCAAGGGGAGTGAGCAGCTGTGGCCAGGATGCAGGTGCCATGGAGGGAGGGCTGGGTGCCCTGCCACATAGAGTTGTGCCCCTCTGTCCTTACACAAGCAGGACGAGGCTGCCCATGGGCTGTGACTTATCTCAGAGACTTGGGCATTCATGTAACATTCCCGCACATGCCCAGGTGAGGACCTGTCCCCACGTCCATTGCAGTGACCCCCAGCCAGCCCATCACTGACACCCCAGAGATGGGTTTCTGACCATGTGTGCCCACCCCACCACCTCCAAGTCCTCACCTTCTTTTCTTTTCTCTTTTAGGCCTGAGGAAATCAGTGATTTATAGTTCACAAAAACTGCACAAAATGTGGAAAGGATGGCTGAGGAAAACATCCTGATTATGTTTTGTTTTGTTTTTGGTACCAAGGATCAAACTCAGGTCCTTACGCTTGCACAACAGGCGGTAAAACCACTGAGCTAAATCCCCAGCCCTATATATATATATATATATATATATATTATGGATAGATGAATAAAGCGTTTGATCTTTTTTGACAGAGCAGTGTTTGTTACTTTGACCCAGTGCTTAAATTTGAAGAGACCATGGTCTGTATAATACTTGATATTTTTCTGTTGTTTAATTTTTGATTTTTTGGGACAGGGTCTTACTATGTCATCCAAGCTGGCCTTGAACCCCCAACAATCCTATTGCCTCAGCCTCCCGAGGGCTGGGATTACAGGCGTGTATCACCATGCCCAGCTGATTTTTCTTTTTTAGTAGTGTACACATCAGACACTTTCCCAGTATATAAGGGCATCGCACCAAGAAAAGAATCTTGTGTACGTACAGAACCAAGAGGCTCCCGTGCGGGCAATGGAGAGGCCAAGGCCAGGCCCTGCCTGTCGTTAGTGAGGGCTTGCATGTGTTATGTGGTTTTTCTGAAGTTTGCCTTTATGTCTCTCCTTGTTCCCCAGGAGGGTGTGTGGCAGAGTGACCTTGGCGAGCAGCCCTGGCTCCTTGTAACAGCTGGGCATGCTTGGGCACAATGCCTCCAGCGGGCTGGCTCATTCATTCATCTCCCTGCCTCAGCACCATTGGTGTCACTGGAAGGTGCTCCCTCGGGGGGACCACTGGCAGTAACTTCCAGTGCACATGTGGGAGGCAGAAGGAGGATTCTTTTCAGAAGCTCCTAGACAAGAAAACTTCCCAGCACCCTTGTCCGCCTTCATGGGCTCCGACTGGCATGCCCACCCCTGAGCCAGGAAGCAGCCAAAGGACAGAGGCAGGCTGCAGGCTGTGGTGGACACCCAGGTGGAGACCAAGGAAGGATTAGGAAGCACCCCACACCCACCTCACATGTCGTGTCCACCTGTCCAGTTGAACCTCAGGTTCTCTTCTTCCTTCAGCTGTAGTTCCACATCTTGGTCCTCCAGTGCAGGGCCTTAGGGTCTCTGGTACCTTTGTACCATGTCTTTCTACTTATTTCGTCTTAAGTGCTCTCCCACCATTCCAAAGCCACAGTCTTACATCAGCAATAAATCTGCCATTATCTAGACAGGCTGAAAAGGAAGTGTGTCTACAGCAGCAAAACCACTGCTCCCTGGCAAACTTGGCACCTTGCATGGCATGTGCAGGCATTTCCCATGCTGAGAGAACAGGCATTTCACAAGTGCCCTTTGCCTATTTCTGAACAACTCTCGTTACTGTCAGACATTGGGTGGTTCTACACATAGGCTAAAAAGGAGAATTTAACTTCAGCAACCAAACCATTAATCTGGGCCAAAAATAGTAGGTTGAACAGAGTGGGCCGACACATTCCCAGGCAACGAGAAGCCTTGTGGGTGAAGGGAAAGCCTGTGAACAGACTAGACCGATCGCCGGCCAGCTGAGGGACTTTGGCCAAGTTCTGTAGTCTCCGAGAATAGTTTTGCCATCTGTGAAATGGAGATAACATTACAAAATTCCTCAAGTTATGGTGGTCTTGTGAGCTGACACTGGCAGTGTAGGACAGGATACACTGCCTTCATTCAGTGGCTGTCACTCTTTTGTGTTATGGCTATTCTGTCATTTTCTCAGGTCCTTTCACTTGCACGGCAGGCGGTGAAACCACTGAGCTAAATCCCCAGCCCCCACTCCAGTGATCTCTGGCTGCCGAGTGGGCTGTGGCGGCACCTCTCTGGCCTCTGGTAGGCGCTGGGGCAACATATACATCCCCTCTAGACTTCTGGCTCTCAAGAAATACTTTCTCTTCTCCCTCAAGCTCGGGCGCTGAGGGCCCAGCCGGGGAGTTATCACTAGGGGGCCTCATGCCCTCCCCTTGGCAGGGGACCCTGGCCACCCGCTGACCCTCACCATATTTGGTTCCAAGTGGCTCCCTCATGACATGACAGCTGGGTTCCATGAAACAAGCACCCTAGAGCCAGGTGTCACGGTGCCATCTTGCGGGCTGTAGTCACATGGCATCTTTTCCGGTTGCTTTCTTCTGTCAGAAGCAAGTCGCCAAGCCAGTTCACAATCAAGGAAGGAGAATGAATACACCTACCAAGGGGGACGGGCCCAAAACTCTTTGTCTATTTTGCAACCACCGTGGGGCAGGTGTGGGCCTGCAGGTTCCCTCCAGCACCTCCTCTCTGCTCATGAGCCCTGCCCTCATCTCTGCAAGGAATTCCTCCTACCAAGCTCCCATTGTGATGTACATAGGTTGGTCTCTTAATTCCTGACAAGGCTCTGGTGCTTGAGATTATCTTTAGCCAGCTGAGCTCACCATCTGAGGGAAGAGCAGATACTTTCAGACCTGTTAGCTGCTGACCAGCATGCACGGTGCTTTCTGTATGTTGTCAGGATTCCAAACCTGCAAACGACATGGCTATGCCTACATTATGGGCACAGAAACCGGGGCTCTGAAGGGGTAAACAACTTGCCCAAGGGTGCAGCTGGAAAGAGGCAGAGCTGGGGTCCAGATTCAAGAACATGTTTCTTGGGTTTTCTGGAACAAGAACTGCTTCTGGGCTGGGGATTTAGCTCAGTGGTGCCACCACCTGCCTCGAAAGTGAAAGGTCCCGAGTTTGATCCTCAGTACAAAAAAAAAAAATCTGCTTCCGGCCCACAAGTTCCACTTGCTCAGTAGCAGACTCACCTTTCGAAAGCCCTGTGAACCTGCTGATGAATCCCAGCTTAGATACAGCTTAGACACGGCTCTAACTTTCAAGATGGGCTGGCGAGGGGAAGGTAAGAATGCATCTCGAGGAGGAGGAACACCAAGATTTGGGCGCTCATTGTGTGTGAAAGCTGCAGGGTGTGTGGGAAAAGGCACAGGCAACAAGCTTGGAGGCCTAGGTTCCGGTCCCAGTGACACTACTCACTGAGCTAAGGCCCCAGTGTTCCAGCGTGGACCAAGGAGACACTTGGCAGTGTCTACTCTGGGATACAAAAGCTGTGTCAGCTACAGGGGACAGAAAAAGTAACACAAAGAAAGTAAAGCTCAATTATAAGGGTCCTGATTAGGTGGTAAGAGAGTCCTATTAGCAACAGGGAATCACTTTAACTTTTTTGTTTTTCGCTTTAACTTGTTGATGAAGAAAAAAGTGCAAACCAGATCACTGGAGCAGAGCGCCCGGCACTTCCGCCTCCCTCCTCCTCCCCGTCTCCCGCCGCTATCTCCAGGGGGCGCTGTGGGATGCGAAGCCAGCAGGGCGGAGCCTGGGAATGTGGCTGGAGTCTGCCACCAGCGTGGTCCCCGCTCCCCACGTGCAGGCTGCGTCCGTCAGTGGCAGCACCAGTTGCCTCCCCTCAACTTAATGCCCACGAACTTAACACAAAAGATGACCCTCTGCTGCAGAAAAGCAGGCGCGAGGATCTACGTCACTGTCCCCCACTCTGGGTAATAAGTCTTAATTATAGTCGCGGCTGAATGATGCATAACCTGGAAAACAGCCCATAGTTGATGTCCACCCACACTCCTTGCAGAAACTGCAGCAAGGAAGGAAGCAAATACACCCTCCTCCGTTTGTATTATTTTGGTTTCTGGAAACAGGGTCTCACTATGCAGTTCAGGCTGGCCTTAAACTCACAGCAATCCTCCTGCCTCAGCCTCCGGAGCACTGGGATGATTGGCACATGCCACCATATCTAGCTCCACTCGTTTTTTAAAAGTAGTCATTGGGCCAGGGATTTAGCTGAGTGGCTTCACCACCTGCTGCACAGGCGCAAGGACCCAAGTTTGATCCCCAGTACCAATAAAAAATAAAAAATAAATAAAATAAATAAAACTGGTCATGGCAGATGACTAATATCTAGGATATATAAAGAACTCAAAAAATTAGACCCTCAAAATGAAAGACCAAATCAAAAAATGGGCAAGTGAAATGAACAGACTTAGAAGAAATACAGATGGCCAGTAAACGCATGAGAAATGTTCAGCACCACTGGCCACTGGAGAAATGCAAATTGGCAACCCTGAGATTCCACCTCACTCCAGAAAGAATGGCATTCATCAGAAAATCAAATAATAACAATCCTAGTGAAGCTGCGGGGAAAATGGAACCTTCTATGATTTTAGGATTGTAAATTAGTACAGTCATTATGTTTTTGTTTTTTGGGGGGTGTTTTGTTTTGTTTTGTTTTTGAGATAAGGTCTCACCATGCAGTTCAGCCTAGCCTTAAACTATGTATCTTAGGCTGGCCTTGAACTTGAGGCAATCCTCCTGCCTCTGTCTCCCGAGTGCTGAGATTACAGACCTGAGCCACCATGCCCAGCAGTACACTCATTGTGGAGATCTGTATGAACATTCCTCAGAAAACTGAAACTAGAAATTCCTTTTGACCCAGGTATTCATTCCCCTCCAGGTATCTTCCCAAAAGAGGTAGACGTCATATTACAGTGATCCATGCACACACATGTTTATAGCAGCACAATTCATAATAACAAAATCTTGGAAGCAGCCTATATGTCCATCAGCAGCTGAATGGATAAAGAAAATTCGGTATTTTCACACAGTGGGGCACTACTCTGCCATAAAGGACAAACTTGAGTCAGTTGTGAGAAAATGGATGCACCGTGAGACGATAATCTTAAGTGAAATAAATCAGACAGGAGCTTAAATATCACATGGTTTCTCCTATACGACAAACCCAAAATGTAAATGAAGAGCAAAATAAAAGCTAGGTAATAGGAAGATAGGTCTTGCAAATGGGAAAGACACCAAGAGATAGGGCCAAAGGGAGGGAAGAGAAAGAAGATGTGTACTCCTCCCAACTCCCCATGATGAATGTAATGATTTTGTACTGCAAACACATACTAATAAAAAGAAATATTGGAGACTACACGTGGTGCCACTTGTCCCAGCACTCAGGAGGCTGAGGCAGGAGGGTCACTCACTGTGAGTTCAAGGCCAGCCTGAACTACATAGTGAGATCCTGTCTCAAAACAAAGAAAACTAGTAAAACAAGGCATATCAAAGTGGATGATTATAGCATGTTTCTTCCATTCCCTTTTTCTCTCTTTCACTTTCTTCCTTTTTTTGAGACTGGATCTCAATTGGTCAGGCTGGGCTGGAGCTTTTAATGGTCCTCCCTTGGCCTCCCGGAGTGCTGGGATTATAGGTATGCGCTTGTCCCCGGCTCCATTCCCCTTCCTCTGGCCCCATTGTCCTCAGCCTGCACACATGCTCATGTGACCCAAGGCTGTGTCACTGAAGAGCTGTCCATAGCACTGCCTGTGGAGCTGCCCGGCCTCACTACTTGTTCCTGCTGGACATGGCTCCACATTCACAGCTGAGGAGTCCAAGTTTGATTCAGAACATTTCTGAGCCAGGTATGCTGACACACATCTGTAATCCCAGCACTCAGGAGGCTGAGGCAGGAGGTTTGCCAAGAGTTTGAGACCAGTCTGGGCTACACAATGAGTTCAAGCCCACCCTGAAGTACACAGCGAGACCCTATCTCAAACAAAACAAAATTTCTCCTATTAACTCATTTCTCCTCAACCCTCTGAAGCAGGGACTAGTAATGCTCTAAGTTGAAAAGTGAGGCATGAACCTCAGAGGTGGAGTCGCCCCACTTCCCACAGCCAGCAAAGTGGTGGAACCAAGATTCAAACCCACACCGTCAAATTGTGTTTCCGTCTCAGTGCTCCTGACTACTGTGCTGTGTACTGTAACTGAGCACAAAGTAGGTGCCCAGGAAATGTGAGCTGTTGCTGGCGGAGCTACTTCCTGTCTTAGAATTATCAATCTTTCATTTCCTGTCCTGTAGAAATAATCTGCTAGCCAGTGGTGGTTCACACCTGTAATCCCAACCTGTAATCCTGAGGCAGGCAGGAGGATCGAAAGTTTGAGGTCAGCCTGAGAATTTAGGAAAATTTTCTCAAAATAAAAATTTTAGAAGGCCAGAGTGTAGCTCAGTGGTACAGCACTTGTCTAGCATGTGCAAGACCTTGAGTTCAATCCCCAGCATCACACAAAAAATGTGCTTTGCTACAGCTGCCGGGGGTGGGGGGGTGCACAGCCAGGTCCTTGGTTGCAGTGCTGGCTGAGTCCTCACTCCTGCAAGGTGCTGTGTGGGGTTGAATCTTCCAACCTTCGCCCACCTGAGCCCTCCATTTCTCTAGAGCTGGCCGCCACTGGAGCCACCAAAATGCCCTCCAGGAGCTTGGAACGCTGACCAGACACACTGTCTTGCAGGCAGGGCACTGGCATCAGCCTGACACCCTCCTGTGGAAGATGATGGGCTCCTTGAGCCCACAAAAATGCTGCCCCCACAGCTCCAGACTCGCTGCAGGGAGTGAGTGAACCTGTTTCACAGCAGAGGCATCTGAGTGAGTACCTTTAACGAGTCCCAGATTGTGGAAAAGAAGGGAAAACGACCCCACATTTATGGGAGGCCTAGGAATACACAGACAGCCTCAGTTAATCCTTACTTGAATCTTACAACAAAGCTAAGGTTTTATTGTTGTTTGCTTTTTTTTTTTTGGTACCGGGGATTGAACTTGGGACCTTGAGCTTGCGAGGCAGGCACTGGAACCACTGAGCTAAATCCCCGGCCCCGAGCTGTTGTTTGCTTTTTACAATCAAGGAAGCAGGACTTCACCTCATCCCTGGGCTGTGATTCCAGTTCTGTCTGACTCTGAAGCCCCCTCCTGTCACCGCGAGCCACTGGGCCCAGCCCTGAAACGTGGACAGGTCCTCCAGGCTGATCCCCATCGCCCTGTGACTTGTCATCGCTGACTATGGTCCTAAAGATGCCCGGCGGCCTTTTCATCTTCTCTATCCTGAGACTCTGTGAGGCCACAGAAAGTGCCTTCCGTGCTCGAAGAGAGGATGCAGGACTCGCCAGAATCGGTGGAAAACTTAAAACTCCCTTGTTTTCCAAGGGAGATAAGTAAGACCCAAACAGGGTGGGCTTCCAGTGCTGCAAGCCAGGCCTTCACTTCCTACTTCATCCCCTCCTCTCCTCACACTGCACATGGTGAGCTGTGATGGAACTAGGCCTGGAAGAACCAAATCTCAGACTCGGGATTCTTTTCAGAAACTGCAGTCCATTCTCCTAAATACGGCTGCTACCTCTGCTGTGTACCTTGTGCGTTCTGCTCACTGAGTCACCAGCCTTCTCCTAAGTTGAGCTGCTGGCTGAGAACGTGGTTTCAATTTTCCAGTTGCAGTGGGTTATGTAGAGTGGGTCCTGGATGTGGCTGGCGCAAGTGCAGGAAAGGTCTAAAGGCTATGCTCAGACAGTGGGACTGGATTCAGCCGCTTCCGCTCCACTCTGCTGGGGAGAAGATGTGGCCAAGCAGTGTTGGGCTGGAGAGAAAAGCGACTGCAATGGTGGTCCCCGTGGTCCAGCCTCAGTGAGCATAGAGGACAGAAGGCCGGAGGACAGAATCGACCCTCGCTCACGGTGATGCAAGGGGAAATGCAACCAAATTCCTTCTTCTGCTGAGGCAGTCACATACAGTCAGAGACTGCACGAGTCCTGTTGTGTGCCAGACACCGGAGCCCTGGAGAGCTGTCCCAACTCCGCTGATCGTACATGCAGAAAGCAGTGCAGCGAGTGAGCTGCGGAGTGCATTTCCTCACAAATGCTCAATTATCGTGTGCTGTGAGGTGCATCAAAGTCAGGCACATACTGGTTGAGTATTACAGAGTGCTGGGCCATGTTCTAGCTCCTTGTGTGGATTTATTCCTTCACTCTTCACCTGGTGCAGTGGGACTCTTCTTATCTGCTGCATGGATGAGGCAACAGAGACATGGGCAATGGTAAGGAAATAACACACCCCAGTGTTTTCACCATAAAATGTTCTGTTCGAGCAGTGTAACTGTGCTGCACCATGTCTCCACCTAAGGTTTCAAGAATGGTCTGTTAAGCTGGGCATGCTATCGTGTGCCTGTAATCCCAGCACTTGGGAGGCAGAGGCAGGAGGATCACTGCAAGTTCGAGGCCAGCCTGCACTGCATAGTGAGTTCATTGCCCGCCTAAACTACAAAGCAAGACCCTGTCTCAAAAAACAAAAAACAAACAAAAGAGAATGGTCTGTTAACTCCACCCATCTGCCTCAATGAGCATACTCACTGGTAGGTTGGCCCACCCCCTACCCCGTAGATCTCTGTGTAAGGCTGCTTCCATTTCTGTTTGAGGCTCAGACTTTGGAGTACAAACTCCTCTGAGCCTACCAATGTAATAAAGTTTCCTTCCATCTCTGTGAGTGCTCCCCTCGGTTTCTTCGTCTCTGAAGACCTTTGGATAGCTGTCACACGTGGCTGTGACACAGAGCTGTATTGCTAGCCTGTAATGCTGAACTGTCACACTTTGCTGTAACAGCAATACAGTGAGTTGTGTCACAGGTGTATTCAAAACTGGGCCAACCAGTTCCAAAGCCCTTTCTCTTCACTTCTTGGCTAAACTGTCCTTTAATCACTTAGAGTTCTCCAGGTCTGAAAGGAAGGAGCAGGTGACTCAGCTGTGGCTTTCAGAATAAGTAGAAGGAGGAAGATGCAAGCATAGAGACATGGATATCCAGAAAGCCTGAGGGAACAGTCCATGGGTCTAGGGCACCAAAGTGAACTCGGGACAGGAAAGTGTCTGCAGGCACTGGGGGAGTCAGGCTGGACAGTGGCAGGCCAAGTCAGGGGAGGGCCCGCAGAGCCGTGGGTGTTGCCGGGCAGCCAGCGGGGGCGTCAGGCTGGCAGTGAGACACAGGGCATTTTCTACAGATCAGCCTGGCTGTAGCCGGGGACAAGTTAGAAGGGCCAGGACAGTGCTCAAGGGCAGAATCACTGTGATGGACCGGAGGGGCAGATGTGAGCTGCGCTGAGGACGCAGACTCCCAGAATTTGATGAGTGACTGTGCAGAGCTGGCTGCAGCAGCCAGCTGAACGGTGTGCTGTATACAAGCCGGGGCTCGGGAGGAGCCCAGGGACAGGCAGGCACTCGGGTCTGGGCATGGCCAGGATCATCAGTACACAGCTGCTGTCAGGCTTGGAGCTGGAGATGGAAAAGTGACAGTTTGTAGCAAGGGAGGTGGCACTCAGAGACTCCCCAGAGCAGGAAGGGGCTCTCCAGGATGAGCGCCAGTATGAAGAGAGGGGTGCCTCGGGGATACTGCCTGAAAGTGAAGAGTCATGGGGGACTGGAGGCCAGCTGAGACAGGGAGAAAGGGTCCAGGCACATGGGGCATGGACAGAGGGATGCGGCCCCCGAACAGCAGCCCCCATGGGGGAGGAGGGTGTAATGTCCATTGCAGACACCAGGCTCGGATTTAGGATTTGCTTTGGCTGGTGAAGTTAGGATGGTGCCACATGGGTCACTTCCTGCACTGGATTGGAGTGTGACTGAGCCACAGTGAGTGTGGCAGGCATGAGAGGAAGAACCTTCCCCAGTGTCGCCTCTGCGATTTTGAACCCCTTGTCTCTGCAACTCAGCCTGGCTGATAAAGTGGTGAAGTCTGAGTCTGTTGAGAGGGTCAGACAAGGTTTCATGCAATCGATGGATTTATTGATTGCTGACAAGAGTTCCAAAGCACAAATGCTGGAGAAAAAATAGTCTTTTCAACAAATGTTGCTTAAGCCGGCTATGGTGGTGCACGCCTGTAATCCCAGCACTCAGGAGGCTGAGGCAGGAAGATCACGATGAGGTCAAAGCCAGCGTGGGCTACATAGTGAGTTCAAGGCCAGCCTGAACTACATAACAAGACTTTGTCTCAAAACAAATAAAAAATTGTTGGTAAAGATATGGAGAAACTGGAAGCTTCCTGCCCCGCTGGATGGAATGTAAAGTGGAAAATCTGTTCTGGAAAACACCCTGCCAGCTCCTCATGAGGTTAAACCTAGCAGAGACCACATTACCTGGCAGCCCCGAAGCTGTGCCCACACAGAAACCTGCACAGAAGTGTGCACAGGGCCATCGGCCATAGGGCGAAGTGGAAACAGCCTCGTGCTGATGAAAGGATGTGTGACTAAATAAACACGACATGCACCAAACAGTGGAATATCAATAATGGGGGAAAGAATGCAGTCCTGTCACGTGCTGCACCCTGCCCCAGCCATGGGAACCATGTGCTGAGGCATGGAAGCCACACACAACAGGCCACAGGTGGCCAGAAAGACCCCATGTGGAGACAGGAAGTACATTCATGTTTGTCTGGAGCTAGACAGAAGTGGGGACTTAGGAGTGAGGGCTGAGAGACTGGGGCTCTATTTTGAGGTTCATGAAAATGTTCTAAAGTTGACTGTAGTGGTGGTTGCACAACTCTGTGAACACACTAAACACCACTGAAGTGCACACTTTAAGTGGGTAAGGTTTATGGCGTATCAATTAGATCCCAATAAAGCTATTAAAAAATCAGAGTTTCGCTGGGAAGGCAGCATTTGAAATGGTCTTAGAAGAACAGTCGGTGTTGAGAACATGAAGACAGTTAGAAAGGGGGTGGAGTCCAGTGAAGTGAGGAACTGGCAGGGAATGGAGTGGGAAGTTTTACTATTGTTTGCTTAGTTTAGGGTTTAGGGTTAGGATCTCAAACCAGAGCTGCCACTCATTGCTAAATTTCTCAATATTCTTTCATAGAAATTAGCTGAGGGCCAGGCATGGTAGAGCATGCCTGTAATCCCAGCACTCAGGAGGCTGAGGCAGGAGGATCATCAAAAGTTCAAGGCCATCCTAGACTACATAGTGAGTTCAAGGCCAGCCTGAACTACAAAGGGAGTCCCTGTCTTAAAAAACAAAAAAAGAAACAAAAACACAAACATTCTTTTACAGACACTGGAGAAGCCATGACAGTGTCCAATATGGAGGACCTTTTGGAGACCTTTCCCAGTAACCACCAGTTTTCCTCCCTTGATGCAGGCAGGTTCAAAGCCTGTCAACCAGCAAGACACCCTCGAGGATGGGCACCCTCACACAGCTCTGACCCAGGACAGCCTCACACTGTTGGCCTAATAGCTGCTCCTGGAGGGCTAGCAACACCACCCATGTGTCTGGCCCTGGGCAACAGACTCCAGAAGGGGCTCCCTCAGGATGGTGTGCTCTAGGGGAGCAGTGCGGCCAGGCCCAGGAGGTCCCGAGGCCTTAGCTCTGCAGCTAGGGTCCTGCCACCATGTGGTGAGTAGCCCCTGTGAGCCCAGTGTTCCGCAGGCTGAGGCAGGAGGATCACCATACAGATGATGTCCTCCTGCTGTGTCGCAGTGATGGAAGGCAGTGTGGTGCAGTGGTGAGAGCTCTAGGTGTGCAGTCCAGTGCGGGGAGGAGGAAGTGAGTCCCTGCTGCAGCCTGGAACTTGACATAAACTGAGCTCCTTTCCACACAATAGCTGCGCCAGCCAGGTTCTTAATATTCCCACCTGGCAATCTCCCCATTAGGCCTCTGAGGCTTAAGTTCATGTTTCCATTGTGGCACTGCCTTGGGGACATCATTTATCCTGTACTCAGTGTTCAGATCTGTGGAGCTCGTCCTGACACCACTTCCTGGCTCCTCAACTCCTTGAAAACATTCTTGCTACCTGTAGGGCCACATTTGCTCTCAATACAGAGCAAAAGCTCAAATTGTTTATCTTTGTTTATTCTGGCTTTATGAAGATATAATTAACAAGCAAAAATTATACACTTTTAAAGTATGTATTTACATATATTTAATGTAATGATTTGCTATACAAATATATCCTGAAGTGTGATTACCATAATCAAATTAATTAACTTTTCCATCATCTCACATGGTTATCATTGTGATTGTGTGTGTGTGTGTGTGTGTGTGTGTGTGTGTGTGTGTGTACTTAGGCACTACTCTTTTGGCAAATTTCAAGTATACAATACAGTATTTTAAAATTATAGTTGCCTGGGATTTAGCTCAGTGGCCACCGCCTGCCTCGAAAGTGCAAGGTCCTGAGTTCGATCCCCGGTAGCAAAAAAAATAAAATTATTGTGACTGCCAGGTATGATGGCACACACTTGTAATCCCAGCACTAGGGAGGCTGAGGCAGGAGGATCACTGCGTTCAAGGCCAGTCTGGATTACATAGTGAAAGCCTGTCTCAAAAACCTAAAAACAAAGAAACACCGTTGAAGCATGAGTCGCTCGCATGGACATTGGAAATCACTAGATCATTGGCTGGGAACGTGTCAGAGAGAGAGATGGTGACCAGGGCAGGGCTTGTGGACAGTGACTATGTCCTGTGACAGTGATAAGAACAATATGCTGGCTCCCTGCTTGAACCTTGCTAATCTGAATGTCTGAGGCTCCTCGCCTGCCCAAAATTCATGTGTTGAAATTCTAACCCCACGGAGACAGTGTTGAGAGGTGGGACCTCTGGCTGGTTGCACTCGCAGCTTAGCGTCATCCCCAGGGAGTCCCCACCTGCCTCCCACCCTGTGAGGCCACTTCACAGGCGCTTGCACAGGTCTGGGAGGAGTGGGCCTTGCCACACCCTGAACCTGTCGCTGTTGGACTGCAGCCTGCAGGGCCAGGCAGAATACATTTCTGCTGTTCACAGCCACCCTGTATGTCAATGTGTCAACATCTCCAAAGGGACAAAGACCTCAGAAGGAGAGAGCTGGAGGCCGGGGTCGCAGGCTCCAGCGTGGCCTATGGCATGTGGCTGCCTCCTGGACGTTGCCCCTCTTCTGCCTCGGCACAAGTGGCTGGTCTTCCTGCTGTTTTGAGGCCATAGTACAGGTACACAGCATACACTGGGGGCTGAGGAGGTTACTTCCCTCCACTCATGTGATCTCAGGCGGTGCCCCAGGACCATTTCCTGTAACCCCAGACCAAAGCACATGCTCTCCTTTTTCCTCTTCCTCGCTCTTGAGCCTGGAAGCCTGATCTGTCTGCGCAGCATGCGGTGTGCCTTTTCTATCATCCTGACTCTACCCATGATCTTCAATGAACATGGCTGCTTTTCTTTCGCCGTCAGGTGTATGCTTTGCAATTCTTTGCTTGCCATGCACAAGAGCTTGGAATCTGTCAGATGCACCATTCAGTAACAACAGGATCTCACTGTGTGATTTAGGCTGGTCTTGAACTCATTATGCATCCCAGGCTGGCCTTCAATGCTTGGCGATCCTCCTGCCTCAGCATCCTGAGAGCTGGGCTTACAGGCATGGACCATCATGCCCATCTAAAAACATACATGCCCTTTTTTTCAGTGTTGGGAATTTAATCAGGGCCTAGTGCAAGCTATGCAATCCCTTTACAACCGAGCTACATCCCGCCCCAAGTGGCGAGACTTGTGCTGGCCTGGCCTTCTGTAACAGCCACTATCACCATCATGGTTGACTGCTTTTGTTGGTAGGGTGGGGGGCTAGCCTGTGTCAGTGTGGTTTGGTGGACAGTTGTCCAGGTGTACAACAAAAAGGGCAGCACACCTTCTGGTTCCCAGGGAGAAGAGAAGCCAAAGTGTACATTCACCTGTCTAAAAAGTCCTTGTTCTATGAGCCCTGGTTTAGATCATAATACAGTGAAGGATTAGGTCTGGCTAGAAACCTTCTGCTTAATTAAATGTGCCGCTTACTGTTGTAAATTTACAAAATCACAGCCTAGGGCAAAGAAAAGCTGTGGAACCACTCGAGGGTCAAGTTTCCTAGTGTCTGCATTATTACTCATTAGCTCCTAGGCCAGCACTTCATAGTATCATCAAGGAAAAATGCTGGAGAAGAACTTAGAGTTGACAGAGTGTTTGTGATCCAAGTTGTTGTTTTGCTTTGCTTAGCAAATCATATCCAGGGGCTCTGGAATCAAAAAGGCCCTGTTTTGGGTTGGGAGTATTAGCTTAGTGGTGCCAAGTGCCACCTTCCTTGATCCCTAGAGACTTGTTTCCCTGTCTCTAAGGCCCAGCTCATAATGACCTTGCTGGCAGGATTAGCGGAAAGCCCCAGGCCGGGCGCCCCACCCTGGGTAGAAGGCTTCTTAAAGGACAGGCATTGTCAGTAATGTCCTCGGCATCCGCTCTGTCCAGGTCGTGAGATGCCAGGTTGGCCCTGGAGGACCCCAGACCCCTGATCCGCTAGGAGGGTCTGGGCGCCCCCCCCAGACCCCTGGTAGTGTCCCCCCGTAGTAGACTGAAGGACCCAGCCGGTCTGCAGGCACCGCCGGGCCACCCCGTGCTGTCCTGGGTTACGGAGCCCAGGGCCTCTGGATCCAGAGCAGCGTGCAGCTGGCCCAGGTGCCCGGCTACTCTTCCTAGGGAACCCGATTCTCCCTGGGGCGCGGGCTCCCTGCTGTTTTCGCTCAGGCCCGCGGCCCCGAGATCTCACAAAGGGGTGCTGCAGCAGGGCAGGCCCGGGCGGCCCAGGGACGGGCGGGGACGGTGCTGGGGACTAGTCTGAGCTCGTCCCCAGCCTCGGCCCAAGGGTTTGGGGGTGGGGGTATGGGGCACCTGGGCCTTGGTGAGGTGGCAGCAACCCCAAAGCACCCAGGAGGACTCTGGAAGGGCTCACGGTTTTCACAGTCTTAAAGACCACCTTTGCCATTTCAGTCACGGACCAGACTCAAAGTCAACACCGGGCGGCTGTGCTCAGACTCCACGCCCCAAGCACACTGCATCTCTGCGCAGCACCTTCTGCGGCTGGGCCAATCACGTTCCTGAAATTCCTGTTGCGTCACCACCAGCCAATCAGAGTGTCGGATCGGCCTGCCCCAACCAGTGTTACCACCTGGGTTGACTTAATCCTAGCCCAGGGCAAAAAAAACTTGACAGCTTTCCTTTGGGGGCAGGGCCTTTTAAACGGCTTTTTTGAAAGCCTGCAAATCTTTGCAAGTCGACCTCGTCTTTGCCTTTCGGAAATTCCACTGAGAAACAGGGCTCCTGCCCAGCCCCCAGGATAGAGGCAGGGACGGCCCACGCGCCTAAACTATCTAAACTGACTGAGAAGCCGTGGGGTGCAGACCGCACGACAGAGACCCCCGCTCTCAGGTACTGGAGTCCAGGACACCGCGCACCACCCTCACCACCTCCCCGGGCTTTGAGAAATGCCTGGCACGAAGCCTCTGCTCACTGGAACTGGACCAAGCCTACCTGCGTCCTCCCCCCGCCAGGGCTGGGCTTGGCTGGCTGGTCACCGCGCACTTTGGCGGGGCCACTTCTTGGTTTCCGCACCAAGACAACTTCTGCCTTGGTTGGTTAGAAGTCGGGCTTCCCTGTCCCGTTTTGGTTTCCGCCACTCGTGAGTCCTTGCAGGTGGCTCCCCGCGAGTTGCTTTCATTCTTAGTCTAATCCAGAGATCCTTGGAGTGTGGCCCTCAGGATTAATCCACGGCACCTGGCTTGGTAAACATTTATTTTTATTAGGACACAGCCAAGTTCATTCGTAAGCATTGTCTTGGTTCTGCTTTTGCGTCACAGGCGCAGAGTGAAGTTTCGGGGAAGCCTCAGAGGTGGCAAAGTCACGCTTGTACCTTTGGGCCTATCCAGCCTGTAATCCGTGCCCCTAGTTATCCCCGGGCGAGCTCTTGGCCCTCGGGCCCAGCCATGCCATTCTCTGTTCACAGAAACCTCTCCTGATCCGCCGTGCGGACGGCTTCTCGACACGGTGTTTCTCCTGGTGATATAGGAGACTCCCAAACCTACTAGGTGTCGGAAACATGAGTTCGTTCTCTCTAAAATCGAAGAATGAATTTTAAGAACGGAGGTTAAGAGTAGGAAAAATTTATTGAAAGAAAGCTTCTGTCTAAGAGAAACAGGAGGGGGGCCGGAAAGTGGTTCACCCAACTTCTCATAGGTGTTTTAGTTTTTTGGGTTTTTTTCTTTGGTACCGGGGACTGAACTCAGGACCTCGAACTTGCAAGGCAGGCGTGGCGCCACTAAGCCCTCAAAGGTGTTTTAAGGGGCAAAGCCATGAGGTGAGGCAGGTTCAAGGTGGGACAAAACTGCAGTCAACTAGTAAGATTGCAAATACAGTCGGTTAGGTAATATTGATCCAATGAGAAATCACAAGGTGGACAAAACTATGAACAACAGATAAGATCATGACAAGTATAGTTGCTTAGGTAATGTTGATTAAATGGGGATCCAATGGGGAAACAAGTCACATAGCAGGCATTCGAGGAATGAGCAAGGATTTTCAGTGGAAAGGAGTAGGTCAGGGATCTTTCTTGGAAGATCTTTGTCTCCCAGCCAGGTGACCATACCTATTTAGAATATCAATCACTGCTATTCATCCAACATGGGTGTGGTAGTTTCACTTTTACAATGCTGGCCTTCAGTGAAGGTCTTCACTGTCCTCCATGTTGGCTCCTGGTGGGCTGGCCCTGTCTAACTGCCTACAAGATATTTAATTAACTTACCTATCTGCAATTCTGGAACATCTCTGCCTCTGCTCCACCATCACTGTCAGGCCTCTGTCCCTGAACCCTCGTCAGGTGTCTCCACAGCCTTGAGACCAACCTCAGATGTCACCTCCTCTGTGCGCTCTTCCGGAGGCCCGGCTGAACACACTGCTCCCTGCTCTGTGGTCAGCAGCCACCGTGGGCTGCAAATGGATGCGTGTTTGTCTTCCCCCTGGACAGCGAGCCACTAGACACTGGGGACCCTGTCCCTGTCTGTCTGTTCCCTGGGGAATGGAGGTGGCCCACCTGGACAAGAAGTTAAGGCAGAAGTGACTTTCATAAAAGGGAACCTGGGCGGGGGATTTAGCTCAGTGGTTTTGCCTGCTTCGCAAGCGCCAAGGACCCGAGTTCAATTCCCAGTACCAAAAAAAAAAAAAAGAAAAAAAGGGAACCTGGCTCTGCCACCTTCTATCATGGACTTAATGTCAATTATAGAGTTGGGGGCTACGGGCCACTCTGCTCCACTCACCTGAACCTGGGTGATACCCCAGGGCCAACCCTGACCCTTGTCCTAAGGCTTTCTACCTGGGGGGCAGAACTAAGAAAATCAAAAACCCCCAAGCCTGGGCTGGAAAATTCCAACATTCCAAACCAGGACACCTACATGCCAGACCACCAGCTGGACCTGCGTAGCTATTCTTCACCTGGCACCCATTGAAGGCTCATGCACATGGGCTGCATCTCATACATCCGGTCACAACAGAGTGAACTGTGGGAAAGTGGGAAGGGACAGGCGCAGTAGAAACATGAGTCATGCTGAGTCATGCTGGCTCAGCACCCTGTCAATCACCTTGTCCATCATGCCCTGGAAGATCCAATGGGAGGTGCCACTTTCTAAACCCCTCCACTCATACCCTGGGCACTTGTCCCATCTTCCTTTCACAGGTGCAAGCTGCTCACTCTGAGCATACTTTTGCCTCAATAAACTTTGCTGCTTTTTGTTTACCATTGAATACCACATCTGATTCTGTTCTTTGGGCACAAGAGCCTAGGCATCTATCCAGACCTTGTCCCCACAGTAATAGTGTTCTTCTTTATCTTTGTACTTCCTGGTAGCTAGACTAGCACAGGTGCTCAGAAAATGTGTAAGTATGGAAGAGCATAAAGTACCTATGTATCTCCTCCTAACATCACAATTCAGGAAACATATTGTCAAATTAATTTTATCTTCCAAGTTCATTCAGGATATAGAAACTGTTCTATCTCCATCCATTTTTCTTGAAAACATAGGCCTGGCTCATCTACCCTATGATTTTATGTGTATGTGTACGTGCATGTATGTGTGTGTGTGTGTGTATGTGTAGGCATGATTTCACTATGTAACCCAGGCTGGCCTTGAACTCATGGTGATCCTCCTGCCTCAGCCTCCTGAGTGATGGGATTACAGGCATGCGCTACCACACCTGGCAACCCTATGCATTTTTCAAAAGCTTACCAAAGTGTTGCCTGCACCAAAAATATTTCATTTTTTAAAAATTCGCTGCTAGGGATCAAACCCAGAGCCTCATGTATGCTAAGCATGTACTTGACCATTGAACTATACCCCTAGCCTCTCCAAAAATATGTATTAACTCCTGAAGGTGAAAAGAAAATCATAACATTATTCACAAATGTTTAAACATCTACAAAACATGATCTTACATCAAATGGCCCCATGTCCTGAGGGTATGAAACCAGACATGACTTAGTTTGGGTTCCTGTCTTTACCTTGGAGCTCTCTGGCTTTGGGTTAGCTTCTTAACCTCTTGGACCCTCAATTCTGTTATATGGAAAGAGAAAACTGTAGTAGGAACGCCGTAGAGTTGTGTGGACCCTTAAAATCTCCTGAATTACTGCTTCATGGCGCAGCTGGATGGAGAGGCTTCCTCTTGGGGTTCTGGAAATGGGCGCTGCTGTTGCAGCTGCAGAGCCGGGTGATGATTTCTGCTCCACAGCCCTGTGTGTGTTCGTGGGGCCCGGCTTGGAGCATAGGTGGGGACTGAGCATCTCCAGAGCCAGAGGAAACGCTTGTGTCTCACTGCCAACCCTGCAGGAGGAGCAGGAAGAAAACAAAGGCCCAGTTCCACTGGGGGCTCCTGCAGATATTATTGTAAGTGGAAACTACAATAACAGCCCAGAAAACCGCAGGAGGGTGAGGTACTGGAGCCTTGTTATGAGCTCAGCCGCCGGAGCCATGAAGTTTCTCACCAACCCTCAGGACTGCAGGTTTTAAAAGCTTTATTTAAAAAAGTTTTATTTTTTAAATTTTACTTTTTATTTTATTTTATTTTATTTTTTGGTTTTTTGAGACAGAGTCTTGCTATGTGGTTCATTCTGGACTTGAAGTCACTATGTAGCCCAGGCTGACCTGGAACTCACAGGGATCCTCCTGCCTTAGCCTCCTGAGTGTTGAGATTACAGGTGTGCGCCACTACACCCACCTGGAAAGTTCTGTTTAGAAAAATCCTGTCAGTAGACGGTAGACACATCACTGACATGCTGGGCAATAGAAGGGTTAGACATGAGAAGATCTTATTTGGGAACAAGTCTCGCCCCTTACCCATTGTGTGGCATTAGTCAAGTCAACAATACTCTTAGCTCTTCAGTTTCCTCATCTGTGAAAACTGAATAATATACTCACTTCACTGGTTCAATATGAAATTGAGAGAGATGAACTGAGTTTTACTCTCTACAGTAGTAACATTATGGGAAAGTGTAGCATGTTTTCTCACTTTAGGGCTTGTCTTAGTTACTTTTCTCATTGCTGATACAAAATACCCAACACCCAAAGTTAGAGGAGGAAAGGTTTATTTGGCTCACAGTTTTCAGAGGTTTCAGTTCATAGCTGGCTGGCTCCAAGGCAGGGTGGCATGGTCGAGGGCATTGCAGAGGAGAAACAGTCCATGGCAGGCAGAAGCAGGAAAGCAGCATCAAGCAAGTGATAATAGCAACCCTCTTTCTGTCCCTTATATTCTATCCAGGCAGGTAGCTCTCTCACCCAGGGTGGGGCAGCCTTAATCCTAGCATCACACCTTGAATCAAGCCCACCATCACATTCTTAATCCCAGCATCACACACTCTGTATTTAGCCACGTCCAAAAAGCTCCACATATGACTACATGAGGCTTTGGGGGCACACCTAGGCACAAGCCATAACAGGGCTGTTTATAGATAATGCAGGATCACAGAATTGCATTTTTTTCTGTATGTTTGTTTTTCATATTTTAGGTCAAAGTTAGACTGAGATTGAGAGTTAAATTTTTTTTATTTATTTATTTGGTACCAGGGATCGAACTCAGGACCTTGCGCTTGTGAGGCAGGCACCAGCACCACTGAGCTCAATCCCTGGCCCAATTTTTATTTTTTTATTAAAAAAAATTTTTTTGAGACAGGGTCCCACTGTGTAGTTCAGGCTGGCCTTGAACTCACTATGTAGCCCAGGCTGCCCTCAAATTTGTGGCAATCTTCCTGCTTTAGCCTCCAGAGCTCTGGGATTACAGGATTGTGCCACCATGCCTGGCTCTGAGTGAGAAATTAAAATTTCAGAACAATATAAGGAAAGCAATGCATGAGCCTCATTTATCCACTTTGCTGCTTCCCTGTGTTTTGCCTTTTGAGACCTTTAGGGCCTCCAATTGGTCCAAGTGAATCCTAGTCTACACTGGGAGGGCCAGCACCCATCAATCAAAAGCAATGCTTTCATAGGGAAGTGATGTTGATGCATCAAATAGATGACCTGCTGCCACATCTGCAGTGGGAACAGGAGGGCAGACAGGAAAGACGGTTAGGTATTCTTCCCCGGCATGATGGCGCACACCCATAATCCCACCACTCAGGAGGCTGAGGCAGGGGAATCACTGTGAATTCGAGGCCAGACTGGGCTACATTGTGAGACCCCCCCCCAACCCCCCCACCCTCCACACCCCTGTCTCAAAAAAACAACAAAAAGTGCCAGGGATTTAGCTCAGTGGCACCACGCCTGCCTTGCAAGTGCAAGGTCCTGAGTTCAATCCCTGGTACCGCAAAAAAAAGGTTAGAAATTCTTTAGCTTGCATCCTCTTAGCTTACTCTTTGTTAGATTTACAGTGGGGAGGCAAAGGAGGATAATGACAGATCCTGAAGACAGTGATGAGAGAGTGGATCTTGAATGTCCTCCAGAGGCTTGGTCCCCAGTCTTGTGGCTCTGTTAAAGGAGGTAGAATGGTAGGGGGTGGGGCCTGGTGGCAGGAAGGAAGGTCATGGGGGCATGGTCTTGCTAGGGATGTTGGGAGCTCTGTCCGTTCCTCTCTCTGTTTCCTGGCCAGCATGCAGTGAGCAGCTTTGGTTCACCTTGCACTTCCTCCCTGATGTGCTGCCTCCACAGGCCCATAGCCTAGTGCCAAGTGACCACAGACTGAAGCCTCTGAAACTGTGAGGCAAAGCAAACCTTTCTTCCTTTTTTTTTTTTTGAGACAGGATCTTGCTATGTAGTCCAGGCTGGCCTTGAACTCACTATGTAGCCCAAACTGGCCTTAACCTCATGGTGATCCTCTTGCTTCAGCCTCCTGAGGTCTGGGATTACAAGTGTGCATCACCATACCTGGCCTTTCCTCTTTTTAAGTTGTTCATTGCAGGTATTTTATCATAGTAACAGAAAGCTGGCTGACATTGTCTAAGCATAAGTAACTCAACAGACACTAACTAGGCACCTATTTGAGTCCTTTTGTGCAAGGCCCAGGAGTAAGGACATATTCCTCAGTGTTCCTGACAAGAGGTCTTGTTATCTGAAGACTGAGTTTCAATCTTAGCTCTGCTGCTTGACTGCTGGCTTTGGGGAAAAGATGGTGTCGCTATGGAAGGTGTTATTTTTCCATAGAGCAGCCTGTGCCAATGCTGGCATGGCTTCTGGTCAAGGTGGGGCCTGTACTTTCACTCAGTGCCGAGACTGGAGCCCGGGGCAGTGCACTCTCTGTCCTGTGGAGCTGCACTCCATCCCGGACAGTGCCGACGTGGTGCTTTGTGGGTTTCTGCTGCTGCTGCAAATATAAAATGACAGATGAGAGATAAAAAGAGAAAGAACAGGCCAGGGATTTAGCTCAGTGGCACGGTGCCTGCCTTCTAAGCGCAAGGTCCTGAGTTCAATCCCCGGTACCAAAAAACAAAATAAAACAAAAAGACCAGTCCTCTAAAGGACAGAAGAAACAATAGCATCTATTATTTTCATAAAAGGATGAAATATTGAAATGAAAAGAAATGAAAAACTAGGTGTGAAAAAGAAGCTGATACTGAATGTGGTGAGTGTTTGAACCATTCAAAAGGAGGCAACTACTCGGGCTTGGTGGGAAAGCTCGGGAGGGGACAGGGCGGCCGCATTGGTTGCTGCTGGGTGTAGGTGGCACATGGCATGGGCTGGACATGGCTTGGGGAAGCGGGAGGCACGGGCTTGCAGTACAGGGAGGAAAGTAACCTCTCACACTGAGGCAAAAGGGCTTCCTGGAGGCCCCCAAGTCTCCCATCCAGAGCACCAGCCTTTGATGTGCTCTGAGACTTGTGTTGGGTCCAACAGTTGTGTGTGGCTTCCTCTCTATCCCTCTCCCTTTCTCTTTCTGCCTCTCCCTTCCTCTTCTTTCCTTTCTCCATCCTCCCTCCCTTCCTTCTTGCAAGCTAGGCATGGAGCCCAGGGCAAGCACCCTGTCTTGGTTTACAGAATTGGTTTTCATCTGCATGCTACATGAGGTCAGTGGACAAACTGGGGTGATGCAAGGGATTCATTTGTTTTCTTCTCAGTACCAGGGATCAAACTCAAGACCTTGTGTTTGCGAGGAGGCAGGCTCAGCACCAGAGCTAAATCCCCAGCCCCTATGGGATTTAATTAATCGAGCCCTTCGCTGTACAAGTGCATTCTGGGTGTTTTCTCGTTAACCCCACGTCAGCCCCAGAAGTCAGTTATTTTTCCTCCTAT
This sequence comes from Heterocephalus glaber, assembly GCF_053883595.1. Lineage (NCBI taxonomy): Eukaryota > Metazoa > Chordata > Mammalia > Rodentia > Bathyergidae > Heterocephalus > Heterocephalus glaber. The sequence goes on along the minus strand of NW_028258162.1, from coordinate 979,843 downwards.
TTGTAAATGAGGCCCCAGCAAGCTCAATTAGGCCATCACATTCCCAGGGAGCGGTGGAGGGAGCGTGTGAGCTCCTATTTGTGCTCCAACTGCTTCCTCCCTCACACTTGGGAACAGGCCACCACGTGTATGTTACCAGCCCAGGGCCAAGGACTGAGCTTTGCTGAAAGGATGGAAATCCAGTGGTCCCACCCAGAGTTCTCAACTGTGCAGCACCTTCTTCCACACATTTGTGAGCAGTGGGACCCTGAAAAATGTGCTCCGAGAGAGAAAACCCTTGGTTCTTTGTTGCTGTGCATGCTTGTTGTTTATTTTATTTTATGTGATACTGGGGATTGAACCCAGGTGCTGGGTTTTGCACCGGGCTACATTCCCAACTCTTTTTATTTACTTATTTACTTTTTATTTTGAAACAGGATCTTGCTAGGTCTCTAAGTTGCTCAAACTGGGCTGGAACTTGTGACCCTCCTGCCTCAGCCTCCCAGAGTGCTGGGATGACAGGTGTGCACCGCCACACCCAGCATTACAGGATGACTCTTCCTCTTCCTCCTTTTGCTCCCTCTCCTCAGTGCTGGGGATGGAACCAAATGCTAAGCAAATGCTCTGCCCCTGAGCCACACTTTAATCTCACCAAATCCCGTTCATTCTCAGTCTGAAATATTTCTCAAACCCATTCCCATCCCCCCAACCCCCCACACCGGAATCTTAGCCCAGGGTACCATATTTTCATGCAGGAGGGGTGGGGTGCAGCTTGCTTGGACAGAGCAATTGCCTGTCATACTGAAAGCCACAGGGTTCACCCCAACATTCAAATGCGAGGTGGAACAAAACAAGGGCTGCGGATGGCAGAGCATGAGTTTAGCATGCACAAAGCCCTGGGTTCAGTTGGGTGTGGCAGTGCAGATCTAGCACTCAGGAGGCTGAAGCAGGAGGATCACTGTGAGTTCAAGGCCAGCCTGGGCTACATAGTGAGACTCTGTCTCAAAAAAACAATAAATGAATCAATAACCCTGAACCAATTTGGATTATTCCTTAAATCCTCCCCTTCCATCCTGAAGTCAGTTCCTACACGGGACTGTATTGCTCTTCCTCCCAGTGGCTGCTGGGGGCACTCTGTCTACTTGAGCGATGGGCAGCCTGCACTTCAGCAGCGGCATGGCCAGTGATTGAGGGGGGGTGACACGGAATTGCTTCTAAATCGCAGAATCAGAGCAAAGATGTAACCGCCCGAGATTTACTCCGGAATGACTTTCTGATGAGGCAGGATGGGGTGAGGAGAAGTCACAGACATTGTCACTTCGCTGTCTGGGGCCAGCGGTTCATCAAGCCCCGGGGGAGCGTGATTCCCACTCGGGCAGTAAACAAGGTGACCTCATGGTGATGCACCCCCCCAGGGACGGTTTGCCTGCTGGCTGGGGGGGGCAGGCTGTCACTAATCAACTCTGCCCAGCTCACCAGCCTGCCACTCCCCAGGGACTGTGACCAGCTTGTCGCTCAGTTCCTCTGCCCTCCAAGTGGCTTTCAGGTTCTAGTTGCTGTCTGGGCCGATGGTGCCCACTGTCCGGGCAGTGTCCCTGCCCCGAAGAATTACCCCACAGGGTGTCCGGGCCAGCAGATGCTCCCCCCACACCTCCCCACCCACTGGAGCAGCTCTCTTGACACCTCAGGTCCATAGAGCAATATTTTCTCCCTACGGATTACTGTGCTTGGGTATGGTTTGTCCCCCATCTCAGTCACTTTCCTCATCACTGAGACCCAATAGCCGACACCCACAATTTAAAGGAGGAGAGGTTTACTTTGGCTCACAGTTTGTGGAGGTTCAGCCCATGGTCCTCTGGGACCAAGGCAGGGCAGCCTGGCAGAGGCGGAGAGGGGCTGCTCAGGGCATGGTAGACAGGAAGCAGGAGACAGGGTCACATTCAGCTATAAACTGAGCAGTGGACTAATCCACTGAGGAGTGTCATGCCCCCATGACCCAGTTGCCTCCCCTAACGCACCTCTGAGCACATGAGGCTTTGGGGGGCATCTAGATAGAAACCCTAGTGTCCCCCAGAGTCCTTCTGTGGCAGGCTTGGTCCCCATGAGGTGATGTTAGGAGGTGAGGTGATGTCAGGGCCTGTCAGAGGCAGGGCTGGTGGGTGTTGGTTGGGTCACCTGAGGCATGTCCCGTGGAAAGAAGTAATGTAGTTCTTGTGGTGGGTCTCTCTCTGGCTTCCCGCCTTATGGTGCAACATATCTCTCTCCCAAGCACTTGTGCCCATCTCCCATGGGTCCTCATCAGAGCTGACCTGGGCCCACCTCCGAAACTGATCTACATAAGCCTCTTCCTGACAGAATGCCTGGCCTCAGTTATTTCGTTAGAATAACAGAACATCAATTTAAAATACAGTCCTGCCCAATCCAAAAATGTGTGCACAAAATGAATAGCCACTTTTCAGATGAAGAAGTAGAAATGACAAACAAACATATGAGAAAATGTTCAACATCTCTGATCTTTCGAGAGATGCAAATTAAAACAACACTGAGATTTCACCTCACTCCAGAAAGAATGGCTGCTGTCAAGAAATCAACCAATAACAGATGCTGGCGGGGCTGTGGGGAAAAAGGAACCCTTCTCCACTGTTGGTGGGAGTGTAAACTAGTGCAGCCACTGTGGAAATCAGTATGGAGATACCTCAAAGAACTAGGGCTAGAGGTCCCATTCCACCCAGCTACTCCCCTTCTCGTTAGCTTCCTGAAAGAATTAACAGCATCACACCGCAGTGATATATGCACACCCATGTTTGTAGCAGCACAGTATATAATGGCTAAATCTTAGAAACAGCCCTAATGACCATCAACTAACGAACGGATAAAGAAGATGTGGTTTTTTTCTACGATGGAGTACTACTCTGCCATAAAGAAAGATAAGCTTGAGAATTTATAGCTAAATAGGTGCACCTTGAGACCATACTCTTAAGTGAAATAGATCAGACACCCATGTTTAAATACCACATTGTTTCTCTGGTGTGAGAAACCAAAGTGGAGATAAGGACCAAAATATATAATACATGTTGAGAAATGGGAAGAAAATGTTCAAATGAGAAGGGAAACAAGGGAGGAGGGGAAAAGGAAAGAAGGGACAAGAGAAAAAGAGAATAGAAGGAAAAAATTGGAAACAAAGCTTTTGTAAATAAGAAGGGGAAGAGGGATTGAAAGGAGGGGAATGGGAAAAAAAGAAAAAGCAAGATATATTAGGCACAGGTACAATTCCCTACGATAAGTTATCATTATGTGTATCTAAAATGTACCAATAAATGTTTTGCTTCAAAAAACAAAGAGTAGGGCTGGGGATTTAGCTCAATGGTTTTGCCGCCTGCTGTGCAAGCGCAAGGACCTGAGTTCGATCCCCGGTACCAAAAAAGAAAAAAAACCCAACAGAGTCTTGACCAGTTATGTCAGCCTGTGCATCTAGTGAGTGCAAGGTGAGCTGAGATCGAGCTTGTGGATGCCTGGACTCAGACAGGATGGGATGAACTGGGCAGGACTCTAAGCCACAAGACTTCCACCCCTGGAAGGAAGTGAGCAGTCCCGAGGTCGGCCCACTGCAGTCAGGACGAGTGAGGGCTGCCTCCTGAGAGTTACTTTAGAGGGTTAGTCCCAAGCCAGCAACACACTCAAGTCTGAAAAGTCCATCTTTGTCATGTGCTTCTGTAGACAGAAAGCTTCTTGATTTTTATTTAATTATTATTATTAAAAGGTAACACTATACAGTTCAGGCTGGACTTAAACTATGTACCTTAAAACTAGGCAGCCCAGGCTGGGCTTGAACTCATAGAGATCCTCCTGCCTCAGCCACTTGAGTGCAAGGATTACCTGCATGCACCACTGCACCTGGCTTGAGAAAGCTTTTTAGAAACAGACACTCTAGGAGGTTCTTGGCTCGCTGGGACACATGCAGGCAGTCGCAGTGGTTACTGCGCCAGCTCTTGGGAGGCCAACAGGGAAGAGGATTTTGCTTTGCATCCAACGGTTCCGCATCTGTTTTGGGTTGTGTTTTGTGTGTGGGTATTTATGCCTTGATTCACAGTAAATTCCCATGTTATGGAACTGATTTGTGATGAACACAACTGTAAATAAAAACAAGTGTGTGGCTGACAGAGAAAAAAAGGAAAGAAAGAAAAGCCCCAAATCCATCAGCTGCTCCTCACCAGTTCCCGGGAACACAGACTGTCCCTCCTGCCTCCCTCCCATGCGAGCTGGCGCTACACAAAGTTCAGGGGCTCCTCCGGGAGCCCTAATCGTTAGGGAGCAGAGGAAGCAACCCTGGGATCTGAACACAGCCTTCCAGCTTCTACCTCTGCAGCCAGAAGAGTGTGGGCTCTGGAGACAGACTCAGTTTCGAGTCCAAGTCCTCCATGTACTGGCTGTGTGACCTGGAAGTAATTCAGTGCATCGCAGCTCAGCTATAAACCGAGTGCAATCAAGTCGCTTCTTGACGTCTAGACGGTAGGTCAGACGATGACACACAGGTAAAGTGCCCGGGATCTCCCGCCTCTTGGATTGTGGCTGCAGGATGATTGAGGGGGTTCGAATCTCGAGTTCTCCACCTCTTCATCTAGTTAATCCCTGGTCTCTCCCATAGGAAACTCTCAAAAATATCCATCCCTTTTCTTTCTCTGTTGTTACTGCTGCCTATAAGCATGCAAGAAGCCTCAATAATGTTAAAATGGACCGGGGATTTAGCTCAGTGGTTCTGCCGCCTGCCTTGCAAGCCCAAGGTCTGGAGTTCAATCCCCAGTAACAAAACAAAACAAAAAAAGATACGTTCAATAATGTTAAAATGAGACATTCTAATTGTTTGGGGATAATTATCATGGGATCCCAGTGTTTAATATGTAAATACCAAGTAGCCTCTTTTCCTCTGTGTCCCACTAACATTTTTTAATGTTACTGAAGTATAATTTAGACATATACGAAGTGCACAGTTCAGAAAGTACTGGCAAATATAAACATTCTATAGTGCAAACACGTATAATAAAAGGAAGGGGGTCGAGAGATGGAAGGAGGGGGAGAAAAGGAAGGGAAAGATGATAAAAAGGAATGAAGATGTGTTGTGCACATGGACCAGCTCCCCACAAGGAAGGTAAACATGATCGACTGCAAACATGGACTAATGAAAAGGAAAAACAATAGAACTTCTGACAAATGCACATGGTAATTTCTATCACAGACTAGACCTGTCATTTCTTTAATTTGTAGATATACATGAAATCATAATTCCTGTTTTGGTTTTGTTTTTTGAGACAGGGTCTTGCTGTGCAGTTCAGGCTGGCCTTGAACTCACAGCAATCCTCCTGCCTCAGCCTCCCAAGTGCTGGGATTGCAAGCATGCACCACCATGCCCAGCTGCCATTTATCTATTGTCTTTAGAAAAATATCTACTCAAATCCTTTGCCCATTCTGAAATCCAGTTGTTTTTTGTGGTCTTTGATATCACTAACTTTTAAACTTTGCCCCCCGACACCCTGATTTTTTAATTTTCTGAGCCAGGGTCTCAATATGTATTCCAAGCTGGCCTCCAAATCACAGCAATTATCCTGCCTTAGCCTCCCAAGTGCTGAGATAACAGGCATACGCCACCATGCCCGGCTAAATTATGCTTCTCTTAGTAGTATTATTCCACTTGATAGATGAAGAAACTTTAGATTTGTGTGTGTGTGTGTGTGTGTGTGTGTGCATGTGCACATGTGTTGCCCAGATGGATCCAGGGCCTCATACATGCCAAGACTGTGGCCTGCCACCAAGCCACGCCCCAGCCTGAGAAATGTGAGTTCTGAGCACTAAAGCGACTGCAATAGCACTAGTCATAGGGTTGGTACCTCTCACCAAAGTTGAGCCTCAGCGACCTGTCCCTGGGAACACTGACAGCGATGCCTAGGGCTGTGGGAGGGCTCAGAGGCAGGACACCAGGTTGATGGGGTGTGGGGGACACAGATAAATGAAGAGGCAGCGAGAAAACAATGTGACCAGGGCTCCAACAGGTGTGCACCCGATGCCATGAGGTGCCTGAGAGGAGTCAGGTGGCCTGGAGCCCTGAGCACAGGGGCAGCTGGGGACATGACACACAGGGGACACAGTGAGCTCTCAGTGTGAACAACAGACTCTGCCAGAGCTGGTTTGTCCAGAGAGTAAGTGTGCAAGAGAGGACCAGAGAATGGAGCCACAACCATAAACAAAGTCCCCCTCCCCCAGGACTTTCAGCCAGTACCCCAATGTCACTGCCCTGTGGTATAGACATGAAGCTTGCTAGCCTTGGTGACATGGATCTCAACCTCTGGGAGGTCCACTGTTAGCCGCATCCTTAGATGGCTCTGGAGTGCCTGCTGCCTCACAGAACTCACCCTGAGCAAAGTTTGGGTACAGCTTGAGCTCCCAGGCACACAGGAAGTTGGGAGAGTAAAGTTTCCTGGCTCCCATCTCCAGTAGGCAGGGCCTGTTCCCCAGTCTCCGTTGTGGAAGGCTTGGTCCCAGTTTGTGGTGCTACTAGGAAGCAGTGGAATCTTTAGGAGGTGGGGCCTTGTGGGAGGAAGTGATGTCACCAGGGCGTGGCCTTGAAGGGAATACTAGGACCTAGCCCTTCCTCTTTCTCTCTTTGCTTCCATCTTTCTCACATGCTGTAGACATGGTATACTTTGCCCTCACAGGCCCAAATCAACAGGGCCAAGCAGCCACAGACTGAAACCTTGAAGGTTGTGAGCCAGAAAAACCTTCCTCCTTGTAAGTTGATTATTTTGGGAATTTTGTCACGGAGACAAAAAGACTGATACAGGATTCCAAAAGCAGTGGACATGATCTTGATCTTGTACAAAAACTTGTACATGCATGATCTTGTGCAAATATTTGTATGTGGATGTTCTTTAGCAGCTTTGTTCATAGTAGTCCCAAACTAAAAATAGTCAGGACGTCTCAACCCACAAGTGGTTCAACAAACCTTGGCCCATCTACACCACAAGCAGGAATGGACTATTGCTGATGTAACAACTTGGATGAATCCTTCAGAAACTGTTGAAAGAAGGGAGCCAGGCCCAAAATATTATTCACACACAGAACGACTCTTATTTGTGTAACATTTTGAGATGGGGAAATTTTAGAAGTGAAGAACAGATTGGTGTTTGCCAAGGACCAAGGATGGAGTGAGAGGCCTAAGTGGGAGGGAAGGGGAAAGGGTTCCAAAAAAAGCAACATGAGGGATCTCTGCAGTGAGGGCAACGTTCTGTGTCATGAGTTGGAGGTGGAGCTACACACATCAAATGCTACAGAACCAGATACTAGCATGTGTGCACACACGCACACACAGCTACAATCTGAAGGTATGTGTCCCCACGGTGATGGCATTAAGCCATGGAGCCATTAGGAGTTGATTTAGAAACCTCAAGAATGGGATTATGTGCCCTTACAGAAGGGCCTGAAGGAGTGAGCGCCATGTCCTTGCTCTTCCACCATGTTAGGATATGGCACCGGGCGCCATCTTGGACAGCAGCCCTCAGCACTTCCATGTGGGACTTCCCAGCTTCTAAAACTCTAAGAAATAAATTTCTGTTCTTGCTAAGTTACCCAGTCTAAAATATTCCATTAGAGCAGCACAGACCAACACACATGCACTCACAAAAACATAATTAGATGCATATAAAACTGGGGAAAATGGAATGTGCTTGGTGGGTTGTATCAGTGTCAGTATCTCAGTTGTGACATTGAACTATAGTTTTGCAAGATGTTACCATGGCGGGGGCGGGGGGGGCGGCTGGAAAAAGGCACACAGGGCCTCTCTGTATTACTTATTAACAACTGTCCATGCATCTACAATTATTTCCATTTTTAAAAAGCAAAGAAAAAAAGAAGTGGAATCCAAAAAACACTAGGGATTTGGAACTTTATTTTAAGAGCCGTGGGCAATTATTGGGCCTTTTACAGCAGGAATGACACATGTCTTCATTTAGTACCTACATTCTATTCAGTGAGAGGATAATATTATCCTGATCTAAGTTACAACTGTGACATTTAAATTTAAAATAAAATGTAAAAGATCTGTCCTTTTTTTTTTTTTTTTTTGGCCTTCTGTGGTTTCCGAAAATTTCTAGAAAAGCAATTTTAGGCCCAGCGTCTGAGCCTTGATTCTTCCTGCAGCAGAAATAATAAGGAAAGAGTCTTTCTTTCATTCCTTCCTCAGATATTTCGTAGGCATCTGCTACAGATGAGGCTCTGTACCAGGCACATAGATTCAGCAATGAATAAGACACAGTTTGCCACTTTTGAGAGATGGCGTTGCTAGGCCCTTGGGGAAAACCCTAAGGCTTCAATAAGAAAGGGATTTATTTGAGCTTTGTGGAAGCTGAAGTCTGGGAACGAAGGGCAGAATTGGTGTAGTGGGCTCCCAACCCCTGAAAGTCCTGGGCTCCTGCAGTCTTTGTGCTCTGCCACCCTTAGCAAGTCTTCTAGCCTGTGTGGGTATCTCCACTCCTTATGAGGAGTGTATTGGTCCATTTGCTGTTACTATAAGGAAACACTGGAAGCTGGGTTCTCTATAAAGAAACAAAGTTTTTGGCTCCCAGCTCTGGAGGTTTGAAGGCACAGTGCCTGTATGGGCTCAGCACACTCTGGTGGGGGACTTTGTGGTAGATGGCATGGCAAAGGTGGGAGTGCCACCACAGGGAGAGTAAGTCTGGTAGGGGCTGGAAAATGCACATCTGCCTTTCCAGTAAATCATGTGCTAACCAGGGCACCCCATTTTGAGGACAAGTATAGGAAAAAGGAAGAGAATAAAGTGAGTGGTTTTTAGGATGCCCATGATGATAGCTAATTTCAATGTCAACTTGAACGGATCAAGAAATGCCTAGTGGATTTTTGGAACACAGTTCTGGGTGTGTCTGGGCAATTGACAGGTAGACTAGTCTGCAAATTAAGATGGGAAGACCTGACCCGGATGTGGTGGCACTGACCAATAGGCTTACAGCCTGGCTGGAATAAAAAGGGAAAGAAAGAAGTCTGTCCTTTGCTTCTCCAGAGGAGCTCCCATCTTCCCTTTGCCTTTGGAGATTTGCCTCTGGTTCCTTCAGTTTCCACTGCAGACCCTTCAGCCTTCCACATGGACTCACACTGGACTCTACAGTGAATGCCAGGCCTTCAACCTTCTGCTGGATCCTCTGGCTGTCCAGCATCCAGGTGGCCCTTCTGTGTTTCTCCACCCCAGTTCAGCAGGTGGCCATTGTAAGCCTACCTGGTAAACCCTTCGTGCAATTGTATGTTTTTATATTACACGTGTTCCTCTAGTGAACCCCAACTGCTACAACCCATCCATGGGATTAGCCAAGGAGAGTGGTTTCCTATAGAGAGCCTATTGTTCACTTCTCTAAGAGGACTCTGCTCAGCACCCATGGTGGCTTCATGGGTTTTTGGTTGCTGTACCTGGGTACCTGAGATGGGATGATTAATATGTTTATTTACCTACCTGTTCTGGAGGCTGGGAAGTTCAGGAGTGCTGTGCCAGCATTGCTCTGCATCTGGAGAGCTCTTCTTGCTTCATGCCAACACACCAGAGAGTGTCACATGGTGAGACAGCAAGCATCTGAGCTTAGGGTCCCTTCCTATTTTTTTCTTTTTTTAGACAGAGTCTTGCTGTGCTGCTCACGCTGGCCTTAAACTCACTGTGTAGCCCAGGCTGGCCTTGAACTCACAGCCATCCTCCTGCCTCAGCCTCCTGGGTACTGGGATCACAGGTGTGTGCCACCATGCCCGGCCCCTTCCTCTTCTAAAGCCACCAGTGTCCTTCTGGGGTCCACTATCATGGCCTCCTCAGTCCTGATCACCTCCCTGAGCCCTGCCTCCAGGTACCATCAGCGTATGACTTTGGGGATTAACTCTTCCCCAGGGGAACTTCCAGGGGCCACATTCAAGCCACAGTCTAAGGTATTAAAAGTAAAAGGCAGAATTGAGAGGGCTTGGTGCCAGGCATCTCTGTGACCAGCTGGCTGTGTAAACTGGGCAAATATGCTACCTTCTGATGTCCACTGGGGGATCCATGACAAAGATTAAGTAACATTCACTGAAGCCGGGCATGGTGGCGCACACCTAGAATCCCAGCACTCAGGGAAGCTGAGGCAGGAGGATTGCTGTGAGTTCAAAGCCAGCCTGAACTACATGTTGAGAACCTGTCTCAAAAAAAAGTAACACTTATTGAACAGTTACACCCATCCCCTTGTTTAATACATCTCTCCTAAAAGAGCTATCATTATTCCATTTCAGATAGACAATTAAAACTCAAAGATTAAAGTGATTTGTTCAAGTTTCTCAAACTGGGAAGGAGTAGAGTTGGGACTCCAAACCAGGGTTTTTATTTGAAACACCAAAATGTAGGAATCTGATGACTTTGATGATTTCTCATACCAGGGCTTACAAATACATTCCTAGGAATTAAGAGTTGTTTATGAGATTCTAAAAGTTTTAGTATTTTTGCTACTTATCTTTAAAGTTTTGACAGAAGCTGATTCATATTGGGCCACCTGGACAAGTCTTCTAGCTGATTGCAGGCCTGGCATGCAGAGCAAGCAGGGTCGCTTGAACATGCTCATGAAGGGCTGTAATTTGTATGTCTCACTGCCAGGTGGCTTGAGCCACTGTGGTGCCCATGTGACTGTCCTACCTGTACCACCAGTGTTACAAGCCACCCAAAGGGACAGTAACACAGGCACCGCCAGTGGTCACGCCAGCAGGAAAGTGTTAATCAGCTAAATGACAGAAAAACACAACACACTTCATGGTGATGGGCGTGCCCAGCAAAGAGCGAAAGCCCTGTTGGCTGTTGCATATATGCAGTGTAACATGAGATGTAAGTGGCGGTTGGAGTGGAAGAGGGCAGTGGAGGAGTTAAGTGGCCAATGGGGATGAATATTACATTTTTTATTATTTTAAAAACAGTAATTAATTAAATAATTTTATGTTCTGAGACAGGATCTCACTATGTATTTCAGCCTGGCCTTGAATTCATTATGTAGCCCAGACTGGCCTCAAACTTGAGGCGGCGATCCTTCTGCCTCAGTCTCCCAATGTTGGGAATATGCCCCAGACTTACCTTGTTGACAAGGCAAATTTACTTCTACAGGAGGGTGTGCAACACCCCTAAGGCCAGGTAGCGAGCACACCCAGAGAATGTAGCAGGCTCATTTTTATCCTTGATGTATGAAAAGCAGCTGACCTTCTCCCCATTGGCTGGGTTGAAGGTTCATGATCTATCCTGATTGGCTAGTCTAAGTGGCATGAGGGGAGGGCCTGAAGGTTGCTAGGCAGGGTTGCTAAAAAGCAGGGCTGAGGGTATGGGGAAATGAAAGCCCTTGGCTGTATTTCGAGGATCCAAGCTGAGCTGATGATTCCTATAACTGTAACAACTGTAACCCTGGTGTAAAGGGTGGGAAAGGGCAGCCTAGGGAGCCTAGAGTTTAAAATGGAGGCACTCCTGTTGATATTTTTGATAGAAAAGAAAAGAGAAGGCCTCAGTTTTTCACACAGAGTACTGGGATTATAGGTGTGTGCTTTTTGCAATAATTAAAAAAAGCAAACCCTGATGAATGTCATTATATTGTACACCTAAAATGTACCAATAAAAGAATTAAAAAAACAAAAAACAAACCAAAAGCTTCTCAGATGAATCGCATAGTTTAGAAATTGTTTTTAAGAAAAAGGGATTCCATAAATGCATAAAATATATGTAGATAACAATCTGTTTTATCATTTACTACCACAAAATAGATGTAAATCTATTACAAAAAGTTAAAATCCAAAAAAAAAAGTTAAAATCCATCAAAACTGACCCACACCCGCACCTCCAGACTGTAGGTGACCCCATTCCCAGCCAAGATGGGCTTCAGCAAACGTGAGGGTGCAGCAGGAAGTCTCAGCTGCACACGGACTACAGTCCTGCATATTGCAGTGACAGTTTTGTAGCCACCTGCCCATGCTATCTTGGGGACTCAGAAGTCATGGGCAGCAGATTTGCAACTGTGGGGGTCTTTGGTCCCTGTTCTTGCATTGTTCAAGGGTCTCTAGTTTTCCATACATCCCTTGTGTCACACTGTTGTAGAATTTAAGGGACTGGAAAGACTACTCAGAAACAGGAAGGTTTTATTCCCAGATTTTAGGTGTACACCAGCTGAACAGACTCGTGTCCAAAGGTTGAGCCCAGAACAAAGGAAAGGTTCTAGGTTTATACATTTGGTCGAAGGGGTTGGTCTTTCTAGTGACATAGCAAGCGAGTTTACAGAAGCAGGACAAGGGCAGGCAGTTTTGAAACTTAGCCTTGAAAGAAGACAGAGCCTTGTGAATCTTGTGAGAACGGAGTTTCATAAACTTTGCTTACAGGTTATAGTTGCCAATTTTATCTATACCAGAAGAAGGAGTTACAGCTACAGGGAAGAGGGAGAGGTTCTCCAAGGAGGGGTGGAACTGCCCAAGGCTGGGAAAAACTTATTTTCCTTTAAATCCTGCCGTAACATTGCTGACAAGGCAATGAGGGACAGCCAGTGGCTGCTGGCCTCAGGTCACCAGTGCAGTTACTTTTCTTGTTCTCCTCAATGCCCCATGCCATCTATCAAGTGTGTTTTTTCTACCCCATGGCCCTTCGCTTGTCATGTGCCCCATGAGGTCACCTGTCCTGCTCCTCTCTTCACCTCAGGGGTCCAGTGAAGTAGGGTTCAGCTCTGATCTGCTCTCCAGATGACACTGTGAGCCTACAGAAGTCAACTCACCCCTCTGGGGCCCAGACCCCCATCTGTTCGGAGCTCAGAAGACCAGACAGGTTTGACAGACAGGGTACTGGGAAGCACCAGCTCCATCCCGGAAGGACTCTAGTGCTGCAGTGGGGCTCGTCCATGATAGTGCTGGGGTGGATTATTAATGTCTGATGGGGTAGATTAGTGATGTCTGCTGCCGGCCTAGATGGGCACCAATAGAGCATGTGTTTGCCCCTTTGGGGCTAGGAGGGCTCTAATAATCCCTTCAAACAATCTCTCACCCTCCCTCCTTCCTCTCCCTTTTTCTCTCTCCCTCCTCACTTTTTTTGGAGACAGGATCTCCCTATGTAGTTCAGGCTAACCTTGAACTCATGGCAACCCTCCTGCCTCAGCCTCCCAAGTGCTGAGATTACAGGTGTGCAGCACCACACCTGGCTCCTTCCCCCCACTTTAAAATTGAGCTGGCTCCATATTATTGAGCTGTCAGAGCCCTTTGTATATTCTGGATGCAAGTTCTCTATCAGCGAGTTGTGCCCTCACCGAGGACCCCCAAGCCCGAGTCACCCCAAGCCCCAGATGGTCAGCGTTTCCTATCAGATGGTGTCAGATTTGTACAGAACCTGGGCACAGCCTGCTGCCCCCTGTCCATCATCTCCAGATGAGCACGATGCCAACGCTATGGAAACAGTTGCAATACCGCACTGCTTAGGGGACAGTGACAGGGAACAAAGCCTGGTGGTGTTCAGCACAGAGGAATTATTTTTCCAAACATTTTCAGTCCTCACATGGTTGGGACTATGGGTGCAGAGGCTATGTATATTGAGGGAGGACTGTACAAAATTTTCAACTATATTTTTCTGTCCTCTGGTTTGTCTTTTTACTTGTGTGTGTGTGTGTTTGCGCAAACATGTGTGTTTAATTTTGGGGGTTGGGGGTGTAGCACGGTGTAGAAACTTGCCTAGTGTGCACAAGGCCCTGGGTTCAATCCCCAGCACCATTAAAATAAATTAAATTTTAATTTGCAAATAATAATTGTGTGTTCACAGGGCCCATAAGCATACACATTGTGGAATGAAGAAACCAGGTTCATTCCCATATTCCTGCCTTCACCTACTTATCATTTCTTTGTGATGAGGACATTTAAAATCTATTCTTTTTTTTTGGTACCGGGGATTGAACTCAGGACCTTGTGCTTGTGAGGCAGGTGGTGGAACCACTGAGCTAAACCCCCAGTCCGTTAAAAAATCACTTCTTTTAGCACCTTTAAATCTGTGAATATTAATAATTCTTTTCTCGTAGAGTAAGACCATGTAAATAAGTACTCAGTAGGCTGAGGCAAGAGGATCACCGTGAGTTCAAGGCCATCCTGAATTACATAGCGAGACTGTCTCAACAAAACAAAACAAAACAAAACAAGGAAAAGAGATGGTGAGGAGTCATGGAGACTGAAGGTCGTTGTTTCCTCCTTTTGCTTGTCTCTGAGGCTGCAAAGGCAGCCTAATGTGATGTCACTCTGTGACAGTGCTTGCCATTCTTTTAATGGCAGCTGTGTGCAGCACTCCCTTGATACCCAGGTGCTCTGCTGTTGTGGGCCACGCTGGCAGCAGACCTGGGTCCTGTGCATGCCAAGCAAGCACCCTGCCACTGAGCAATGACGCCCCAGCCCTCAACACATGGTTTATTGAGGGCCTACTACATGCAGGGCAGCGTGATTAGTGGGAAGTCTCTGTCTCTCAAATCCTGCATCCTCATAGGAGTAGATGATGAAGTACACATGCTAGTAGGTACCCTGGCCGGCAGCAACAGGGTGACTGAGGGTGGCAGCACCAGGGCCATCTGGGAGAAATGTCTGGAAGTGAGAAGACCCACAACATGCAACTTCTGGGCAGAAACTGTAAGGAAGCTTGGGGAGCAAATTCCACAGATGTGATGGGTGAGGACACACCCAGTGCCAAGGGCCAGCGGCAGGAGCGGACCTGGCTCGGTCCAACAGCCGCCCAGAAGCCAGGGTGGGTGAACTTCAGTGGGAAGGGAGTGGGTCATGGAGGCTGAGGCAGGGAGGTGGGGTGGGGTGGGCCAAGCCACAGCCCTGCAGGGGATCCACCTGTGCACCACTGGAAAAGGAGGGAGAAACCATTTCTAGGGGCAGAAATCTGCAAAGAAAGCAGTGCACTGTCAGGAGCTTCCCTGCAGCCTCCCAGGTTCTGCCATTCAAGTGTTTTGTAAACAGCTAAAAAATGGGTATAAAGGGGAATTTTTTTCCCAAGGAACCTCAGGTTTCCCAGGCTGTGATAGGACCCTGTTGGGGTGGGGTCCCCTTCCGCTCTACCCACTATCATGAGGGCCACGGCACAGGGCATCAATGTGGGCCTGGGCGTGGCTGGCAGCTCTAGGTCACAGCAGGGTTCTTGGGTGCCACCCAGGGACACCAGCGGCTCCAACTTCGGGGTGACAGCGGGAGTTGGTGGCAGGTGCATGTCTCATAGGAGCACATGTCTAGCGATCACTGGGAGCCCAGCGTCCAGCTGCCCTTCATGGTTCGGTGATTCTCTATGGCATGGGGACAGAAGCGGAAAGAGACAGAGGACTTGTCCCAGGGCTGGGAGGGTGGCTTGGCCGTCGCAGTGTTCCTGCCCAGGGCTGTAACTCTTTTTTCTTTTTCCCCTGTAGTACTAGGGATTCATCCCAGGCCTTTGGTGAGCTCCACTCCTAGCTCTTATTTTTTACTTTGAGACAGGGTCTTGCTAAGTCACTAAGTTCCCCACCCTGGGTTCAAACTTGTGATCCTCCTGCCTCAGCCTCCCAGGTGCTGAGATGACAGGTGGGCAACCCTATACCCCACTCCCAGGGTCTTAACTCTTGAAGGAGTGCTGAGTTCTGGGACGGCAGCGCTGGGGTCTGCAGGGGAGACTTGCATGCTGGGAGTCGGGTCTGTCTATACCACATGCTCCTGTGGTCCCCTGGTCCCCTGCCTACCTCCTGAGCGCCTCCGGCTGGCTTTCCTGCCTTCCCTGGTGTCCTCCAACTGCCCAGTACCCACCCAAGAACCCCCACATCTGCTACTATTAACCAGAGGCCGTTTCTGGAGTCTCTGACCCAGAGCCAGGGCGCACCCCTGGAGTCCATGTACATTATTTTTGTTATTGTGCAACTCAGATCTGTACCCTGTAAAAGCAAGTATACACTGCTTACAGGCGTGTAGCTTTTAAACAACCATGAAATGCACACACATTGCAGCTGAATACTAGCAATGCTGCCAAACCCGCAAAATTGAAATGAACATAGGACAGAAACTAAACAGCTGTGTTTTACGTGAATATGGAAGAGAACAATCTGGGCTTCCGTGGCTTTATTTTTTTACCACCGGGGGTGAGGGGGGTGTTGGGGGATACCTGTAATCCCAGCACTCAGGAGGCTGAGGCAGGAGGATTGCTGTGAGTTCGAGGCCATCCAGGACTACAGAGTGAGTTCAAGGCCAGCCTGAGGCTTAAATCAGATAACTGTCATAAAGCAATGTAGGTGCTCACCAAATGTCCAGCATTTATTATTTGATCTTCTCTTTGATGTAAGATTATTTTGAATTTTTCCACTAATTTTCCATTTGGTTTGGAAAAAGAAGTTTTCTTTTAAGAGAATGTTCACTAGTATGAACTCCTAAGGAGCAAGTGTAAAGCCAAACCCTTCCATAGCAGAATTCCTGAGCGCCCTGGACACTCAGCGCTGGTCAGGATGATCTGGGGCTGTCCCACCCCCGCCACAGTGGGCTGTGCTGACCTCACGGCCCCTCGGGGACAGGTGACTTCCTTGCCATCTGACGGCACTGATTTCTGGATTAGGAGGCTGAGAACGAGCCCCTTGCCCTGAGCTGAGCCATGCAGACAGGGAAGGGAAGGAAGGAGCCAGCTTCGGGACCAGAAGCGGCTGCAGGGGATGCGCCCAGGGGCACAAAGGTGGAAAGGGGGACTGGAAGGCGGAGCGTGGGGACTCCTGGGCACAGGTACAGGAGATAGAAAAGGCACACGGCACCCGGCAGACACACATCACTGCCCACAGGGACCCTTGGTCTTCGGCTCCTAAACACAAAGTGGTTTCCCTGTAAAGGGTCAGGCTTGGTAAGAGCAGACAGGACAGGCCAGGCGCGCCCTCCTGGCCCAGCACACCTCGGCCACCTCAGCATCCACCTCCTTGGTTCATTTTATTTTATTTCCTTGGTTCATTTTAATTACCATTTTGGAAATAAACCTCTGGGGGCACTTATAAAATCTTTGTTTTGGAATACATCCTCCAAGCCAAGTGAGCTGACAAACACCTGTCATCCCAGCACTTGGGAGGCTGAGGCAGGGGGATTGCCCTGATTTCAAGGCCAGCCTGGGGTACATAGTGAATTCAGAGCCAATCTGAACCACTTAGTGAGGCTCTAGGGGGAAAAAAAAATTCTCACCAGCAGTCCATGTACAGTCTACCTTTATTTAATGAGTTATGTTAGCATCTGTTTTCTTTTTTGATTTGCCCTGTTTTTTCTTTAGTTCCTTAGACATTTTTTAAAATTATGGCAAAATAGATACAATTTACTTGGTTGTTGTTGTTGGTACTATGGATTGAACTCAGGGCCTTGCACATGTTAGTCAATTGGTTTTTTTTTTTTTTTTTTTTTTGAGTCAGGGTCTTGATTTGTTGCCCAGGCAGTTCCTGAACTCCTAAGCTCAAGAGATTCTCCTGCCCCAGCTTCCTGCAAAGATGGGGCTACAGGTGCACATTGCCATGCTGGGCTCATTTTAGCCATTTGTAAATGTACAGTTCAGTGGCATTAAATACATTTGTGCTGTTGTGCAACCACAACTTAAATAATTTTAGTAGTGAAACTACCACCCCCAAATTAGGACCTTGATCCCAAAGCCAGGACCTATGTGTAACCAGATTGTCCTCCAGGCTTGTGTCTCCCCAACCAGTCATCCTGAAATCATCATTCCTGGACTTTTGTTTTTTGGAAACACAGTCTTGTTATGTTGCCTAGGCTGGTCCTGCCTCAGCCTCCTGAGCGCCTGGACCACAGGCCCATGTCTCCATGCCTGGCTTCTGATTTTCTTTTTTATATACTTTTATGGCGGGCATATTTTTCTTTTTTCTTTCGGTACTGGGGATCGCACTCGAGTCTTTGAGCTTACGAGGCAGGCAGCGGAACCACTGAGCTAAATTCCTGGCCATTTTATTTTTAATGTTACAAATAGAGTATTATGGCATAGGTTATCCTTCGTGATGTCTCCGCCTCCTACACCTTTTGTACGGGAACCTGTGCGTGTGTGTGCACGTGTATGTGCACATCTCTGCGCATCTCAGATGCAGCCACACTCGGCCGACGAAGGAAGAAGCAGATTGATCTGGCATGGTCGGAGGCTGGTCCCAGCCAGGCCACCCGGGTGCCCAGATTTATCGGCAGAGTTCAGTTCTCAGAGCAGGGAGGGGAATTAAAGAGGCAGCGCCCGGACCTCCGCTGACCCCCAGTGGGAATCACTTCGCCGCACAGACACGGCAAGACCATCGTAAAGCTCAGACAGACAGTGATGTGTGCGACTCTTCGTGAACCCGGGGTCACTTCTGTCAAGGCGCAGCCGTGTGACTTCCGGGGTGATGCTCGGCGTTACCTGGACAAAGCGCTCTTCTCCCCAGGGAAGCTGGGCGTCTGCTCACACAGTGCCTATCGGGCCAGATTCGGGTCGGGGAGAGGAGGGAGGTGGAGCTCGTCACCGCACCCCCCTGCCTCTCCCTCCGCTCCTGCGACGGCTCCTCCAAGGGGGCAGTGTTCTCCGTCGCAGGGACGGGACAGCTCGGCTCAGGGCGCTCCACTGAATAGCAGCGGCGCTGGCATTCGGTCCAGCTGCCTGAATGCAAACCCCTTCTCCTTGCCACACTTCCGGGAGTGTGCCCGGTTGTCCCCTTCTTTTCCTCAGACCCCTCCGCCGTCTTCCTCGGAGTTTCTTTTCCTCCTCCGAGGCTTCGAATGAACTAAGGAAAATAGCGTTGGAAAGCCCGGAGGCCCTCTGGGTCCTCATCGGTGAGTTTAGCCAAGGCACCCAGGGCAGCGACGCTTGGGGTGACCTGTGTGTCTCTCGGGGGCCACTTCTCGGGGCTCCAGCCCACCGGTGCCGCGCGGGGCTACAGTTTGGAAACCGCACCGTGCGCCTTCACCCGGCGCTCCTGCGAGCTGGGGTTCGAGTCCCGGCCCTTCCCGCTCGCCACGCCCGAGGTTCGGGAGCTCGGGCTGCCCGGGAGGCCGGTTCTCTGTTTAAGTTCGCACTGCGTTCCTGATTGTGGCTGCGAGGGACACAGCTCCAGGACAGACCTGCAACCCGGGGAGGACGGGAAGAGTGGGAGAAGCTGGGCCCGTGGTCGGTTACGGCCACACGTCCCCAGCCCGCGCGTCGGGAGGGCGCACCCCGGGCCCCCCTTTCTCCGCTCCCGACTCGTCGCCGGGACCGCGGGCGGGGTGCGCGCGTGCACGTGGTGCGGCGTGGGAGGAGCGCGCCCCGGGGCTCAGGTGCGCGCGGGGCTGCGGTCCGGGACGCAAGGCCTCCTGGGCGCGCGCGGCTCCGGGACTGGCGCGTCGTGCGCGCGCCGAGGGTGTGTTCTCGGGCCGAGCGCGCGTGCGCCTCCGGGTCCCGCCCCGCGCTTACCTGCGCACCGCCCACCTGCGCGGGGTGTGTCCGCGGGGGCGTGTCGCTAGGGCGGGGCCGGGCCGGGCGCGGCGGGCGGCGCTCATTCCGCGGATTCCTCGAGCTGTAGTCCGCGTGCCCCGTGCGCCCCACGGGGCCGGAGCAGCCGAGCACCGGCGGTGAGTGGGCCCGGTGGGCCAAGTGTCTCCGCGGGCGGCGGGGCGTACGTGGGAGGACCGGGGTCTCGGACCGCGGTGCGGGCGGGGACTGGGACTCCGCGCTTCTAGCCCCAGCCCGGACAGACCGCGCCTCCCGCGCAGGCCTTGCCGCAGCGCCCCCTTCCTGGGTCCCCGCGGTGACAGCGCCGGCCGGGGCGGCGACTTGATTTGCTGTTGGCGGCTGGCGCGGGCTCGCGGCGGGAGCGCGGCGAGTGAACCGGTTTCGCTTTGATGCGCGCAGCGCCGCAGGGGGTGTAGCCTGTGCGGGAACCGGGAGCGGGCGGGCAGGCGGGCCTGGTTCCCACGCCAGCCCCGTGGGAAGGTGCCGGCCCCGCTTTGGAGTTGGAAGATCGCCTTTTTGGACCCAAGGCTGCGGTGGACGGAGAAGCAGGCTCGCCCTTCTGCCCGCAAACAGCCGAGACGCCCCAAAACACCCTGTTTGCGCAGAGGATCTGTAGGTCCGGTTGCAGGCCGCTTGAGCGCCACCGACCCACTCGCTCCCGGGGGGCGCGGGCCCCGGCCCTGCGAGGTCATTGTTCCTGCGAGGCACGCGAGGCCCCTGCGGGTGGTGCCCGAGCGGAGCGCCGCTGTGACCTAGTCACCTCCACACCGCCCCGCCGACTCCGCGGAGACTTCTTACACCCGACACAGTTCTGTCAATTTTTCTTTTGTTTTTTTGAGTCAGGGTCTCGCTATGTAGTTGAGGCTAGTCTTGAACTCAGTATGTGCCCAGGCTGGCATCGAATTCAACGACAATCCTGCGCCACCATGCCCCGCTAAGTTTTTTCCCCTTTATTTTTCTTGTGTGGTTCCTGTTGCACCTAGCTGAAAAAAGCCATCTTCCTCGCGGTGGAAATGGTGTAGACCCCTCGGTTTGTTTTTCACTTTGGCAAGATTTTAATCCCAGCCGATTCCCCCTGCCACTTTTTTCCCCTCATGCTTCTGGGCACCCTGCCTTTGCTTTCCGTTTGGAAGGGAATGCAAACTAATTTTTCTGTTGACCAAAACATAATACAATTAAGAAGATAATTCTCCTATAAATAACCCTGGTCTGCATTCCAAAACTGTGAATGTTGTAGTGAAAACAACTCTGGCCTATTATTTCTGGAGACTTGAGTTCGAGTCCAGTCTAAGTCATGTACTAGACTTTGACCAGAATTACTTTAGATTTAATCTTTGTAAGAGGCCTCTACTGTGTTTTCCAAAAGATCGCAGTTTCTCCAGGAGTTACAGGGAATAATGTGCTTTGAAAGTTTTTTTTTTTTTTTCCCGAGGGATTAAACTCAGGACCTTGAGCTTCAGAGGAAGGCAACAGAACCACTGACCTAAATCACCAGCCCTGAAAGTATTTTTTGTTAGGTTATTTGTAAAAGTCTTTGAAGTTTTGAAGGAGCTTTATAAAATCATTTCCATTTCCCCCAACTGACTTGAACTGTGACCTTAATTTAAGATTTTAACACTCCTTACAGACATGATTATGAAGCTAGAACTTCTCAGTACCCCCCCCCCCCCCTTGAGGATTTATTCAGGGCTTTTGCACTAAGCTACATCCTCTGCTCTTTTTAATTTAACTTAATTATATTTTATTTTGAGAAAGGGCCTTGCTGTGTCTCTTAGTTGCCCATACTGGGCTCACAATTTGTGATCCCCCTGCTTCAGCCTCCTAGATTACTGGGATTACAGGAGTGTACCACCACACTGTCTACTTCTCACTTTCAGGAAATTACTTTTACCCCTTTATGGAGTCAGCCTTGTTGTTTGCCTCTGATGATTTCCAAAACAGATCCACATCTTCTGGATATCTCTCTTGG
Organism: Heterocephalus glaber; assembly: GCF_053883595.1. Classification (NCBI taxonomy): domain Eukaryota; kingdom Metazoa; phylum Chordata; class Mammalia; order Rodentia; family Bathyergidae; genus Heterocephalus; species Heterocephalus glaber. The sequence continues at coordinate 958,403 of NW_028258162.1, read as the reverse complement.
ATATATTTGCCATGCAACTTTTAATTATCTTTAATAATAAGTAGCATCATGATAAACTGGCCTTACCACATTAAATAGGACTTGATAAAGTAAGTTGTAAGTTCAGAAGTTAAACACATGACCCAATGTGGCCATCTTACCCTACTGGGTTGTCTGTCTTTCTTGCTCGAGCTGAGCAGCCAAAGATTTGGGCACCTGGTGAAAGGCAAGTGTGTGTGCTGGAGAACTTATGCAAGACAGCTGAGGCTCGTTTGTGATTCTTTCAGGGAATCTGTTGGAAGGTAATGAACCGGCATGTGGGAGTATAATAGAGTGAAGTGAATGCAAATGAACACTGCTCATCAGACTGCGAGAACTTGGGATCTATCCACGTTACAAACAGAACTTAGACTGGCTTGCCAGCTCTCGATGGTTCCAACTGCCAGGGGTGTGCAGGAAGTGTGGAAGCCAGGAAAAGACAATCCTGGGCTGCCTAAGGAGAAGGCCAGGTAGAATGCACATTGTGTCTCCTGCTGATGGCCAGATACCGTGGGTGCTCCTCATTTGCATTTACAGATTTGCCTACCCGCTGGAATTTGCTTGCAGCCCAGGGCAAGGATTGCAGTGCTGTGTGTGGTGGACATTTGGGAATAGTGCAAGGTGAGGGAAATTTGAGGGTCACAGTGTGAACCTTCCCAGAGAGGTAGAACCCAGAACCCTCTTTTGCTTGTTTGTGGTTTTTGTTGGTGAGTTTCTGTTTGACATTGCCTCCAGGTGTGGTGCTGAAGGGCTACCTGGGGTTCTTCAGCCAAGAAGGAGGTGGTGTGCTTTATGGAGAAAACCTGTGTTAGGTAACGTTGGTTTGAGGCTGGGTGTGGCCACACACCTGTCATCACAGGACTGGGAGGCAGAGGCAGGAAGACTGCAAGTTCTAGCCCGGCCTTGGCAATTTAAGGGTTCCCTGTCTGGAAAAGAAAGGCTGGGGATGTAGCTCAGTGCAAAGTCCCTGCGCTCCATCTCCACTACTGCCCGCCTCCACTTGTTTTGGGGATGAATTAACAGAGCTGTTGGTCATGAGTTCAACATTAAGGAGTCAACAATAGTCAGTAAGATGACTTTACACAAGAACGTACATAAGAGAAAGCTGCATATTGATCAGTTAAAAATGTGAGGCTGAAAGGGAGCTAGCTCAGAATATGTGGAGATTTTATAGAACATAATTACAATGAATGATGAGAACGGACCATATTTGCTGACAGTGTCGACCGACCTAATGGTGTCCTGAGGTGGATGATGTCACCAAGGCCTAAGAGGCTCAGGGTTGAGTTTTAGGCACCATGGAGGGTTAGGCCTGGCACCAGCCTGAGCTAGTATGCAAGTTCCTACTTACCCTTTATTCTCTTTTACTCTTTGTTTTTATTAGCTCATGTTCCCAGGTTATAAGGATCCCAAGCCTTGTGGGGAGTCGTCCACACACATGTGGCATCTTAATTCTTTTTTCATTCCCTTCTCCCCCCCTCCATGTCAAGGTGCCCTGCCCTGTTGCAAAAGATCTCTCCATTTCCTATGATCTTTTATTTTGCTCTTTATCCTGTGGGTTTCTTAAATAAGAGAAACCATGCGTTATTGAAGTGTGTGTATGTGACTTACTTCGCTTAACGTTATGGTCTCAAGGCGCACCATTTTCCTACAAGTACTCAAGTGTGTCTTTATGGCAGAGTAGTGCTCTATGTGTCTAAACACCACATTTTCTTTTAGTGTATGTGCTGCCGAAGTGAGCACACACCACGTTTTCTTTATCCATTCATGTGCTAATGGACATACAGGTGCTTCTAAGATGTAGCCTTTATGAGTTGTGCTGCTGTAAATGTGGGTGTGCATGTACTGTTGCAATATGATGCTTTGCTTTCTAAAACCGAGGTGTTGAAAATGAAGAGAGGCTAGATTCATAGAAACCTATATGTGAGCCAGAAGAGCACAGGTCATTTTTATCTGGGCTGCAGCAGTGTTGCAAAGAGATGGGAACTGGCTGTCTGCTTGCTAAGTGAAGACTTGGACTTTATTTGTCCCTCTGAGACATGCCAGTGTGAGGTCGCCTTAGGGATTCGGAGTGTGGGGAGCCCTCGGAGGGTCGCGCAGGCTGCCTGCTCATGTGGCACCATCCATGCAGTTGACACTAAGGGTCATAGTCATGGCCTGATGGACTGTCTGCTGACTCCTGTAGCCAGGGTCGTCCTGATGACTGAAGGTTGCATCCTGATCTCCCCACAGGGCTGCGGAGGTCCACAGAAGCCAGCCAGGGGCCACTTTAGCACCCCAGATCCTCATGTAGGGGCTGGGGTGCAATGCCATGGTAGAGCGCTTGCCTAGACCCTGGCTTCCATCAGCAGCACTACCAAAAAAAAAAAAGATAGAAAACAAACCCTGGAGCACTCCCTAGGTTTCCATCCAGAACGGGTCCCTTTGTCCATTCCCAGCCCCCGAGTCTCGCTTTCTGTGGCTGTGCCAGGAGGTGGGGACCCCGGCAGCCAGCACTGAGGTGGCTGCTGAAGGACCTGTGGCTGCCTGGCCCAGAGCCCTGCCCCTTGCAGGGATGGCCTCAGTTACACCTTGGGAAGGGGCTGCCTGTGCCACCATCAGCTGCTTTCTCTTTCTAGGACAGTGGGGGCTGATTGCCAGTTGAACAGCTCTCGTTCCCAAGCCTATGCTGGAGGTTGGCAAGCACGTCAGAGAAGCTTGGTTAGGGATTTTCAGTGTGTGTGCATGTGTGCATGCAGTTTTTTGAGACAGGGTATCGCTATATAGTCAGTCTGGTTTGAACTCACTGTGTAGCCCAGCCTAACCTTGAACTTAATGACAATCCTCCTGCCTCAGCCTCCCTAGTGCTGGTATTATAGGCATGCACCATTATACCTGACTTTATTTTTGATTCTCCAGAAATAGACACAGAGCGTGCAGGTGTGCCGGTCCCATTTGAGCCCTTTGGCCTTCTCGTGCATTTCCAGGAATGATCCTGTGTAGCTGGAAGGACTTGGATGGAAGTGGAAGCTGGCCAGGTCCCTTGGGCGTGGGCTGGTTTCTCTGCTAGATCCTGTGTCTTTCAGCAGGGGTGCTCTGAGCTGGCCTTTGGCAGTTCGTTCCCAGGAGGGAGCAGTGTGAGGAGTCTGGCTTCCCTCAGGAAGGGAGTGTGCAATGGAGGGGGTGGGAAATAGCAGCACCAGGTGTGCCTTTTCACTGTCACCCCCGGCCCTGACAGGTGGCCAGTGGGGTGAGCATAGGGTTTCTGGAGATGACAGAGTAGATGGTACCATTCCTTGGAGCCTGGAGCCCCCAGAGCTTGGTTGGGCTCCGTAGTCCCTGAGGCCCTGGGAGTCCCCAAGGCCCTGGAGTCGTGGCGGGTGGTGTCCATCCTGGCTGGGTTGCCATCCTTTTCCCTTGCCCACCCTGGTTACTACTTGGGTGGCTCCACGGCTGCTTCTGTTAGAAGATAAGAAAGTGTGACCTGGCTTCATGCTCTGCCAGGGAGAGGGCTTGCTTCTTGGTGCCCACCTGTCATGCTGTCATGCTGTTGCCTGTCATTGGGAGTGGACAGAGCATGGGGCTAGAAACCTTGCTGCTGGTGCAAGTTTCCTTTTTGTAGGTGATTTAAACTACCCGGGCTTATCTCCAAAAGCTATGCCGGTCAGCTTAGTCACAGAAGGAAGAAGGGGGTGGGCAGAGATGGGGAAAGGTTGATCGGTGGCCACTGAGCTCTGCTTGGAGAGGAGCGAGAGGTTCTTGACCTGTTGCACAGCTGGTGACTGGAGAGTGTGACCTCAGGAAGCTCCACGAAAGGCTTCCGAATGACCTGTGAGGAAACAGTAATTGTGCGAGGAGCTAGATGTATTTACCCTGACTTAAACATTAGACAGTGTGCAAATACACGAAGACGCTGGGCAGTGCCCATAAACATGTGCAACCTCTTTGTCTTCTCGTAGCAGTTAAAGTACATGTCAGTAAAACAAAAATTAAAAACCATGGTAAAACTAGCATTGGCTGGGCAGTCGGGAGATTTGGATTCTAGTCTAAGCTTACGGAAGTTCCCTGCTCTCGGTACCTGGGTTTTTCTCCTGTAGAAGAGTCATATTTGGCCGTTTGGTCTAACTCAGTTTGGGGGTGAGAATCCAGTGAGGTCATTTATGTGGGTTTGAGAAAGTGTGTGCCACACGGGCGTGTGACGGTGGCAGTGGCAGAATGGCAGCCTCTGCCGCATACTTCACAACGTTTTAATCATGCTGTCATTTAACCTGCAAGCTGGCTTGGGCCGTGTGAAGCAGGACAGTGCTCTCTTGCCTGTGGCTCCAGCAAGGACAGGTGTGGGTGGGAGGAGACAGCAGGGAGGGTGCCACAGCAGTGGAACCCTGCTTGGTCTGGCTGCCAGATCCCTGTGACATTTTAGTCTGGTTTATATTCCTCTTTGTGACCTCTGGCTGTGGCCCCTGTTGGGTTCAGGTTGCTCCAGGGCATAGCTTCCCTTTCCTGAGATGTCTACTTGCCACGTTCCACAGAAATAGGAGACACCCTGTGAGTGCCTCTTTTTTCCTTATCTATGTTCTTTATTTTTATTTTTTCCCCCATTACTGAAGATTGAACCCAGGACTTTTGCACTAAGCTCCATCATCAATGCTTTTTTTTTTTTTTTTTTTAAAGACAGGGTCTCACTAAATTGTTAAGTTGCCCAGGCTGAGGTTGAACTTGTAATCCCCCTGCCTCAGCCTCCCAGAGTGCTGGGATCATACGTGTCCGCCCACATGAATACCTCTTAATTCTTGACAGCCAAAGAGGCTGAACACCCACCTCCATGGCATGGTTGTTCAGACTTCTGGTTTGCCCTGTCCCGTGCACCAGGAGCCAGGGTGAGGTGGTTGGCCCCAGAGGGTTCCCAAGGGGATGGAGTTCAGAATGGAGAGGGAGCAGAGCCTGCAGGAACAGGCGATGCGAAGCGGGAGAGGCCATCAGGTGTCTCAGGAGAGTCGCGCCTCCCAGATCCTGGTGTGTGGCCTGGGACTTTGTAGAAGGGACAGGAAGCAGAGCGTGGCCCCTCCCCCACAGTGGCAGCCACTGGAGCCAGAGTTGGTTGCTCTGTGTCCTCCTCCTCTCCTGGATGACACTGTGGTGCCCCGGGGACAGGGACTGAGGCCGCCTGGTGCTGTCGTTTTCACCTTGGGAGCCTCCTGGGAAACTTCCAGGACACTTTCTGGAATTCCACTCCCTGGCTTGAAAAAAGTGATGAATCTCCTTCCACAACCAGAGCTCTTGTCCCCTTGCTCGCCAGAAAGGGACAGGTCTCTCTGGCAGGCCAGAGTAGTGGCTTCCATGTCATAGCCAGACTGGGTGTTAGCGCTGAACACCGCTACATTTTCCTAACTTCAGCATTGATGACCTTTCCTTCCCTCCTTCTCAATCTTTTAAGCTATTTGGAAAAACACAGTATTGGAGGCAAGACTGTTACAGGAAAGGAATGTGGGCTGGCTGAGCAAATATTTGGACATTGCTGGAAAACAAGCCCCACACAACAAAACTGTGTGTCCGATTCCCAACTATTTATGTTCCTGACTTACAGCGGGAGTGGAGAAAGGCAGCCTGTCCTCCTGCACGCTCCGTGCCTTCCAGAAACCGGTCCCTTTCACCTACCGCAGGGCTGTCCTCAGATCCCAGGGCCCCATTGCCGGGTGGCTCTGCTTTTGGTTATCACTAAGTCACAGTGTGAGATCCACTATGCAAATAGGAAGACGTTACTGGGATAGGGTTCCGTGGGCTGTGCAGGTGCTGTGTAATCTTTTGCAAACAGTTGGGGATAATTTGAGGCTGATAAAGGGGAAAATTGGCCAGGTCTGTCACCCCCTGCTGCGAAATCCCTGCTCTGAGGGGCTTCCCCCTCGTCTCCTGTGCTGAAGTCCCCTCATCCTTTCAATCCCACTTCTCTGCATCTCTTCAGGGAAATCATCCTGGGCCATCCTGCTGAGAGTGGTCGCTGTTCTTTTTCCTTCAATACAGGAAGTTGTTTCATTGTTTCATTAGATTTATTTGTGCTTTATGCAGCCCTGGGGAGTGGCCCCAGGGCCTCCCACATGCTAAGCAGGTGCTCCACCAGGGAACCACCTGTAACACATTTACTGTTAGTTGTGATTGATTGATTGATTGATTGTCATACCTAGAAAGTCTCAGAGCACCCTGTGCTGGAGGAAGTAGCTAGTGACATCCTCATTTTCCAAGGAAGGAAAGGAGAGCAGAGACTGCCCTTCCTGGGGTCCTGGGGCTTGGAGTGTCTGAGCCCGATGTCAAGACAGTCAGGTGGGTGTCCAGAGCGACCTGGCCAGGAAACCAGGTGCCTGTGTGCATCTCAGTGTGGTACTGTGACCCCCCCCCCCAGCAAACGCTGTGACACTCTGCACCCCCCCCCCCCGGCGCTGTGGCCGTGCCCCCCTCCGTGCTGTCAGTGTGCTTTACCAGGCCTGTTGGGGTGCGGATATTGCCTGACATGCAAACTTCACAAGACTTTATTACTGTTATCTCCACCTCTGTTTGCTTAGTTCTTCTGTGGCCAGATAACACTGGTCCCTGACCCTTACCTGCCACCTGTGTTATTGTACCCAGTGCCACCGTGTCCTTATCTCACACCTGGTTCCGCACGGCACCCGGATCTGCTCACTTCACCCCTTCGGGTCAGACCGTGCTGCCTGGCCTGCATGGAACTTCTCCACTAAAGTGGCGTCAGCGGCACATCCCCACCACTCGGGGATGGCCGAGGTCACTCGGCCACCTGGCCTGCTCCTTCCCAAGTTCTCGGTGTGCTGCCTGCACCTGCCCCAACTCCGGTTCCCAGGCTTCTCAGTGGCCCAGCGTGGCTGTCCTGGGATGAGGGCAGAGCTGGGGAAGTAGCCTTGGGGACACACAGCTAGGTGGACAAAAAATAGATGTTCACAAGATCAGCAACTGAGCTGACACTGATCTTTTATCACAAAATGCACATTTAAGTTCCAAGTTTTATTTTGTATGTTCCTATTCTCTCTCTCTTGTTTGTTTATTTGGTGCTGGAACGGAACCCAGGGGTGTATGTTAAGCATGAGCTGCACCCTGGGCCCGTTATCACCTCACCTCCCCATATACTGCATTTTCTCAAACAAGATTGTCACGCCCTGTCATGGGGAGTCACACCATCCCGGTCTCTCAGTTGAAACCTGGTTGGTTTCACTGCAGTGGGTGGTGGCAGGTGCCTTGCTGAGGACCCTTAAACACTAGATCTCTTTCCTGTCTACTCTGAGGGCTGTTTGTGTGGGGGTTGAGGGCTTACTCTCTGAATTAGTGTACGGGTCTGATCTATACCGGAATGCTGGGTCTGCTACTTTGTGTCTTTGAAGGTGTTTTTGCGGATTTTTTTCCTTAATTTGCCTGATTTGGGGAAGAGCATGAATTTGGACTTGGAGTATGGAAAGCAGCAAAGCACTGTGGTTTTGAGCCTGTGTCGTGGAGTAGAGTGCTATCAGCAGTTCTTGTGCAGATGCACCAGACTTTGAACCTAGAACTTGCCTGAAAAAGCCAGCTGGGTGAGGAGAGTGTTACACAGCCCTTGCGAGTTGAGCAGACCTTTTCCTGTCAGTTGACCCCAAACTGTTTTGTTTTCTGTACTTTTAAAGAAGTTCTCAAATCCTTGTTCTGAGGATGTGGTGGTTTCTGTTTTATAGAGATGATTAGGAATGTGAGCACCTGAAGTTTTTCTCTCTCTTTTTGTTTTCCAGTACTGGGTATTGAACCCAGGACCTTTGCACTGAGCTACATCCCCACCCCTTTTGAGATGAGTTCTTGCTAAGTCACTGAGTTGTCCAGGCTGGGCTTGAACTCGTGGTCCTCCTGCCTCAGCCTCCCAGAGTGCTGGGGTTACAGGTTAGGGTTAGATGTGTGCCACGACACCCGACTCCCCAGATTTCTTCACGGTAGCAAAATGTTTTTCTTATAAACTGGAAACATCCATTGAAGTGCTTTGAAAAGCACTGCCTCGAACTTGATTCCTGTGGACGCATCTCCCAGGCAGACTGAAGGTGGCGAGGCCAGCCGCTGGGCACTGTTGGACGCGCAGTGTAGACGGGATGCAGTCAGTTGCGTGGCTGCAGTGTGAACATGTGGGAAAGCCATCTGCGAACGCTGGAGAACTCGGAATGAGGGCTGCGGGTGAAGACGCTGTCCCCTCACTGCTGCGAGCTGTGTGTGTCCCCTTGTTGTTGTAGGTGTGATTCCAGCAGCCCAGAAAAAACAGACTGGGCAAGGGCAGGCTGGTTTTCTTGGGCTTGTCTACCTTTGACTCTTTAGCGACTTTGCTTTTATAGGTGTGCTATAATCAGAGGGAACAGAGTTCAAAATAAGTATCTGGTCTGCTTTAAAAAACGTGGCACTGTGGGTGGATGTGGTGTAGTTCAGTGGGAGTTTTTGCTGGGTACCAACAAAGAAACAGGTGCTAGGAGTAGTGATAGGGTGGTGCACTACAGAGGATGCTATTTAAAGATAATTCCAGTGGGGTGTGATAGCATGCACCTGTAATTCCAGCATTCAGGAGGCTGAGACAGGAGGATCACCCGAGTTGAGCCCAGCCTGGGCTCTACATAGTGATTTCAAGGGCAGCCTGAACTACATAGCAAGACCCTGTCTTCAAAAACCAAAAACTAAAAAATAAGTAAATGATTCCTACCAGACTTAAAGTCTGTTTATGTCAGCAGTGGGCCCCCTCCAGCCCCCAGAGGACTTACCCAGAGCACCCTGGTGGTGCTGAAGGCCTCTCTACTGCTCCTGGTGACCTCAGTCAGGGAGGGTGTTGCTGTGAAAACGAATAGCCCAACCCCACCAGATCAGGAACTCCAGGCTGGTGGCAGCACTGTCTGCGTTCCTAGCAAGCCTTTGTCCCGAGGGCTGCTGTGTGCGGGTTCCGTGTGCACAGGCTGCGTGTGTTGGTGGCCTCCGGGTGCCTGGGTGTTCCTGACCCTTGGAACAGGGGCCAGCGTGTTCGGTGTCCTTCCCTGCGGTCTGACAGGAGACTTCCTGGCCTTGCAGAGTTCACCTGCACAGACAGGGCGGAATGGAATTGAGCCCATTGAGTTCAGAGCCGCGCCCCTCCTGCTGCGCTGCTGGAGGAGCCTTTCCGGCTGCCTCAGATTCCTGCCGTGCCTGTGCCTGTGCTGGGGCTGGAACCTGCCCTTCTGAGCCTGCTAACCCTAAGCCTGTGCTCTGGGCCCCACCCCCAGCCTCCTGGTAACTACTGAAATGCCAGAAATGTCTTTGGAATTCTGTTTACATTTTCTTCCGCTTCTTTTTCCTTTCAGGCTCAGTCAGGAATGGAGACGCCGTTGGATGTCTTATCCAGGGCTGCATCTCTGGTGCATGCTGATGACGAAAAGCGTAAGTCAGAAATGGTTTTTTAAAGGAGTCCATGTAAGTGCTTGACTCCTGTGCCTTGTCCGCCGCAATGAATTAGAACCATGTGCCTCCCTGGACGGTTTTGGTCTCCACACTGTTGGCTTCGGTGGTTTCCTCAGAGACAACAGCCTGACATTCTCATTTTGTTGTTGTTGCTGTTTTTGAGAACCAGAACGTGTTTTTCTTTCTTTTTTCTTCTTTCTTTCTTTGGCAGTGCTGGGAATGGAGCCTGGGGCCCAGCACATGCTAGGCAAATGCCTATCCCCGAGCTACACGCCAGGTCATGGTCGTGGAGGTCCTGGGGAGGAAAACCCCTCCCGAGTGTTGCAGTCGGGGTGAGAGGGAGAGCTCCAGTCTTGAGAGATTATTGCTCGTTCTAAAGGGTGTTTGTTTTTAAAATGTTCTTGTTTGAGGTTAAGATGACTCACTGAATGGTATTGTAAGAATTACTGTGTTTGCCCAGGTTGGGCCTGAATTTGTGATCCTCCTGCCTCAGCCTCCCAGAGTGCTGGGATTACAGGCGTGTGCCACCACGCCTGGCTTCAATTCTGTCTTTTAAAATAATTTCAAGAAGGGAGGATGGGGCACTGATATGCAAAACTACAACTTGGCTATCTAACAACATACCTCAAATATTTTGGTGATTACGAAGAATTTTAGTTTTGGTAATTTTGCTCTTGTGTCTTCTGGATTGTAAGATGTGGAGCTTCTTCCTTCCTCACTTCCATATAAAATATTAAGGAAAAAATTAAGGTTGATCTTTATGCAAGGTAAGTTTTCAGAGCTGCCCCACTTTCTAGTTTATTTCCTTTGAGTTGGCGGGTTAAGGTGAGGTCTGCCTCCTCGACAGCTGTTAGACTTCATTTTCTAGGCCTTGGTTTCCTCGTTAGCAGCGGGCAGTAACACTCTCTGTACCTGGTGTTTGTGAGGATAAAGGTTGTGAGCTGCCTCCCAGCTGGGCCTACCTTGCTCTGCCTCTGGAACTGATTTCCCCCCTCCTGGGCCGCAGTAGAACCGAGGTGACTGTTTTCCCACCCCCTTACCACTTTTCCGTGTTTGTGTTTTTGAGACAGGTCTCACTATGTAGTTGTAGTTGGGCCTTGAGCTCACTGTGTAGCCCAGGCGTCAGCCTCCCGGGTGCTGGGATTACAGGTGTGCTCCACTGTGCCAGGCTTCCCAGCCTCTTTATACCCCACGTGGATTTAGCACTTCGTTTGCAGGTGGACAGACTGCCTGATGCTGAGGTCTAGTTATCCCTGGTAAGGAAGCTGAGCTTGGGATGTCATGTGTCATGCCCAAGTATGCTGAGCTGGGGCAGCCACAGCCGCAGGCTGGAGGCTTTTACCTGGCTAGTCTGACCAGCTGCTCGAGCTGTGTGGCCCACCAAGAGGGCTGACTTACCCGGCCCTCGCTAGTGGGGTGGCATTTGGAGTTTCCTGTTTATGACACCCAAATTTAGTTAGGGTCGGAAACACAGTATTCCCCGCAACCAGGAAAAATAGAGGTAGGGTCTCAGCGTGGCCCTTGGTATCCTCAAGGGTTTGGAGGAAGAGGGTTTGTTCTCTTCCTTTCCCCTTCCTTCTTCTTCCTCTGGAGAGAGCTCTCTCCCATGTCCCAGGTTCAGGGACACTGATCAGATTGGGGACCCGCCTGCTTTCCTGTGCTCCGAGCCTGAGAACTCGAGGGAAGGGGACGGGACATCCCTCCCCTCAGGGATGAATCTGCATGCAGACTCCGAGGGGACCTGGGCATTTTCAAGGGCATCGCACAGGGACCAAGCACAGGGAGGGGTCCTGTCCTGGACCCTGTCCTGCGCCTCTTTGCCTCTGGTGGCCCAGTCGGGTCAGGAGTAGCCGGCCTAGTTCTGAGACCCGAGGCTGTGGATCTGTCTGAGTTCCTGTCGCATTTGGGCTGTCGTGGCAGCTCTGCTTAGGATCGATCCTTCTTCATGGTGGAAGGAGGAGGGGGCAGAGGCTGAAAGCTGCCTGCGACAGTGTTCCTCACGTGTTGCCAACATTTTTTTTTTTTTTTTTTTTGGTACCGGGGGCAGTACCACCGAGCTAAACCCTCGGCCCGCCAACATTTCTTTCTCAGCAACCAGGGCCTTGCACGGGGCAGGTGGGCACTCCCCAGCTGCATCCACCTCGGTGACATCGCTCAGCACGCAGCTCTTACCCGATGGGACGCCAGGCGTCACTACGTGAGCATGAGTGTCTGTGTGGTGCACACAGCACCAGCACTGGGAGTCGCTGGCCCAGCCCGACCCAGCTTTCTCTGCCCTAGATTAATTCTGGTTTGGCTTTTGTTCTCGCTTGCTCTTACACCGGGGGCCAGGACCCCCCCCCCCCCAACACACTTCGAGAAAGACTGCGTAATCTGATATGGGTGTCTCATTATGAGCACAGAAATGTTCTACTCCCTGGGCGCGTCCTCCCAGTGCGTCTCCGTGACCTGAATGATTGTCGAGACTTCTCGCTGGCTCCTGGAGAAATGAGACGTGGTCATTTGCGGGTGGTATTGTCCTGGTGTTTCGAAGGGAACAGGATCTGTTGTCACTGGAGTCTTTAATCCCCCAAAGCCTTAAGGGTTCTTTATGTCTGTAGTGGAGAATAAAAGCAATATCTCAGTAGTATGCTGGGAGCCAGGGTAAATAGTGAAAGGGTGGTTTTGTAGCAACACAATAGTGACTTATCTGGGCAGCCTAGGAGGAATAAATTTACTTAAAATAATCACCCAACTGCTCAGAAGGCATTGATTTTATCAGTGTTCAGGGCAGTCCTAGAACGGACTTCGTGAAGATGCAACTGGAACATTTGTTCATGCTGGCCTGGGAGGGCTCTGACTTTTTACAACTTTTTTTTTTTTTTTTTTTTGGGTAGTAAGAGGGATTGAACCCAAGGCCTTTGCATGAACTACATCCCAAGCCCTCCTTTTAAAAGTTTTTTATTTTGAAACATGGTCTTCCTAAGTTACTGTGTTGCTCAGCCTGGGTTCAAACTTGTGATTCTCCTGCCTCAGCCTCCCAGAATGCTGGGGTTATAGGCATGCACCACCACACCTGGCTCCAACTCTCTCTCTCTTTTTTTTTTGGTACCAGGGATTGAACTTGGGACCTTGCGCTTTTAAGGCAGGCGGTGGAACCACTGAGCTAAATCCCTGGCCCTTCCAACTCTCTTTTTTTAATAGTGAAAATTGACCAAGATGGGAAGACGGGGCAGTTTGTGCTGATACATAAAACATACTTTGGTGTACCTTTAACACCATACCTCATTTTATTTTGGTAATTATAAAATATTTTACTTTTGGAAATTTGTTGTATCTTCTGGATTATGAGACCCGGTAGATGCTTCCTTCCTTGCTTAGATTAAAATATGTGCTATTGGTGCTTTTGAAACAGGATCGCACTACGTTGCCCAGGCTGGTCTTGAACTCCTGGTCTCCAGTGATCCTCCTGCCTCAGCCTCTTGAATGCTGGAACTGTGGGTGCATGCCACTGTCTGGCTAAAATCATTTTGAGAAAAGTGCAGCTTTGTTTTTCAGGGTTTGGGTGGAGGGGTTATGTATCCGTCAGCTTTCCCTTGCTGAGACACAGGACCTGACACCCACACGTTAAAGGAAGAGAGGTCTAACTTGGCTCACGATTTCAGGGGATTCATTTCATGGTTGGTTGGTCCAAGGTAGAAATATGGTGGAAGGATGTGGTGGAGTGGAGCTTCTCTGTTCATGGCAGCCAGGAAGTACAGCAGGAGAACAGTGCCAGAGCAAAAGGGGCCAGGGACTGGATATAATGCCCAAGGTCATATCTCTGTGACCCACCCAGACATGGAAGTATGCTTAGAGTCACCTGGTTGCCTGTCTTACCCACAGCACCCCTGTAAGCAAGTGCCATGGTCTCATTCTGCAGACAAGGAAACTGAGGCTTGTTGGGGGGAGATTGTTTGCCCAGGGACACTCACAGAAGACACACAGAACACACACAGCCCCAGCATCCATACCCGTGAATGCATCTGCAGGAGGCTTTGCCTGGAGAAGGGTCATGTGTGTGTGTATGTGTGTGTGTGGTGTGGTCAGTCAGCAGCTCTAAGCCAATAGTGGCTGCATCAGCCGGCATTCAGGATGGGGGTTTCCTGGGAACCTCTGCCCTGGGCCCCGAGCCTCTCTCCCTGGTGAATGTCCTCTTCAGGAAGCTCTCAGTTCTCTGGAGGAAGGGAACTTGTTCCAGTGACAGGGGCTGCTTCATGCAGCACTAGGACCCCACTGCCGCTGGGCGCAGTAGAGACACTGACTGCAGCAGCTTCGTGGCGTGGTGACACTTGCTGGGTGTTCTGAGCTTCCCCGGGCGAGGGCCCTGTCCATCCCTCTCCATATGCCATGCAGTCCCCTTGGTGGTTAGTTAGGCACTCAGTCAACACTCACTGGTAATAAAGTAGCTGCCGGAGTGAAAGGGGACTTAATTTATTTGACACCAGCAAAAGTGACTCATAATTGTCATGATTATGACTTAGAATGCACAAGTTCAAAGGAATCCTCTGCTCTTCTTGATAGCACTTGGTAGCTTCTAAAACGTTTCCCTTTTGATTCGTACAACAAAAGCCTTTGCAGCAGGCTGGGCAGGAGCAGAGAGGAATGGAGTGGGGCTGCTCATGTGCGCCTAGTTCAAGGTGCCGTGCTGTCCCCTCTGTGCACCTGTGTGCTGTTCTTTGGAGCCTTTCTGGCAGGAAGTCACCAGGTCTGGGGACCCTGTCCCCTCTGGATTGCATTTCCATCCCCTTTCCCTCAGCCCAGATGCTGCATGGGGATCAACCAGGGCCTGGTACATTTGAGGCCAAGCTCTGCCACTGAGCCCTCCCTCATCCTCTTTTCTTTTCTCCTCCTCCTCCTTTTTCTCTTCTTTTCTTAGAAACAGGGTCTCGCTATGTAGTTTATGCTGTCCTTGAACTCACTATGGGGTGGCTTTGAACTCACTGTGATCTTCCTGCCTCAGCCTTGTGAGTGTTGGAATCACAGGCGTCTGCCACCATGGCTGGTTAGCCTCTTTTTTCTGTGCTTTTTAAAGGTTGTAGACCCTTATAGCAGAACATGGTGGTGCACATCTGTAATCCCAGCACTCAGGAGGCTGAGGCAGGAGGGTCCCTGGGAGTTGGAAGCCAGCCTGGGCTACATAGTGAGTTCAAGGTCAGCCTAGACTACATAGGGAGACCTTATCTCAAAAAACCAAAAAAAAAAAAAAGATTATAGACACTAATAATGTATTTTATGCTTTTGGTTTCTTCCCTTTTGCGCAAAGTGGCATTAACAATACCATTTCTCAGTAGTTACTTAAAAAATCTACACAAAGCATCAGGTGGGGCGGGTGTATTACCTGCTCATTTAAACCACTCTAGGTGTGGGCTACAGTTGTAATCAGAGCTGGTGTCCCAGGGTGGCGTCAGCGATAGCAGGTCTCTGCTGCTTTTATAGTTTTATATCAGATCAAATTAGCATAATAAGTGTGAGCACCCTGTCGCCACTGCAGAAAAGAAGATGGCTTGTTAATTAGCATAATGGATGTTGAAAATAGATTCTTCCATGGGATGCTCTTTGGACACCCAAGGAGGGTGGTTATTATGTTTCCTTTAAAGGACTGTTTCTCAATCTAGAAATTCTGTTTTCCTTTGATACACATAAGAATGTTTTGAGCTATCTTAATGTTATTTGCAATTCAAATTAAGAAATCAGAGTCAGGAACCCTTGGATGAAGTATTTCTTCTCTCTCTCTCTCTTTTTGCATTTGAGATGCAGCTCCCTCGGGGTCCTCCCTCGCTTCTCTCCGTGATTTGCGAGTCAATGGCCTGGTCAGATCGGAGCTCCCTGTGCAGTTCCATGGTGGCTGTTCTCCCCCCAGTACGTACCCAACCTTGAGTGGTTTTTTGTTTTTTTTTTCCTAGTACTGGGGATCAAACTCAGGACCTTGCGCTTGCTAGGCAGTCGCGGTGCCACTGAGCTAAATCCCTGGCCTGAAACCTCGAGTTTACTTGTGCTCTCATTAAGGTCAGGTGGCCAAGACCACCACACCTTTTTTTTTGAATACTGGGAATTGAACCCAGGGCCTTTGCACTGAGCTACATCCCCAGCCCTTTTTCAAAAAATTTGTATTTTGAGATAGGGTCTTGTTAAGTTTTCCAGGCTTGGCTTGAACTTGTAGTCCTCCTGCCTCAGCCTCCCGTAGTGCTGGGATTATGGGTGTGCAGCATGGACCTCACCAGGAGTCCCTGGAGGGAAGGGGCAGAGGGCCCTGGTCCTTTTTGGGAGGCGGCCACAGGGCGCTGCAGCTGGTTCTCTCTCTCGGGGCTGTGGGTGGCTTTGGGTGGCTTTGGGTGCCCTGTCTGGCTCTGAGACCAGCCCGGGCCGGGGTCTCTACCCTGGGTGCTGCTGTGGGCCTGGGCTTTTGCGTGTTTTCTTTTCCCTACAGAGAGCAAGTTGTTAAAATTTTCCAGCATACAGATGGGAATATGGAGCTGGATTTGTCAGATTTTGTGATTGTTGACTAGAAGCCCAAGTTTTTATATGAAAATTTTTTTTTTTTTTTTGGTACCGGGGATCGAACTTGGGTCCTTGTACTTGCACACGAGGCAGCGAAACCACTGAGCTAAATCCCAGGCCCTTTATATGAAAATTTTAAATTAAAAAATTCTATGTCAGTTAAGCGATAACTCTAGCCCTATTGGACTGTTAAACATTGATCTAGCATGTGTTTTCTGGTCTAGTCTCAGTATTTTGTCCTGTTTTTGTTTCTGTTTTTTTGAGACAGGGTCTCACTTTGTAGTCCAGACTGGCCTCGAACTTGTAGCAATCTTCCTGCTTCAGCCTCCTGAGTGCTGGGATTACAGGCATTCCCCACTGCATGGCTATTAGTCTCAGTATTTTTATCAGTAAGATCTGAAATAACTGAAGTTTTTGTCTTTTGTTTTCCTTGTGCTTGAGATCAGCTTGAGGCCTTGCACCACGTGTTCGGCACACGCTGAGCTGCTTCCCCAGCCCCAGTAGTTTTTTTTAAAGCAGCTGCTGTTGTCTTCTCTCCTCCTCCCGCTGTGGGTGTGAGTCGGTGCAGCAAGTCCTCAGGAGCTGGAAGGAACAAGGGCAGCATGGACCCTGCTGTGGGCATCCTCAGTGTCTCGGGGGAGCTGGTTTGGCCCCGTGTTCCTCTTCTGCCTTCAGATTTCCCGTTGCCAAAAGACAAAGACCACATCTGCTCCGCTCCTGTTGCTTTCTCGAAGATTCATGTCAGGCATTTGTGGAACCCTTGCAGATTGGAACTGGCGTGGCTGTCACTCTTGGGAAATCGACTCAAGTCCTTCCGTTCTTGTCTGCTGCCATTTGTTGGGTCAGACTCGGCTCCTTTCGAATGAAGTGGATATGTCTTGTGTCCATCTGAGGTCGGGCGGTTTCTGCTGTCTCACTGAGCCACACACCCAGGAAGAGGCAGCTCCTGGGTTGCGACGGATCCCCGAAAGATGGAAAGGGGTTGGGTGACAACAGAAAGCAAACAAAACCATAGCTCAGCACACAGGCGCCAAAGAAAAGTCAATGAAAAGCAGGGCTCTCAGCGGCGACTGACTTCTCAGAGAAGGGGCCCAAGTGACACCTAGGAAGTTGAAGTCCCACATACACAGTGACCTTGGGGGAAGACAGAGCCGTGCTTTGAAGAAAGCGAGGTCTTGCCAGGGTTTGTGGAGTTGGTGTCGGGCCCTAAGAGCCGAGCAGCACTTCAGGTCCCCCCCACCCCAGGCAAGGAGGTAGGATTTTGGAAGACTTGCATGTGGTCTCCCATCCACCTCCTTGCTTGTTCCCAATTCTTATTTATTTATGACAAGATCTTGTTGTGTAGTCCAGGCTGGCTTTGAACTTGCAGTGATCCTCCTGCCTCAGCCTCCTGAGGGCTGGGATTATAGATGTGGAGTGTCATGCCTGGTTTATTTCTTAGCTTTGTGGGGCTGGGGTTGGGGCTGAAGCCCAGTGGCCCCTGCAGGCTAGGCAGGCGCTCACCACACAGCACATCGAGGCCCCAGTCCCTTTACTCACCTGGCCCTGTTGAGCACTGCCCAGGGCCACACCTGGCTCTGTCATTAATCAACCGAAAAGTTCACCTAAGTCCACTTGAGAATCAGGTGGATCCTATTAAGGATGAACTCAGCAGTGTGGGAGAGGCAGAGCTTAGCAGAGTGTAGAGCAGAGGGGTGGGAAACAGCACCCAGAAGGAGCAGTGCCAGCTGGCCCCAGGACCCTGCACCTCCCCAGACAGACTTGCTAGTGGGGAGGCTACAGAGAAGTATTGAGAAGAAGATGAGTCTGTTAGAAAAATAGGCAATACATGAGCTAAAGGACAACTAAAAACCCAAAGTGGGAAAGCCAGGTGTGGTGGTGCACACCTGTAATCCCAGCACTTGGGAGGCTGAGGCAGGAGGATTGCTGTGAGTTTGAGATCAGCCTGGGCTACTGTTATGGTTTGTATCCAGATGTACCCCCAGAGCCTCATGTGGTCCAAGGGCTTTTTCAGAAGTGGATGAATCTAGGGTGTGTGATGCTTGGGTAAAGGGTGTGTGATTACTAAACCAGTACACTCACTGGTTTGGCACTGCCCTCATCCCAATGGTCTAGATAAGATGAAAGGGGCAGAAAGACGCTGTTAAAGGCCCTTGTTGCTTTTGCTACCACGTGGGTGCCATGAACTGTTTTTCTTTTGCGACGCCCCTCTGCCATGTGCCACTCTGCCTTGGAGCTGCCAGTTATGCACTGAAACTTCTACAAACAGCTAAATAAACCTTTCCCCTTTAACTTTGGATGTCAGGTATTTTGTCTCCGCAAGGAGAAAAAAGTAACACAACTGCATAGTGAGATCAAGGCCAGCCTGAACCACAAGCAAGACCCTGTCTCAGAAAACAAAAAAACACCAAAGAAATTTTCCTTCCTTATTTTTTTCATTTTACTGAAAGTCTGTGTTCTTTGATCAGCCAACTCCCCACTCCTCCCTGAAAGAAAAAGTTGGTGTCTGCTCTTATCTTTATAAAAGAAAATGAAAGTAAACCAAGAAACCTAAAAATAAAACCTCAAATTGTTTTAACAAAGGAACCTGCGCTGGGTGTGGCAGAGTCCTTGCCCGCCCTGGGTTTCATCCCCAGCACCACAAAAAACGATAAAAGATAGACAATAAATGAAATGTTTTGTGACTTTCGGGAAAAAAAGAGAAAATATACAATTACAAAACATTTAGAAATGAGGAAAAAAGCATAGCTGAGCATAATACACAAATACAGGCACATAAAACAGGATGAAACTGTGCTGGCAAAGTAGAAGGATCGAATCCCAGATCAGAAAGAAACCCAAGCACGGCAGATTGAAATCATAGGAAAACTGCAAGGGCGGCCAGAGCTGCCTTGCAGGTGAATTTGACCCCATCTCTAAAAACAGGTTTCTCTGTTGTAAAATCCCGCCCCAGTGGATTGAACTCTTTCTCCTTTCCTCCTGTAAAGGTAATCACACCAGGACACCAAACAGGATGAGGAAAAGTCAGATGCAGGTGTATATTATAAATTAGCAGCACTTGGTATTATTTTTACTTATTTTTTCTTTGAGACAGGGTCTCTCTGTGTAGTTCAGGCTGGCCTTGAACTCACAGGGATTCTCTTGCCTCAGCCTCCCGAGTGCTGGGATTATAGCAGTGCACCACCACACTTGGCTGTTCAGCTTGTAAATAGATATGAAAATCCTAAGTGAAACGTTGAGTAGTTCATCCCAATGATGTGTTACTGCATGCCCAAATAAACCAGTTGGATCATAGAACTGCAAGAATGTAGCTCCTATCATGTAACAAATTATATTATTTTAGTATATTAAATCCATTTAATTTTTTTTTTTTTTTTTTTTTGGTACCGGGGATCAAACTCAGGTCCTTGAGCTTGTGCAGCAGGTGGCAAAACCACTGAGCCCCTGGCCCGAATCCGTTTAATGTTTATGACATAAATTAAAAAACCATGTGGTAAAATTCATGGTAAAAGCTTAGCAATGGGGCTGGGGATTTAGCTCAGTGGTTCCGCCGCCTGCCTCGCAAGGGCAAGGTCCCAAGTTCGATCCCCGGTGCCAAAAAACAAAACAAAACAAAACAAAACAAAAAACTCTTATTTGTGCATCAGCCATCGATGAAAGATATTTGGAAAACGTCTTAAGAAACATGTAAGATCTGTATGAATAAATCGTAAGATTTCCCAGGTGACAGAGATCAGATGTAAAAGATATGCACCAGGGCCGGGGATTTAGCTCAGTGCTGCCGCCACCTGCCTAGCAAGCGCAAGGACCTGAGTTTGATCCCCAGTACCAAAAAACCCAAAAAACCCCCAAAGATATGCAATGCACCCATATGTAAGAATAGGGGAGATTCAGGCAAATAGAAGTGTTCATTCGTCACATTTGCAGTAATCTAATTTCAGTGGCATCCTGAACAGAAGGTGAAAAGTAATGTTCTAAATTGATGAAATGAGCTGAAATTCATCTGAAAAATATAGGGGAGGGATGGGAGAGACTTGCTATATCAGATGCTGAAACACTATTTTATTACTGTGAAATATTTAAGATGGGGTAATCGGTAACTGCGGTAAGTTTCTTAAACCCTTGTGGCTACAAACCCACTGTAACAAATGTGTTCTATAAGTCACTCAAGTGCATGTGTAAATGAGAAGTAAGGCTTGAAGGAGGGTATTTGAGGGTGCTAGAGCTGCTGTTTTTTTTTAAATTAATTTTATTGGTACATTTTAGGTATACAGTATAATGACATTCATCATTGGAAATTTGTACCTTTGCATACTCTCTTGGTTCTTATTTTTCCCCATTTCCCTCCCCTCCCTTCAACCCCTCCATCCCTCCCTATTTACAAAGACTTGTTTCCGTTTTTTCTTTTTCTCATATTAATTCCTTTCCCTTCTTTCCTTTCCGCTACCCCTCCCACTTCCCCTTTCCCTTTGCCCCTTTTCTTCCTATTTCACATTATTATACCTTTTAGTCCTTATTTACACTTTCAGTTTCTCACACTAGAGAAACTATTTGGTATTCATACATGTGTGTCCTATTTATTTCACTTAAGAGTATCACCTCAATGTGCATCCATTTAGCTATAAATGTCTTTAGTTTCTCGGGGTTTTTTTATGGCTGAGTAGTACTCCATTTTATTTAAAAAACCATGTCTTCTTTATCCAGTCTCCAGTTAATGGGCAATTGGGCTGCTTCCAAGTTTTAGCTATCACAGACTGCCGCTATGAACATGGGTGCACATATATCACTGTGGTATGATACTTTTAATTCTTTGGGGAAGCTACCCAGCAGGGGAATAGCTGGGTCACGTGGGACTTCCAGTCCTAGTTCTTTGAGGTATCTCCATACTGATTTCCACAGTGGTTGCACCAGTCTACACTCCCACCAGCAGTGGAGCAGGGTTCCTTTTTCCCCACAGCCCCACCAGCATTTGTTATTGGTTGATTTCGTGATAGCAGCCATTCTTTCTGGAGTGAGGTGGAATCTCATTGTTGTTTTCATTTGCATCTCTCAAATGACCAGTGATGTTGAACATTTTTTCATATGATTATTTGCTATTTCTACTTCTTTGTCTGAGAAATGTCTGTTCATTTCAGATGCCTGTTTTTTGATTGGGTCTTTAAATTTGGGAGGTCTGAATTTTTAAACTTCTTTATAGATTCTAGAGAGTAGACCTTTGTCTGAGGAAAAGCAGGTGAAGATATTTTCCCACATTGTGGGTTGTCTCTTCACACTGCTGGTGGTTTCTCTTGCTGTGCAGAAGCTTTTTAATAAGAAGAGATCCCACTTCTTGATTGTTTGTGCTAGTTCACGGGCAACTGAGGTTTTGTTCATAAAATCATTTCCTACACTGATGTCTTCAAGAGTTCTACCTAACCTCTGTTCCAGCTGGTTTAGCGTTTCTGTTTTAATATTTAGATCTTTGATCCATTTTGATTTTAGTTTAGTGCATGGTGAGAGATATGGGTCGAATTTTAATCTTTGGCAAGTTGAAACCCAATTTCTCCAGCACCATTTATTGAAGAGGCTATCTTTCCTCCAGTGAGGAT
The DNA here is from genome assembly GCF_053883595.1 of Heterocephalus glaber. Classification (NCBI taxonomy): domain Eukaryota; kingdom Metazoa; phylum Chordata; class Mammalia; order Rodentia; family Bathyergidae; genus Heterocephalus; species Heterocephalus glaber. The sequence goes on along the minus strand of NW_028258162.1, from coordinate 936,870 downwards.
AGTTGGCTCCTTTGTCAAAGATGAGTATGTCTGGAGTTGTTTCTGCATCTTCTGATCTGTTCCACTGATCCTTGGGTCTGTTTCTTTGCCAGTACCATGCTGTTTTTATCACAGTAGCTTGGTAGTATAGTTTCAAGTTGGGGGTTGTGATACCCCCTGCCATGTCTCTGTTGCCTAGAATTGCTTTTGCTATTCTGGGTCTCTTCTAGTTCTAAATGAATTTTTGGATTGTTTTCTCAAGGTCTGTGAAGTATGCTGTGAGAACTGCTGTTTTGTGCCCTGCTGTTCAGTAGACAAGCACAGCAGTGGCTGTTAGGTGTGATTACCTGTGCCCACAAACCACCACCAGCAGATGTCCGTCACTGTCCACAGACCCTGAGCTAGAGACCCTTAGCTGTGTTGTGGTCCCCTGTATCCGTATGGTGAAGACATGAACCCCATGGAAGGGGGTGGGTGGGTGGGTCTTCTATAATTCTCTTTTGTTTGTTTGTTTGTTTTTTGGTACCGGGGATTGAACTTGGGACCTTGCACTTTCGAGGCAGGCACCAGTGAGCTAAATCCCCAGGCCTTTTTTTTTTTTTGAAAGAAGGTCTCACTGTGTAGTTCAGGCTGACCTCGAACTTGAGGTCCTCCAGCCTCCTGACTGCTGGGATTACAGGCCTGTGCCACCCCGCCTGACCCAAGGGTGGGACTTCTAAGAGGGGAGGTTTATAGGTCACTGAGGTGTGGACTGGGGAGTATGGGACCCTCTGCCCCTTCCTTTCTATCCTGTTTCTCCCAGCTGTGGTGGAAGCAGCTTCACTCTGCCTTCCACACCCTCTGTCCTTTGTATGCTCACTGTGCCTTGCACACTCACTGCCCACTACTATCCACTGTCCCCTCTCCCCTCCTCCACCTTGAAGCTGTGGGGTCCAGCACGCACACAGCCCTGGGTTCAATCCCCAGTGACATACACACACACCCCACAATGTAATATATCAAGGCAAAATTTCAAATCTATGGCAAAAGAGTGAGTTTCTTTTCTTTTTTTTTTTTTTGCACTACTGGGCATTGAACACAGGGCCTTCCCACTAAGCTACATCCCCAGCCCCTATTTTATTTTATTTTATTTTATTTTTTTGGTACCAAGGATTGAACTCAGGACCTTGCACTTGCGAGGCAGCACCGGAACCACTGAGCTAACTCCCTGGCCCAGCTTTTTTAAATTTTTTATTGTGAGCCAGGGTCTCTCTAAGTCACTGAGTTACAGTGCTAGGGTCAGAATTGGAATCTTCCTGCCCCAGCCTTTCAGAGTACTGGGATTACACATAAAATTTTCTATCTTGACCATTTGTAAGTGGCATTAAATACATTCACAATGTTGTGTAACCATCTCCTGTCTAGTTCCAACTCTTCATGTGGCAAAACAACCTGTACCTCTGAAAAGCTCCCTGCAGTCGGGGGTGCAGCTCAGTAGCAGAGCACTGGCTAGGCATGCACGAGGCCCTGCTTTTGATCCTTGGCATGGGAAACAAAACACCCCAAAACCTTCACACAAAACCCCAAGAAACCCCAACTTGGAGCTCCCCAGCCCGACATCCATACTACCACTTTCCTTTCTGTCTACAAACCTGACTGCTCTCAGGACCTCCAACAAGTGAACTCCTCCAGGATTTGTCCTTTTGTGACTGGCTTGTGTCACTTAGCATAACATCCTGCAGGTTCCCCCTGCTAAAAGTGTGGATGAGGTTCTCCTTCCTTTTGAAGGCTGCATACTCTTCCAGTGTACAGAGAGACCACATTGCTTCCCAGCCCATCTGCTGAGGGTGTAGTTTACCTGTGGTGTATCCTGGTGTACACGTATCTCCTCCAGTCCCTGCTCCCAGTTAGTCTGCAGACCTCCCCAGAAACAGAACCAACAGATCACTAGTAGTCAGTTTTACATTTTCTAATGAACCACCACACTGATTTCCAAAGCGGCTCCACTTCTGCCTGCCCATGGCGGTGCACGGAGCAACAGTCATCTTCGTCGTGATCAGTCCTTGGTTTTCCAGGCTTGCTGATCGCAGCCTTGCCAGTGTGCCGTGGCATCCCTCTCAGCTGTAACCTCCATTTTGGTCCTGAGTAGTGCCACTCATTAGCCGTCTGCAGTGCATCTTCCTTGGAGAAATGCTGTTTGAGTTCTTTGCCGGCTTGCTTTCAGGCTGCTTTTCGATGTTTTCAGAGTTCTTTGTATAACCTGGGCACTTAACTCTCCTCTAAATGATTTGTTAGTATTTTCTTCTGTAGGTTGTATTTTCACTTCCTTAAAAGAAAGAACAAAAGCTGAGACAGTAGGCAAATCATTTGGGAGAAAGTAAGGTTTATATTATACAACATAGTAAATTACATGTGGAGGAAAGAACTTATGTATAGATTGATTGATTGAGACAGGGTCTAGCTATATAGTTCAGGCTGTCTTTGAACTCAACTTAGGTACCCCAGACTGGCTTTGAACTTGTCGCAGTCCTCCTGGCTCAGCCTCCAGAGTGCTGAGATTAAGACATGTGCCACCATGTCTAGCTAAAAGCTTATATTCTTCATGTGTATTAATAATAAGGAAGAACAGGGCCAGGGATTTAGCTCAGTGGTTCCACCACCTGCCTCACAAGCGCAAGGACCTGAGTTCAATCCCCGGTACCAAAAAAACCAAAAAAACCCCCCGAAAACAAAACAAAAAAAAAATAAGGAAGAACAAAGTTGTGGTGAAGAAGTCTTTCTTTTTTTAATTGTTTGTTCTTTTGAGACAGGATCTCAATATGTAGCCTGGGCTGGCCTTGAACTCATGGTGGTCCTCCTGCCTCAGCCTCCCAAGTGCTGGGATTCCAGACATGTCCCTCTCCCCTCCCCTCCCCTCCCCTCCCCCATTCGGAATTCTTTCTTAAACAATACCTAGAAGTTAGAAACAGCTTTAGGCTGTACAAATCTAAACTTTTTTTGTTATGGGGTAGCATAATCAAAAGTGAAAGTTCTGATTCATTTTTACAAGGTCCGGAGGTTAATAAACAACCGATTCAAAAAACATACTGGCTGGGCATGGCGGCACATGCCTGAGGCCAACCTGGACTGCATAGTGAGACTCTATTTCCAAAAAACCAAACCAAAATAAACAACAACAACAAACCCACACACTGATCCTATAGCAATTAAGAAGCTAAAGTTGTATATGTAATAAACCGGGTGGCACAGGGCACCTTGTGGGCTGTGGACTCTACTCGCCGTAGGGGCCCTGTATCATCACTGTGACCTCTGGACGCCAGCGGTAAGGGACGACTTTTCTCTTTTGAACAGTCCTGGTGGCAGGGCTCAGGGCAAAATAGGTTTTGCATTTTCAGTTGCGTGTTCTTCTTGTTCCTGGTGGGTTTAATTCCGCTAGGGTTACGGGTACTGGGTTACTACACTGCTGTGCAAAACAGCAGCTGGTGGTGACACAGGAAATTCTCTGATTTATTTCACTCAGTGTTACGGTCTCACACATTTTCCGTATCCACTCACCTGCTGATGGACATGCAGGCCACTTCCGAGATTCAGTTGTTCTGAGTTGTGCTGCTGTAAGTGTGGATGTGCGGCTCACTGTAATATGACGCCCTTCACACTTTTGCGAAGACTCCTAGAAAGGGAACAGCTGGGTCAACCGGAACCTCTAGTTTCAGTTTTGCGAGGCAGCTCCACACCGATTTCCTTAGCGGTTGTACCAGTGTACATTCCCACCAACAATGTAGAAGAGGGCTCCTTCTACTAAAGTTAATTTAAAAGGAAGAGAACTCTGTGACTACCAAGGACTTCCGCCAAGAGATGATTAGATGGGGATTAACGCTGTGTGGAAGATGTGAGCCTGAGACTTTTTGTTTGGTATGATCAAAGTCAGGGGAGCTTTCTTGTAAGAAGGATGGCTCTCGCAGAATTACTCATTTAGATGGGGAAGCAGTGTGCTACAACGATAAATTGAAATGTTGTAACATGATTACTTGTATGTTCTAATTTTTCTTCACTGTGTTTTATAGCACTTTAAAGAATTTGTAGTCTTTGTTTTAAAATCTAAGAAGTAATGCTTATCCACATTGATGAGAATACTAGTTAATAACACTACAGCACCTGTGGTCCCAGCTATTTGGAGGCTGAGGCAGGAGGATCACTGGAGTCCAGGAGTTTGAGGCCAGCCTGGACAACGTAATGAGACCCAGTCTCTAAACAAAGGAAAACCAAAACACACCCTTTGTACTTAACTCAGTAGTTGTACTTCTAGAAATGGGTCCTAAAGAAATAATCTGAGATTTGCCCAGGGATGCTTATTGTGGATTATGAAATATTGAAAAGCAACCTAAATAGCTAAACAGTAAAACCATGTGTGTGGTATGCTGTTAATTCTGCCAGAAATGTGGATGCCCTGCATGGTAAAAACATGTATCATTTATAGCTGTAGTTATCTCTTAGTGGTCGTATTGTGAGTGACTTCATTATTTTTTTCTATATTTTCAAAAAATTAATGAATTTAAATTTCCAAATGCTTAACCAATTTCACAGTGCCCCTGTGGTTACATAGCGGGGCTTTCAGGGAGTTGATGTACCATAATTTACTTCTTAATCACTCCCCTTTGGTTAAACAGATTGCTTATAAATACTTACTATAGATAGACTTTTCCCCCCATATTTTCCTTCCCTCTCTCCCTCTCTCTCTCTCTCTCTCTTTTGGTGTGTGTGTTTTTTGTGTATGTAGTTCAGGCTGGCCTCAAACTCACTCTGTAGCCTGGCCTGGCCTAGAACTGGCAATACTCCTGCCTCAGCCTCCCAAGTGCTGGGATTACAGGTGTGCATCACCATGCCTGGCTACCCTGTGAGTTTGAGGGCAGCCTGGGCTATGTAATGAGACCCTGTCTCAAAAAACCAAGAAACCCAAATGAACAAATGGATACCCCAAACCAAAACAAAACTTCTTGCAGGTTTTAAATTTTTCTTCTAGTTCTTATTATTACACCCGATGACATGGCTGCTGTATTTCTCTGAGGAATTGGATACATTTAAAAATCTTTTTCTTCTCCTTGCATGGTCTCTGTTTTTTGAAGGTGGGGAGGGGCCCCAGGCCCCAGGTCTGGTAAGCACATCTTCTACCTGTGGTTGCTCTTTGAGGTTGATGTGGACTCTGTCTCCCATGTTAGTAGCTTTCCTCAAATACCGAGTTGTCTGCTTATGATTAAGGCAGAGAAGTTACAGGACTGAGTTTAGAATGGAGCAAGAGCAGAGCTCACACCCTGGGTCCCCAGGCCACTGCCGTGGGTCAGCAGAAACCGGTGCCGTGTATGTCTCCACAGTGGGCCAGCCACATGCCGGCTGTCCAGCCTGGGTGGGGAAGGTGTAATCAATCTGTCCGCCTGCCTAAGCTGGTGCCGGTGGCACATGAAATCCTGAGGTTTAGTCTCCAGCCGCGGTCCCTGCTGCATGCTGTCCCTCACCTGCACTCAGGACATTCAGTCTGCAAAGCAGAGGGACTGCGGGTCGCGCACATGCCTGCTCCTCTCCGTGTGACATTGTGTACTATCTCAGTGTGGTCTCCATCCCTCTTGGAACCTGAGCAGCTGGAGGGTTGGAACTGGTCTTGTTCCAGGCTGTGGCACGGAATTTGGAAAACAGTGTCTGTGTGTCACAGTCAGTTCCCAAGCTCGGCTGGTGACCTGACAGGCGGGAGCTGTGGCCTGAGTGGGTGACATTTCAGGGGCCCCTTCCCAGCCTCTCTGGTGGGAACTGTGGTTTGGGGTCGACCTTTTTATTCTGCATTTTTCTCAGTGGGACTAAAACTTGCTCCGCTGGCTTCAAATGTGGCTCAAATGCAATCATCTTGAGAAAGTAGACTGTGTTGTTTTAGTGCGATGATTTAAACCTTAAGGATAAATTTGTTAGGTTATTTCCAAGCCCTGAACTTCTTCGTGTGTGCGTGGAGTTGGCAGCGTTGATGGTAATGTGACCAGCAGTGCAGGTGATTAGAATCGTTCTTGTCCACACGGAGTCCGAGGTCACACCAAGGTCCCGTCTGAGGTGTTGTCGTTGGGGTTTAGCAAGGCGATACAATGATCTTTTTCCATGCTTAGGAGCAATATTGATACAGGGGATGTAACTCCCAACCTGCTAGATGTCAGATACACCGAGTTCATGTTGCCTGAAATCGAAGAATGAATTCTAAGGAACAGTGGAGGTTAAGAGTAGGAAAATTTGCTGGGGAATAGGAATGGGGAATAAGAATAGCTCCTGAGAGACAGGAGAGGGCTTGAATGGGTTGCCAACAAGCCCACTTTTCAAAGGTAGTTTTATAGAGCAAAGTCACGAGGACTGGGTACAATGTGGGTAAAAACTATAATCAGCCAGTAAGATTACAGGTACGGTCACTTAGGTAATATTGACCCAGTAGTCACAAGGGTATGTGGATGACATCATTAACCTTGGTCAGTAATTTGTAGTTTTGTCTTAGGTCTTCTTAGTCTTAGTGAGTGGAGGAGGACGGCCCATCCCCAATGAGACCTTGGTCTCTCTCAGGAAAGCCCAAAAGGGTGGTGTCAGTAATCTCAAGCTTCTATTCATCCCTCCGGGAAGCATGCAGATCTGGCCATCGTGATTTTAATCTTCTGATGCTCCTCCAGCCACCGTGGGTGTGTTCTCATCTGCTGCAGGACTTCAAGGGCCCAGCCCTGCCTGGCTGCCTACAGTATTTCTACCTAACTTTCCTGTCTATACCAATATTACGTATTTTCTAGGTCAGTTTAAGTGAACCGGAAAAATGCATGCTCTTTTGAAAACTGGGATTCCAAGATTCCTTTTTTCCAGGTGCCACTTCTTTGGAATTTAGTCTTCTCCTCACTTGGTTACACCTCCTGGTAAAGTCTTGTGTAAGGGGTGACCCCCGGGGCAGGAGAGCTGGCCCTCAGCCTGTGGGTTTTTTTTTTTTGAGACAAGGTCTTACAATGTAGCCCAGGCCGACCTTGAATTTGCGGTAATCCTCCTGCCTCAGCCTTCCGAGTGCTGGTATCACAGGTGTGTGCCTCCTGGCCTCAGCATGTGTTTTGTGGGTCTGACATTGGAAGTCACTTAATGCCTGACATTTCATCTTCCTCTCCCTCCCAGCCTTCTCCATCTCATGGTTCTCTGTTGCCTTGGGTGGAGTCCCAAGCACACGATCCACCACTGAGCTGCACTCCAGCCCCCTTTTAAGTTTGTGGCCTAAGTTCATGGCAAACTCTTTAAGTTTCTCTGAGAAATCAAACCTTTGTTATTTTCCTCATGAACAATCCTTGGTCGATTTTCCTCTGCCCTGTTTGGGACCCTGGCACGGAGGAATAAAAAGAACTCCCTGCCCGCCGAGTAGTGGAGCTGCTGAGCTGGCCCCAAGGCCACAGGCACAGGGGCAAATCCACTGTTTTCATTTCACCCTGTGGTTCGCAGGCCTCAGAATTCAGTGCCATATTTGCCCTTTCTTTCTCAATCAAGATAACAAGAAACAAAACAAAAAAGAAACAAGAGTTCAGCACTCTCTTTTCCCTCTGGCGGAATCTTTTGTGAGTAGTGTTTCTTAGGTAAGTGTTTACAAATAGAGAGCTGCTCTTTCTCAGAATCGCTGCTTCCCCTGGTGTGGATTGTAAGCACTAGCAGCAGGGAGGAGCCAGGAGGTTGGGTCTGGGCAGCTCTTGGTCTCGGCTGTGTTTTTCAGCCTCTGTGAAGTGAGGTGCTGCTGCCTGCCGGGGCCTCCACGTCCTGTGCTGGAAAATGCAGGAGTGGAGGGAGCCTCTGCCGTACACCCGGCGGTGCCTCAGCAGAGGAGATGGAGATGGAGATGGGTCCCTTGTGGATAGGGGTACAGAGCGACAGTGCAGGTATTTAAAACATAGTAAAAGAATAGAGCAGCAGAATTTATAGCCAGGAGGAAGTGACCCCACTGCATAATAGACTCCTGTGCTTGCTGCTTTCTGAGCTATTCTAACTTTGAGAATAAAGTCTTAGAAAAATCGAGTTACTGATCAGAGGAGGCAGAGAGAAAGGCAGTGGCCAGACAGTGTTGGGTTCTGGAGAATCATGAGTTTGTGGATGAGCAAGTCTTTGAAGAAAGCTGCATGGAAGTAGCAACAGTGAACCATCCTTTAAGTCACAGCCCCTCTCTCTCCTCACAACAAGGAGTCACCAGCACTTGCTGTTCATGACGACACCAAAAAACTTTGCGCATCCCAAATGCCAACGTATCAGGAAGCCATCGAGGCAGTGTGCAGGAACTCGGTACGATTCAGATCAGATGTGTGGAGAGAACTCCACTGTCCAACAGCCGATCCAGCTTAAATGCCAAAATTGAAGAGTGTGTTAAACTGAACTGTGAACAACCTTATGTGACTACAGCAGTAATAAGCATCTCAACAACCTCCAGTGACCACACCAGAAGGAGACGACAGGCTGGAATCTCCGGAGTACTTGGGAGGAAATATTGTCAGTGTCTGCTTTGTAAGACAATTGGAATAGGCCTAAGAAAAATTAAGCCCTGGCTATGGAAAGAATCTCAATGTGGAAAGAAAGAAAGAATCAATAACCTTTTGCAGATTAAGACAGCAGAACAAGAAGGTTGGCAGTGAAACAAAAATACAGCTTCTAAACTTGACGATGTGAATAAAAACCAACAAATGGCATTTCTAGACAGTTTAACCTGTTGTACAGAGGAATATTATGTGGCCCTTTGACTTTGTGAATGAGCACAATGAAATGCCACCTATTGATGCTTTTTATAATCAGAACTCTTTTGTTTTGTTTTTTGGTACCAAGGATTGAACTCAGGACCTTGCGCTTGCAAGGCAGGCACTGGAACCACCGAGCTAAATCCCTGGCCCCTCAGAACTCTTTTTTAGGGTTTTTTGTTTGTTTGTTTTTGTTTTTTGTTTTTTGATTTTGGTACGGGGGATTGAACTCGGGTCCTTGCACTTGCGCAGCAGGCAGCAAAACCACTGAGCTAAATCCCTGGCCCCAGAACTCTTTTTTAATAAAACAAAATAAATCTTTGATCATAATGTTCCAGTTGAATGCAAAACAGAAAAATATGGAAACATTTTGATAAAAATTTTTCCTGTTAAAACCACGAACACTGGCTATGATGAAGATTATTACATATGAAAAAAACTCATGCAACACATTTGTATTAACTAAAGGAAACCATCATAATGCATGCTAGAATTCTTTGGAGCAGTGATCTCAGTTTCCTTATGTTGTCTTCAGAATAGGCATGATAAAATATAATTGTAGAAAGAAATTTCTGTGCACTTACAATGAGCTGATTCTTCATGTTTCATGGTGGGCTGTGCAAATAAACTCCTTTTAGGACTGCAGTATTTCTCATGGGGATGCTCATTAGTAAATCTAAGGTGTTCAGATAGTTCAGTATTAATTATTGTTTAACCTTGCACCTAGTTAATGTTCCAACTGCAGTAATTCATTGTACACCTATTGTATCAAGAATCAGAATTCTTTTGTTGTACTTTCCAGATCCTCATAGATACAGTAAGAGCCAGATTCATAGAAAAAAATCTCTGATGTGGCCTGGTTTTAGGTGACTTTTTAGTCCAAAACTATTGTGCCATAAATGTTTTTTAGTAGTATTCTTTGGTCCACTGTAATCCTGTGACCCAGTGCATTATTCATTCCTGTATTTCTATTGCTCCTTTCCATTGGGTTTATCATCAAAAAGTTTGCTGTAGTTCAAGTGACTTTCCTACTTTTGTATTCACCAACATATTATCTTGTAAGTAGATTGTCATCAATCCCCTGGTCAAAAGCTAGAGAAAAGGACTTGACATTTATCAATTATCTCTAACATCTTTGCTGTTTATGGAAATGCCCAGATACTGGATATGTCAGTGAGTGTTTTTTGAAAAGAGTTGACTGGGGCTAAAATCACAGGATCAGTGATCTCAGAATCTTACTTGATGTATTAAATTTTTTGCTTTAGATCTTGAATACATTTTGAGAATAACTAATGTGAATTGAAATGCAGAGATACACCCCGGAGTATTTTAGGTAGCAATATTTGAGGAAAGCATGTCTTTATGTCATTCAGGAAGGTAGCACCAGTTTATCTCAGAAAAGTTCCTGTGTATTTCAAGGTGCAATCTTCTCCACTAAATGGGGGAGGACAGGAGTTTGATGATGCAAAGTTGATTTTATGCACATTTAAGTGAAAAGTCTTTATACCTTTTCGCCCTTAAAATATATCAGCAGGCATGTCTCCACATGACAGTGTAAAACAAGTTTTATGTCAAATGAAGAGTTTTGTTCATTCTAAGCCACTACTGTAAGGAATAAGGCTTAATTTCTATACTTGGAAAGAGTAATTATCCCTCTTTATAGAGATTTAAAAATAATTATAATTTATCATAAAATGAATTAATCCAATCATTTTCAAGTAAAGCCAGAAATTCTTGCATCCCATTTCTAGAATAGATTGTAGAACAGTGCTATGCACACAGTAGATATTAATAAACATTTGCGGAAAGTAAGATAAACTTAACTTTCTCTTGGGAAGAACTGGCTTTAATCCTAGTATGTCTTCTGTGTAAATAGGGAAGGGTGGTGGGGGTGAAGGGTGCACAGGTAATCGGGAAAAAAATAAGAACTAAGATACATCATGTTCAGGTACAAACACCCAATGATAAATGTAAATGTATACCTAAAATGTACCAATTAATATATAAATTAAAAAAATCCTAGTATGTCTTTTAAAAACTTAACTAATCTTCCAGCAGTGTATTTACAAGCATAATAACACCTGCCTGTTGTCACTTTATGCTTCTAGAGCAAATATATAGTAAAACTTTTTTGATGGCATTTATTGAAAACCTTTTTAAAAAGTAGATTAAGGAAACTGCAATCAGGAATACTTGACATCCTTTGATTCCCAATGAGATTTATTTTCACAGTGTTAAAGTCACATAAAAGAAAATGCAGTTTGGTTATTTTGGTTGACAATTCTGCCTCTTTCAATTTACCACTTATTCAAAAATTATCATTAATTTCTTTATACATTTTGAAAAGTCTTTTTGATGTTTTAAGTGATATTAAAATATACTGTGTTGGTGATGAATGACTATTGACAACTGTGTTAAGTGTATCTGTATCGTAAGTGAAATGTGATTATTTCTGTGTATCATATGGAGTAACTAAGGTCATTGTTTTTGACAGTTTTGTTTGAGATTCATATATCTTATTTCAAAGGATAGCATAATATCTGCATTATGCTGGAAAAATAGACCTTTGGAGAATACTTAAATATTCATGCATTCATTTTTTTTTTTGGTACTGGGGATCGAACTGGGGACGTTTTGCTTGCAAGGAAGGCGCCGGAACCACTGAGCTAAATTCCCGGCCCCTGGAGAATACTTAAATAAAACATGTGCATGCTTGAACAGGAAAAAAAAAAAGAAAAAGAAATGAAAAATCAGGTTACTTCCTGGATGGGTGAAAGATTTGTGTATCCTGATTTTATTTGAGGTCAATTCTCTGTATTGAAATTCAAGTTTTGGTGGGTGTGATGGTGCATACCTGTGATCCCAGCACTTGGGAGGCTGAGGCAGGAGGATCCCTGTAATTCAAGGTCAGCCTGAACTGCATAGCAAGACCCTGCCTCAAAACAAAAGAAAAACCAAAAAAAGTAAGCCCATAAATAACATTTTTGCTTTGGAAAGAGAACTCATCCATGTCTTCTTTATAGGATGATGATTTGATGTAACCACAACATTTTAGAAAGTCCAAAATTTCTTGACAGTTTTCTAATTCTGAAGCTCTTTTGCGTGACACTGTGTGCTACTGGGAATTGTAAAGAATTTAGGAAAAGTGCCAGGGGAAAGTCCTCCCCTGCTTTGTAGAAGATGAGCAGGTGGAGGAGGGGATTTCATTCACTACACGGTGAGGGAGCTGCAAGGAGGCTTCACCATCTTGTGACATAGTTTACCTCCACAGGATCCAGCAGGACTCAAAAACTGAAAAAGGTGGACAAGTTTGTAAAAATAGCAGTCACTAGATTGGTGAGCATCCAGAATCTTGGCTGTGATTTTAGGCTGATAGCGTATTCTCTTTTGTAAAAAAAAATGCTAGGCATTTTCAAAACCTATTTTTAAGAGTCTCGTGGCTGGGATCCTGGGCCCAGAGCCAGGGTCTAGCTTCATGGAATTTTCCCAGTTGAAGTAAAAAAAATAAAAGAGTAAAATTTTAGGGCTTGGGTTGTAGCTCATTGGTAGAGAGTTGCCCAGCATGCTTGAGGCCTCGAGTGCTGCCAGCCCCAGTACTACAGTAAAATAAAACAAAATAAAAGATAAGAAAACTTTAGACACTCTGGCCTCAGAATGGGACCCTGCAGCAGGCCATTCCTGCGGGGCCGGCTCCTCTCCCTGTCTGCTTCTGGATGAGTCTGCGAACACAGAAGTTCCTGGGTGCATCCTGGGCACTGTAAAACCCAGGAAGCCCAGGTCTGCACTGTGGTAAACCTTTGATTTGCACATTTTCTTACTGACCCAGCGAAACAGTGTGGCAATATTTTTCTTGCAAAGAAAAGTTAGGTGTGTACATTTCAATGCCAGGCTTCTTCATAAAGATAGTATTTGTGCTGAGGCCAGTCGGGGCCCTGTCTCTAATTCATCACTGTGAGGTGCCCTTGGGGTTGCCCACGGCTTTCCTGTCAATGACAGCCCAGAGGTCAGCTGAGACATTTGGTTTGATTTGTCCAAAAATGATGGTGAGTTGTACATTATTACTCATGTGCGGTCCAAATCAAGACAAAGCAGGGTGTGAATGTTCTGATTGTAACACATACTTGCTGCAGGCAGCTCTTGCCCCCAGCTGTCATCCAAAGTGACAGCAGGGAACTGGAGGGAATCTGAGCTGTCCTCATTTTACATCCAAAGAAACCCAAGTGCGGTGATGGGTGCTTGTAGTTCTGGCCCTCATGAGGCTGAGACAGGATCACTTGGACAACATGGCAAGATGCTGTTTGTCAGAGATGGACAGAGAGAGACAGACAGACAAACTGGTCTGTGAGCTGGGGTGTGGCTCATTGGTGGAGCACCGGTGCACTGCATTCGCCCCCAGAATTGCAGATACAGAACAGCTGCAGTGAGAGTAGGTAGCCTTTCCTGAGGTCATTACACTTGGGACTAGGACAGAGGTTTCCAGCTTCCACTGAGGTTGCTTCCCAGGAGTTCTTCGGCTTCAGCGCGTCTTCCCAGAGCATGGGCTATGCCGTGCATGCAGACACACACGCGTGTGCGTGCACACACGCATGCATGCACGGACCATGGCCCCTTCCGGGAGCCTGTCCCTGTGGGGGGCATCCGCTTGCTTTCCTCTGTCTCCGGAGCAGTGCAAAACAGGTGGTGGCCTCAGTAGGTTACCTGGGGCTGGGGTACAGCATGGGGGAGGCCCCGGTTCCCTCCTTGCCCTGTGAAACAAACCACAAGATTTCCCTGCAGGACAAGCAGCTTTGCTTCAGAGCAGCGGCCAGAACTGACTCACGTGGAACAGTGTTATTCCCAACCTGTCATGATCCTGCCCAAGAGAGTTTGAGAGTTGCCTTCTGGAAGGGTTATAACATGTGCCGAAAATATCCAGTTTTATCAGTATTTGAGCTTTTTTTTTTTTTGGTACTGGGGATCAAACTCTGGTCCTTGCGCTTGCGAGGCACGCAGCGGAACCACTGAGCTAAATCCCTGGCCCAATATTTGAGCTTTGTTTTAGAATAGCAATTATATTACCCATCTTCATCTCCTTAATCACATTCGAATAGTTAGATGCTTTCTAGCATGTTAATGACACCTTCAAAGGACAGTTTCTGTCACTGGAAAGATCACTATCACAAAGAAAAATGGAGGAAATTTTGAAGATTTCCAAAGGAGAATTTGAACAGAGACAGTTTTCTGTCTGTGAGTTGCAATTTTGAGAATATCTAATCATATGCTTATTTATCCCATGCCATGTGCTGGGTGCCAAGGATGTGTGATTTGCGGTCCTGCCTCTGGGCTGCAGCCACCTGGAGGGTGTTTCGCTCGTGGGGAAGAGGAGGCCAGGAGTGGAGGCTGGGTGGCTGCACAGATGTCTTGCAAGTGAGGAAGGAAGCAGCGTGAGCGGATGCATACGGAATCACATGCTAAAGTTCTTATGGTGCTGGACAGTCCCCAAGACCAGTAAAACCATAGACCATCACGATGTCTCAGCATAATGCGTCACTTCCTGGTTGGTGGGGATGTTGGTATAAACATACCCACGCCACTGCCAGGCACATACAGTTGTATACAGTGTAGAATATGGGAAATAATAAGTGGTTTACTGCTTTATGTGGACACTATACTTTTCATGGTTATTTTGGAGTGTACTCCTTTTACTTAGTACAGTGTTTTAGCCAGCTGTGGTGCATGTACCTGTGTGTGGTCTCTGCTGCTCAGGAGCCTGAGCCAGGAGGATCCTGGAGCCCAGGAATTTGGAATGGGAAACATAGCCAGTCTCTTAAAAACAACAAAAAAGGGCCGGGATTTAGCTCAGTGGTGCTGCCACCTGCCTTGCAAGCGCAAGGTCCTGAGTTCGGTAACCCAGTACCAAAACAGCAACAAAAAATTTGGCTTTGTGTATCTCGGGCTTCCTGTGCATCTTGATTGCGTCTGGAGGCCACGTGGTGTGGTGACAGAAGGCACCGGGGTGATGGACTTACCTAGGTGTCTCTCGGTGATGCCCCATGGTTAATAAAGCTCGGCCAGCCTGCAGGTGGCAGGATAAGGGAGCAAGAGGGGCACTGGGTGATGGAGGGGTTGGTGGCCCATGATTTCTGAGGTCTGTGTCCCCAGGGGAGGGGACACTCCATGGGGCAGCAGCACTTCACTGGTGAGTTTCCTTCTGCACAAGAGCCTGCTGTGAGGCACGTGTGTATCAGGGGAGAGAGGACAGCTGTGGTTCCTTCACTTGTTGCTGAGGTGTCTGGGCTTTGTGGTGTGATGTGTGACATTGATGTGGAAGGTTTGTGGTGAGAGGTGACATGTTGAGGCCATGGGATAGGCCTGTCCTTCCCACACGCACCCCGAGAGCTTGTGAAGCTGAGATTCTGGGGGCCCAGAGTCTCACTGAGCAGGCTGGGTTGGGCCATTCCCTTCTGTTTCTGGGAGAGGATGCCTTGGGTCACTGTTAGGGCTTGTACCGAGGTGTCCCCAATACTGCATGAACTCCCAGCTGGGGCTTTTGGGAGTGAGTGGATCATGGGTGTGACCTGCATCACAAGTATGTGGCACTGAATCATGGGTGTGAACTGGTTCATGGGTGTGACCTGGATCATGGGTGTATGACACTGGATCTCAGATGTGTGATACTGGATTACAGGTGTGTGGCACTGGATTCGTCCACTGATTGGTTTAGCAGGGTTCTGGATGTGGATGATGGCTTTACTCAAGAGGGAAGACCCACCCTGGACATGGGTGGCATGACCAACAGGATTGTATCCTGGATGGAATAAAAAGGAAAGCAGAAAGAAGCTACTGCTTCCTGCCTGCACTGCTGTGGACTGTTTCCCTTGTTTTGATGCCCCTCTGCCAGGCCACCCTGCCTTGAAGCCAGCTGACTATGGACTGAAACCTTTGGATTTTATTAATTTTTTTCCCCATTAAGTTTATTGGTACATTTTAGGTATAAAATACAGTTACATTCATCATTGGGATCTTGTACCATTACATGAGTATCTTAGTTCTTATTTTTTTCCCCTTCCCTTGCCCTCCCTTCACCCCCTCCACTCTTCCCTATTTGCAAAGACTCTGTTTCCATTTTTTTCCTTTTCTCATATTTTTTCTTTTCCCTTTTTTCTTTTCCCCTAACGCTCCCATTTCCCCTGCTCCTTTAGACTTTTTCTTCCTGTTACACAATATCAATTATACATTTTTTAAATTACAATATCAAGATCTAGGAGACATTACCACAGATTTTACAGAATTTAAAAGGATATAGAAAGCATATTACAAAAATATTTTTTGAAATAAATTTGACAACTTCTAAGAGGTACCTTGGAAGACAAATTACTGAAACTAAGTCTGGAGGAAATATAAAATTTGAATAGCATCTATTAAAGTATATTCCTAGCTTGAAAACCTACCTAGATGACAACAGCAGGCTCATAAACATTTTAACTGATAAATTATATCAAACAATTAAAGCAGAAAAAAGGAACACTTCTCCCCTCATTTTAGGAACTCAACATTGTGCTAATCCTAAAACTGGATAAAGATAATAGAAGAAAAAAGTATGAACATAGATAGAAATTTGTTTAACAAGGGCCAGGGATTTAGCTCAGTGTTTCCGCCACCTGCCTCACAAGTGCAACGACCCGAGTTCAATCCCCAGTACCAAAACCAGAAATTTGTTTAACAAAACAAACTATTAGAAGTCAGATCTGGCAGTATGTTGATAGTGGTTTTCTTATAGGGATGGCAGTGTTGGTTCAGCATTGGAAGATCCACCCCCAAAAGTCATCCTTTTAACAGAGGAAAGGAAAAAGCCATATGATCCTGTCACTAGTTGGAGAAAAAGTATTGGACTAAATTCTACAGCTGTTCATGGTAAAAGCTATCAGGAGACTAGAAGTAGAACAGAACCTTTTCAACAGATCAAAGACATATACTCCATAGTTCCAGCGAGAATGCCTTATATGAATGGAGAAGATACAATGCTTTCTCCTTAGGTGGGGAACAAGGGCAGATATGCTTACTCTTTATCTGTCCATTAAGCTTTGAAACCTAGGCCCCACCAAAATAGTCTGGCAATAAAATGACACAATTAGAATAGGATTGGCAAGGTAGAAGTAAAATCTTTATATGTAGATGAAATGTTCATCTACAGAGAAAATACTAAGAGATCTCTAGAAGTCCCTAGAACTTGTATTTGAATTTAGCAGGATTAGAAAACACAAGGTATATATAAAAATTCAGGTCTGTGTATACTTGCTATAAATGAAAAATTGGATATTGAAATTTGAAATTTATGTAGGAGTACAAAGGACCAAGAAAAGTTAAAAAAAAAACAAAAACAGTGATGGAAGACGTTTAGTACCTAATTTTAAGACTTCTTCTAAAGCTGCAGTAATCAAGGCAGTGTTGGTGTAAGGAAAGACATATAGATCATTTGAATAAAACAGAGAATCTAGAAATAGGACCACACATATATGGTCCACTGAGTTTTGAAAGATTATTTAACATTAGCATTTTATAGAATATAAACTCAATTCAAGAGCCAAGGAAGAGATAGGGTTTTCAGCAAATGGCACTAGAACTCCTGGTATTTGTATATAAGAAATTAACTTCAACCCTTTATTTCCATACATGAAAATAACTTGAAGGGATCTATGGACCTAAATATGAAAGCCTAAAAGTATAAAACTTTAAGAAGAAATTATAAGGGAAAATATTTATGAATTCAGGGTAGGCAAGAACTTCCTAGGATACAAAAGACATGATATATAAAAGAAAAAAATTGATAAATGAGATTCCATCAAAATTTAGACCTTTAAATGACACCATTAAAATGAGAAGTAGTCCTTAAACAGACCATATTTACAATACATATAACCTATGACCAGAATATATAAAGAATTCTTAGAGCTCATTAATAGACAACCCAATTAAAAAGTAGAAATAAGGGCTGGGGATTTAGCTCAATGGATTCGCTGCCTGCTGCGCAAGCTCAAGGACCTGAGTTCGATCCCTAGTACCAAAAAAAAAAAAGTAGACATAAGATGATAAATAGCTAGTACAGCACAAGGAAAGGTGTGCAACTCTAGAATCAGAAAAATACTAATCAGTACAATAACAAGATTGAATTATACACTCATTAGGGAGATTAAGTTAGAAGTTTTAAAAGCCTCGTCATGACTTTTGCTTTTGTTGGATTCTCCCCCTTTGCCTTTAATTTGTCACGCCCAATGGATTCATTCTGCTGGGTTTCCTGGGGTTGTGAATCTCATTGTCATTTCCTAGGGTGTTGTCTAAAATTTTTGGAGTGCCGGTTTGGTTTTCATGAAGTTCCTGAGTTGCTCTTTATCATGAAAGTATCTTATTTCTCCATCAATTTTGAAAGATAGTTTTGCAGGGTACATCAATCTGGGTTGGAGGCTGTTTTCCCTTAGGGCTTGAAATACATCAGTCCAAGGTCTTCTTGCCTTGAGGGGGTTTGCATTGAGAAGTCTGCTATGATTCTGATGGGCTTTCCTTTGTATGTGAGTTGTTTCTTTTCTCTCACTGCTTGTAGAATTTTATTCTTCTGTTGGATTTCTGGAACCCTATTATATGCCTATGTGTAGATTTTTTTTTGATCAAGGCTATTTGGAGTCCTATATGCCTCACTTACCTGTATGTCAAGTTCTTTTCCTCTCCTTGGGAAGTTTTCTGCCATCACTTCGGTGAAGAGTTTTTTTATGTCATCTGCACTCTCTCTTCCTTCATTGACTCCAGTCAGTCTTATGTTATTCTTCTTTGCATCGTCTAGCAGCTGCTGGATTCATTTCTCATGTTCCTTTACAATGTTAAAGCAATTTTTCTTTTCCTGGTCACTAATTGCCATCTTGTGTTCTGTATCTGAAATTCTATCCTCACATTGGTTCATTCTGCTGTGCAGACTTTCAATGGAGTTTTTAATCTCCTGGAAATCTCTTTGTATCTGTTTTATGGATTCCATTTGTTTCCTATGTTGGGATTCCATCATGTTCCTCAGATCCTCTATTTTTTTATCTGTGTCCTCTCTAGATTTATTAATCATGTCTTGCACTATGAGCACAATCTTTGCTGTTATCTGAGTAATTCTGATTTCATTTTTCCCAGATCCTGTTTTTTTTTTTTTTGTTCTTGGTACATTTTAGGTATACAGTTCATTTACATTTATCGTTGGGTGTTTGTACCTGTACATGATACATCTTGGTTCTTATTTTTTTCCCCATAACCTGTGCACTCTTCATCCCCTCTGGCCTTCCCTATTTACATAGATTTCATTTCCATTTTTTTTTTCTTCTCTCATAGTTTTTCCTTTCCCCTTCCCCTCCCTTCACTCCTTTGTCTTTGGACCTTTTTTCCTATTTCAGATTATCAGTTATTCATTTTAATCATTTTAACCCTTGTTTACACTATCAGTTTCTCACAGAGAAACTATTCGGTATTTACACATGTGTGTCCTCTTTATTTCACTTAAGAGTATGGCTTTGATATGCATCCATTTAGTTATAAATGACTCTAGTTTTTTGTTCTTTATGGCTGAGTAGTACTCCATTTTCTAAAAAAACCACATTTTCTTCATCCAGTTTCCAGTTGATGGGCACTTGGGCTGTTTCCAAGCTTTAGCTATTACAAACTGTGCCGCTATGAACATAGGTGCACATATATCACTGTGGTATGATTCTTTTAATTCTTTTATCCCAGATCCTCTTTTGTTGCTAGTTCAGAGAGTCCAAGTGGTTGAGTATTAGATTGTTCATCTCCTTTCCCTTTGTGGTTGCTGTAGGTGATCAGGAAGTGTGTTTTTGAGGCTTGTTTACGTGTCTTCTCATTTCCACGGGGCAGGGGGTTGGGTGCTCCTGGCGCAGTTTACCTTCTCTGCCCTAGGAGCGTGGGATGTTGGCAGGGGAGCTTCCTTCGGGGTGCTGGGACCGGCTCACCTTCTCTGCCCCTGGACTGAAACCTTTACAAACTGTGAGCCAAAATAAACCTTTCCTTTTTTAACTTTTGGATGTCAGATATTTTGTCACAGCTGGGAGAAAGTAATGAAGGCAGTCATTTAAAACAGAAAAGTGTTTGAGGTAGGTGTGGTGGCATATACTCGTAAACCTAGCCCTCTGGGAGTCTGAGGCAGGAGGGTCCCAAATTGGAGTCCAGACTGGGCAAGTTAGTGACTTAGCAAGACTCTGTCTCAAAATAAAAAATTAGAAAGAGCTAGGGAAGTAGCTCAGTGCGAAGGCCTAGGGGTCAGTCCTTAGTACTGAGGGCAGACAAAGGGGAAGTACCCAGGAACAGTAGTAAGCATGACACATTTAGAAATAGCAGTTATTCTGAAATGCTGTATTTGGGATTTTGAGAGAGAACACAACTATTTTGATGTTAGAAATTCTGTCTCATTAAAATAGTAAACTTGGAGCCAGATGTGATGTCTGATGTGACTGCAAGGTCACAGCCTATGACAGACTGGATAATAGTCCCCAAGTATGCACCTAACAGTGCATTTCCTCTGTCTGGGCCTCACAGCCCGTTCAGCTGTGAATACGTCTGCAGTTAACCCATTGACAAAATTCAGGCCTTCACACTCTATCCCCCTCCAGAGTTTCCCAGTCAGGTTGACAGTCAGGCTGTACTGCACGCCCTGACCAGAGTCTGTCTCTACAATCTGGACAATGTCTCTTTGAGGTGGGGTGGATTTCACCCTGGGGGCAGAACAGAAACCTTTATCATTTAAAAATTTTAAGACCCCCCCCCCCCAAATCAAACTCAGGGCCTTGTGCTTGCCAGGCAGGTGTGGCGCCACTGAGCTAAATCCCTGGCAAGAATTTTTTTTTTTTGCTACCAGGGATTGAACTTGGGTCCTTGCGCTTGCACAGCAGGCGGCAAAACCACTAAGCTAAATCCCTGGCCCAAGAATTTTTAGATAAATGACATACATGTGTGTGTTTTCAGTAATTTTAATACAATAAACTTATATGACTCCATGATTTATAAATATTCTTATTTTGCAGTTCATCTGGTTATGAACCAGAGAAATAACAGAAATAAAGCAATACCTAGGAGTTTAAAAAAATGAAACAAGTTTATTTTCTTATCACTTCTTGTTCACTAGTTAAAAAATATTCTCAGAACAAGAAGTACAAATGGCCAATAAATACATGAAAAAATACTCAACACCTCTGATCATTAGAGAAATGCATATTAGAACAACACTGAGATTCCATCTTACTCCAGAAAGAATGGCCGTCATCAAGAAATGCAATATTAAATGCTGGAGAGGCTTTGGGGAGGCCTTCTACATTGTTGGTGGGAACCTAAACTAGTACAATCACTATGGAGACCAGTCTGGCAATTTCCCAGAAAAGTAAAACTAGGGCTGGGGATGAAGCTCAGTGGTGCTGCACCTGCCTGGCAAGTGCAAGGTCCTGAGTTCAATCCCAAGTACTGCAAAAAAAACCCCCAAAAAACTAAAACTAGAAATTCCATTTGACCCAGCTATTCCCCTTCTAGTTATCTTCTGAAAATGGTTAAAGATGTCATATTACAGTGATATATGCATTCCCATGTTTATAGTAGCACAACTCATAATGGCTAAGTCTTGGAAGCAGCTTATATGCCCATCAACAGATGAATGGATAAAGAAACTGAGGTGTTTACACACAGTGGAGTACTACACTGCCATAAAGAAGGGCACACTTGGATCAGTTGCAGGAAAGTGAATGCTCCTTGAGACCATAATGCTAAGTGAAATAAATCAGACATACAAGCTTAAATATCATGGCTTCTCTTATATGAGAAATCCAAAGTATATGTAAAGAATAAAATAAAAGATACTAGGAAGGGGATCGAGAAATGGAGAAGGGGAAGGCAGGGTAGGGGAAGAGGATATGAAAGGAATTGAGATGTGTTATGTACATCTTACCAACTCCCCACAGGGAATATGGTCAGTATGTATTGCAAACACAAAAACAATTTTAGGAGAGATACAAATAATAAACTATTAGTTTTGCTCTATAGGCTCCAAATATTTACAAATATTTTAAAAAATCACAATAAGTAGAATAATGACAAATACAGTGTTTGTATGCAGTTTTGTGTACATGTTATGTATGTCACAAAAATGGAGTCACATTTATAGCAACATCAGAGCTACCCGTGTATGTTCCCTGTTGTTTTCACTTTTGAACGTTTTTCCGCATCATCACGTGGAGAGCATGCGCAAACCCCGGGTGTCACGCGGCCGGGCAAGCGCTCACTACTGCGGCGCCCCAGCCCCGCGTCCTTTCGGAGTCTGCAGGGGAGATGTGTGCTCGTGGATACTGTCAGTTAGACACTTCAGATTTCCTATGTCTTTTGGGGTTCGTTAGGGAGTTCTTTTAAAGATTGTTTACTACAGATGTGAGACAGACCACCCTCCTTTTCTCCAGGTGGAACACTCCAGGCCGGTGGTTGTACAGGTACCACCTTTCCCAGGTTGGGAAGCTGTTAAATCGATACCGCTACTCGGGTAGAGGCCTGGTGAGGTGCGACTGCACTGAGCTGCCCTGTTGGGGAAGTGCATGGAGCTGCGCGAATGGACGGTGCCTGGCTAAGGCCAGGGTGGGGTCACCTGGCTGAGGCCCTGGCCCTCTCATGCTTGCCTCGGGCTCACAGTGACCATCCCGAGGTTCCTGAGGGAGGCCGAGCTTGGCTTGTTTAGTGACATTTCTATGCCCATTCGCCGTGGCTGCTCATTCTGTGGTTGTCTGCTCAGGAGCTGAAAATTAATTATTTATATATGGAACTTTCATTTAAGCAGAACATTTAGTTAATGCTCTGCTTCTTGCAATCTTCAAATGGTTTACGGCAATTTCTCTTTACCCGAGAACAATGTTGGAAAGTTAAGCCTGCATCATTGCATTGTGATGTTTAAATGTTTCTTTTGTTTTTTGAGACAAGGTCTTGCTAGGTAGTTCAGGCTAGCCTTAAACTCACTGTGTGGCCCAGGCTGATCTCAAACTCATGGTGATCCTCCTGCCTCAGCCTCCCAAGTGCTGGGATGACAGGCCTGTACCACCACGGCCAGCCATTTTTATAATAAAAATAGGACGCAGAGGCATCTTCAGTTCTCCTTTCTCAGGTGGGGTGGGTTGCTGGGTGGCGCTGTCATTTCCAGACTCTCAGAAGTTTGAACAGGAAAACAAGCTGGAGGCTGGAGCAGGTGAGGACATGGCCTTTGCCACTTGTCCCACAGCTACTTCTGCTGAGGATCTTTGGGGACAGTCAGGCAGTGCCTTGTCTGAGGGACCCGTGTCTGTGCACAGGACACCGAGATGCGCATCCCCTCTGGGAAAAGTGACGCAAGGTACCCTGTAATGTGGGCAGTCCTGGCAGCCTGCAGGCGGGGCAAAGAGGAAGTAGGGTTGAAGAGTGGAACAACTCTGTCGCTGTGGCCTAGTGCGCGGTCAGCGCAGGACCCCTGGTGCCTGACATGTCTGACTCTGAATCCTGTACTTTGCTGCGTTTACCAGGAAGCCAGTTGAGACAGCGGGGACCGGTGACTGCAGCCCTCAGCGGTATCTTCTGTCCTCAAGCTTCCCCTGCTGTCCCAGCCTGGCTCATGACAAGCACGTCCCTCCTGGCCTTTCTTCACCAGAGTGCCGGGACCCCCCTGGGAGGCTGGAGTGTCTTGGTCTCCTAAGCCTGGTTAGAAAGCCACTCTGCCAGGTGGCGGGGGCCCCCTCGAAAGCCCTGGAGTACTGGGAGGACAGCGCTCTGCTGGACAAGGCTGGGACGGCACCCTGAGCAGCCCACGTGGCGGTCTTGGCCTTCAGCACGCATAGACCTGCACTGCGGTGTCACCTGTCCCCAAGGCCTTGACTGGCCCCTAGGACCCTCCTGCCACTGTGTTCCGCCCTTTATTAAGTAGCGGGGTCCTTGATGTGGTCCAGCAGCCCCGCTGTGTGGGACATCGCCCTGGCAGTGGCTAGGTTGGGGTGACGAACTTGCTGGCTGGGTGGCCCTGTGTAGTCACTGGGCCTTGGCCATTGAGCGGGTCCCCTCGAGGTTCATGTCCTCAGGGGCCGTCTTTGTGTGACTCGAAATGCCATCCTGTGGTGTACCCTGCTGGGACCCTGCCATCACGGGGGTTCCCCTGTGCCCCTTCTAGTGACCCCAGGCATGATGGGACCTCAGCAGGGTCCTTCCTGACCTGTCTTCCCTGCCTGGCTCCAGAGGTTCTGTCCTCCTCCGCTCTTTCAGGACTGATGGGCCGCCTTCTGGGGGCCGGGCCAGTGATGAGGGAAAGCACCCAGCGGGGCCTGGGTGGGTCCCCACATGGGGGGCTTCTGGGGGAGAGATTGCCACTGGGACTTGATGTCCCCTGCCCTCCAGGAAGTGTCTCGTCTGCTTCCAGGACCCAGAGAAATCAAGAGGTGGACCATTCTGGTCTCGCTGCCCTGGGGATTGGCGGTGATCAGCATGGAGGCCCTGGCTGAGTGTGGGAAGGAAGAAGGGCACTGTTTAAATAAACGGGAGGAGGCGGAGTGGATCATGTCCTAGGCTGACTCGCCTCACTGCCTAGTCCTGCATGGGAGTAATACACAGGGCATGGGGAGGAGGGCTCTGCCTTCTATCCCAGAGTCCCCGTGCAGTAGCCCTGACCCAAGTGCTCGGGAAAGTCAACTGGAGGAACATTCCAAACTCCGGTGCTGGATGTAGTCATTTCTTGGGCATAAACTAAAGATTCATCTTTTGCCAGGCGTGGTACACGCCTGTCATCCCAGCACTGGGGAGGCTGAGGCAGGGGTATCACTGCATTCAAGGCCAGCCCGCACTACCTGTGCTGGACCATCCTTGGGATATGGGCCTGGGAGCCTCCGGGGTGGCCCCAGCACCTGGTCCCCATTGCATCCCTTCTATCCCAGGGACTTTTGATGGCCCTGTTCCTCTTCATATCCATGCAAGTTAGCAGTCATGGAGGATGTTAAAAACTCTTCCTGCCTTTAGTGAAAAGTAAAACCCTGGGTATCATGGAAAGTCACAGCCTCTATGAGTGTGAGTTTGGACAAGCTGCTGACCCTGCCTGGTATCTGTCTCCCCATCTGTACAGATGGTGGTTAAGATTGCCATGCTGTTATTGTGAGGATTAAGAAATAGGGCTTGGGGTACAGCTCAGTGGTGAGTTCATCCCCAGCACTACCAAAAAAAAAGTGTGTAAAAGCACCTAGCACCATGCCCTGCACATCCTTTGTCTTATGTCCCTTCAGCTTTAGGGGAAGCAGCATTCCAAGACAATAGAAAATGACCCTGAGCTCTATCAGATAGTGGTTATTTGGCTAAGGAGAAAAAGTCTAGGAATCTGTCCATTTCTTCTGTGTTTTCCATTTTATTAGAGTACAGGTTCTCGAAGTAGGTATTGATGATCCTCTGGATTTCTGCTGGGTCTGTGGTGACTTCACCTTTTTTGTTCTTAATTGCATGGATTTGAGCCTTTTCTTTCCTTTTTTTGATAAGGTTGGCTAAGGGTTTATCGATTTTATTCTTTCGAAAAACCAACTGTGATTCATTGATTTTTTTTTTTTTTGTATCCTTCTCTTAGTCTCCATTGCATTGATTTCTGCTCTGATCTTTATAATTTCCTAAGGAGAAAAAGTCGGGTGATGAGTTCCTTAGCCCACGTGTTGTGACGGTGGCATCATGGCCGTGTTGCCCACAGAAGCTGTCCCTTGCACTGTATGGCGTTGGCTGCATCCCAGGCCCCACTTGCCAGCTTAGGAGCAGCCGAGCAGCGTCCGGGTGCCTGCCTGAGATCCCGGGTGGGAGCCTGTCCGCTCCCTCCCTGTATGGTGACCCTGAGCATCTGCTGTTGTCACAGCTATAGAAAGACGGGGAGCACAAAATGTAAAAAGCCACCGAGGGCTGGCCAAGCGCCCCAGGGGAGGGGCGTGGCGGAGCCTGTACAGCGCCATGGGAAACTTGCCGAGTGTGCGCTTCTGTGACCCAGTGTAGCTGCTCCTCAGCGAGAGTGCCATTGTGCAGTGTGACCAGGAGTGTGCTAAGTGTGCCTGCCGAGTGCCACAGAAAGGCGGGCTTGTAAAAACATGACGTTTTCCACCTCACTCACCGGATCTGGCTCTTGCGCAAAGTCAAGATGGCCATGAAAGGGAAACATGTTGAATTGATTCAGGACATCAGGAGAGCGCAGCTCATGACACTCAGGAAAGAGGACTCGGGAGCTGCTGCAGAAAGTGGCAAACATGATGGGATCAGCGTATTCAAAGCAAGAGGGAAGATTTTGAGGGGATTAAAGGCTTAGATTTACAGTTCACTGTATTTTTTGATCACGGCCCATCGAGTGAAAGGATCCAGTCACAGAAGAGTACCTGGCTCCTGCACCTCTGTGTATGGCCGCGGTCAGGCTGCTCCTCGCTCTGATGGGGGCAGTTGTGGGGCACAGGGAGGGGGGTGCGCCGGCCCTGCTAGAGCAGCAGGTGTGCTTCTCCCTGGTGCACCCAGCCTGCCCTCCGGCCCTGCTTCTGGAGGCACAGGGTGCCCTTGATGGGGTGCTGCTCTGGGACAGGCGGGGAGCACCACCTTCCTCATATAAGATTTTCTCCTGGGGATTTCATCTCCTCTTTCCCCGAGGGGTTAGACCTAGTCAGGCTTGCAGGAATATGTCTGTCAATAATGTGCGTGTATTGGAATCATTTTACTGGGGAATATCCTTTGAATGGGATTCAGCGACCCTAAATGTTGGTAGGAATGAAAATCAGTAAGTTTTTGGGGCAAGGAAACACTAGCCAAGCATATAGAGCTGTGGTTCTAAAGTTACAGTGTTTTGCAAGAGATAGCTCTTTTCCAGGAAGTGATAATGTGGCTAAGATTTCCTCCCTCAGGACTGATTTGCCTAAAATGTAATTCCTAGTCTGTATACAGAATATACTTTTTCTTTTTTTTGAGATAGGGTCTTGCTGCGTAGTTCAGGCTGGCCTTGAACTCACTACGTAGCCCAGGCTGGCATGGAACTCATGGCCAAACTCTTGCCTCAGCTTCCTGAGTATACTTATATCTTAAGCTCATCTTTGGGAGGCACTGGGGAAGAGACCCAGGACTCCCTAGACCTTAAATTTATCTTAGAGCAGGTTTCCTATTTAGTCATTTGATAATCATTGAATTCATTTTGTCAGTATTTAATTTTTGCAAAGTTTAGTAAGGGTTTGTGTTAAATTATATTTTCTATGACTTTTTAAAATTAGATAAATGAAGTATCGTGCATGTCAGATGGGAATGGCCCAAACTGCGGTGTTTGCTTTTCCAAAATTGTCCGTGCAGTTTGAAACTTGCCCCTAGAGGGGGGTGTTGTATTGAAAGTTTGAGTCACTGAAGAGCCATTTTAAGTTTTAAGGAAGCAATGCATTTGTGCAAAATCCTATTGTTTTACAGTAACTGATCTAGTGCCACTTAAGAGAAGTTGAGTGTGTCAGTTTACAAATAGGACCACTTTATAAATGACAAACCCTAAGACACAGCTTAGTGATAGTTGGTTTTGTGAAAAAATTGGACAAAATACTGCATGTTTCTTGTCATTTTTCACTCTGAGCACACTCAGGTTGCAGAAATAAGCAAAATTCTGTGCTAGAGGTAGGCGTCTGGCTCTGGAGAAAGTGTGCAGCACAGAGAGCCTGACAGGGTCCACATTTACACCACTAGTGCCTGAGGAATTTGGAGTGCATTTTGCCTTGGTCCCTCTGATTTGTCCAGTATGTTGTTGAAGACCTGCTACTACATGCAGGGACCCTTTCTATGTGGTGTAGTCTGTGTTGTTTGGGAATTGAGCACAGGGTGAACTTGAGCACAGTGGTATCAATGGATCTAGCTCACGGTTGCCAAAGAAAGGGTCTCATCCAAGTCTCCTATGGAATTTGTGTTCTCAACAGCATTTATTTGTTTTGTGGTGTTGAGGTTTAAACACAAGGCTTCAGGGATGCGAGGCAAGCTTTCTACCACTGCTACATCCCAACCCTGAGCAGTATTTAAGAAGTTTTAAGCTGGGCATGGTGACACTTGCCTGCCATCCCAGCACTTGGGAGGCTGAGGCAGGAGAATTGCTGTGAGTTCAAGGCCAGCCTGGGCTCTATACTCAGACCCAGTCTCAAAAAACCAAACAAAACAGCAAAAAGACAACCCTGGAATACATAGTGAGACCTTGTTTCAAAAAACCCCAAACAAACAAA
Organism: Heterocephalus glaber; assembly: GCF_053883595.1. Taxonomy (NCBI): domain Eukaryota; kingdom Metazoa; phylum Chordata; class Mammalia; order Rodentia; family Bathyergidae; genus Heterocephalus; species Heterocephalus glaber. The sequence goes on along the minus strand of NW_028258162.1, from coordinate 908,909 downwards.
CACCCCCAGCTTGGATGAAAAGCATGCATTGTGTGTCTGGCACCCAGGAGGAGGGAGGGACCTAGCTGCTCAGGGCTCTTGTGTTTCCCACTGCCCTGTGGAGATTCCTGTCAGACCTAGCTGGGGCCTTTCCCTCACACCAGCCTCAGGTGGGAGAGTCTTGTGCTGCGTGAATGTCTGGAGAGAGATTCTGCCTTCCACCTTTATCTAGCAGCTCATGTGTCTGGCGATGATGTGTTCTATGCTGGGAGCCAGCCCTCCCCCACACAGACACACTCAGTGCAGCCCCTACTCCACAGGTAATCAGCATTTATAGAGCGCCTGCTGTGTGAGGGAGGGGCCTGGTTTTTTTTTCCCTCCTCAAGTTTATGGTGAGGTTCAGACAGCTGCTGCTAATATTGTATGACATGATTGGTAAATGCTACAGACAAAACACACCTGCAGAGCCGGATGTGGTGACACACACCTGTAATCCCAGCAGTCCGGAAGCTGAGGCAGGAGGGTCGCCCCAAATTGGAGGTCAGCCTGGACTACATTGTGAATTCAAGGCCAGCCGGAACCACACAGTGAGAGCCTGTCTCAAAAAACAACAAAACATGCACATATGTGTCCACAGCTCTGAAACTTTAAGGTCCTCCCTGTTGGCTTTGTTCTTTAGGACACATGCTTTAATCCTGAATATCTTTGCATCTTCCAAAGGTCTGAGTAAAAATTTGTATTTTATTTATCTGTAGTCGTTAAATCTAAATCAAAAGGAGATAGCATAGCAGCTATTGAAAGGCTGAGGCAGGAGGATTGCTTGAACTCTTGAGCTGAAGTCAGACCAGGTGCCATGGCAGGACCCTGACTCAGAATGAAAAACAGATTTTGTGGTATTTTAAAAGAAGATCTATATGATCCACTGTTTCTGTCTTACCAGGGAATTTTTTTCTTATTCTCCTTTTAGGAAAAACAGACCCCTTCATTATGTAAGGAATACACTCCATGTGGATCAGAGAGAAGTAGCAGGAATTGTAGGAAATGCCCACTTCCAAAGATGAGTACTGGACTCCCAGTCTGGTTAATTAAGGTGCACAGACTTCTGTGTAGGCATATGCCTTCCTAAGGATAGCTGCTAATTGGCCTGCAGTGTATTTCTTTTACATCCTGTTTTTATTGTTTCCAGTTAACAGATGTAATTCTGTTGTTATATAGCACATAGTTCTTTTGTTTTTTGTGGGTTTTTTTTTTTTTTTTTTTTTTTTTGGTATCAGGGATCAAACTCAGAACCTTGCTTGTGAAGCAGGCCGCGAAACCACTGAGCTAAATTCTTGGCCCATATAGCACCTAGTTTAACATTTTCTCGGGGCATTCTATGTTTTGGAGGTGTCGTAATGGCTGCATAACATTGTCATTGTCATACCAGTTTTAATGTCTTCTTTTAGTTTTGGACTTACAGGTTTTCTGGTTAGCAAGTTGTAAACAGCGGCCAGAAGCTGGGGTGTAGCTCAGGGGTAGAGTGCTTGCCTAGACTGTGTGTGTCCTTGGGTCCTTCCTTAGCACCACACATACACAAAAAGTGAGTAAGATAAAATAAAGATGGGCTAGGTGTAGTGGCATGGACCTGCAGTCCCAGCTACGGAGGAGGCCGAGGCAGAAGGATCACTTGAGCCTGGGAGTTTGAGGCCAGCCTGGACCACAGAGTAAGACCTTATCTCAAAGGAGAGTAAATAGAGGGGAGGAACTGTACCAGAGAAGAATAAAAAGCAGCATGATAAGCATCTCTAGTTGGGAATCCTTTCTTAGGTTGTTTGTTTTTTGAGATAGGATCTCAGCTATATAGTTCAGTGACCCTTGAACTCACAGCAATCCTCTTTGCCCAGCCTTCCAAGTTCTGGGATCGCAGGTGTGCGCCACCACGCCTAGCTTTTTACATTTTGTGACAAGGTCTTGATAAGTTGCCCGGACTGTCTTTGAATTTGTGATGCTCCTGATTTTTTTTTTTATTAAAAAAAAATTAGCTCTTACTCCCTACTTTGTTGGGGGGAGGGATAAAATTTAGAGCTACCTCTCCAGTTTCACATACCTATTTTCTTTTTTTTGTTTGTTTTTTGGTACTGGGGATTGAACTCAGGACCTTGTGCTTTCGAGGCAGGCGTCGTGCCCCTGAGCTAGACCCAGGCCCTCACGTATCTATTTTCTTGATACTTTAGTTATGAATATTTTGTTTAATTAATTAATTAAGTTTTTGGAACCAGGGGTTGAATTCAGGACCTTGTGGTTGCCAGGCAGGCATGGCGCCACTGAGCTACATCTCTGGCCCATGAATAGTTTACCTTGAGTAAATTTGAAAAGAATTGACATTTTTGAGTATATAGGGTTATTTAAAGGATAAGTTGCTGGCATTCTGAAGTACTCCTGCCTCAGCTTCCCAAGTGCTGAATCTAGATGGTGAGGTAAGTACTGTGGTCCCCAGTTCTTTTTCCTTTTGGTTTTTCATGGTTGTTGGCAGGCTGGTATAGGTTGAATACCCACTATGCAACATGCAGTGTTTCAGATTTTTCAGATCCTGGAGTATCTGTGTGTGCATAACGAGATAGCCTTTGTGTGTGTGTGCACGGCCTCGCTGTAAAGCCCAGGCTGGCCTTGACTTCCTGGCATTCCTCCCGCCTCAGCCTCCTGAGTGCTGGGATGACAGGCATGCCCACAATGCCTGCTCTTTTCTGTACCTTGTCTTGGGGACAGGGACACCCAGCCTCTCCTTGGCAGGTCAGTGGGAAGGTGCTCATGGAGGCACAGATCTGTGTCCCCGGGGACACTGCCCGTGCAGATGGCTGTCACAGGTGGACGGAAAGCTGCTGTGCTGTGTGGGGTGGAGTCATGAAGGGACATCGCCAATTTGTTTTTTTGGTACCCGGGATCGAACTCGGGACCTTGTGCTTTTGAAGCAAGTGGCGGCACCACTGAACTAAATCCCTGGCCCCTGTCACCGTATATTTTACTCATATCCTTACAACCATGTTGTGTGAAACGTGTGCTTAAAGCACTATTTTTTTGAACTCTCCTTAGATGTCTAAAATGAAGCATCTCAAGGCAAGTGTTTCCTTCCACAAAGAAGGCAGGGCACCCAGCGTGGCTGCATGTGCAAACCACCTGGGGTCTTTAGAAGCTGCCCCCCATCCGTTTGGGATGCAGCCTCAGCACCCAGATTTTGTTTTTTTTGAGACAGGGTCTCACTGTGTAGTCCAGACTGGCCTTGAACTCAGTAAGCAGCCCACACTGGCCTTGAATTTGTGGCGATCCTCCTGCCTCAGCCTCCATGCCCTGCTAGCACCTGCATTTTTATTTTTATTTTTTTATTTTATTGGTACTGGGGATTGAACTCGGAACCTTGTGCTTGCGAGGCAGGTGGCGGAACCACTGAGCTAAATCCCTGGCCTGCACCTGCATTTTTAAAAGCTCCCAGTTAATTCTGAGGTACAGCCAGATCTCTCTCATGTAGGATGTGCTTGTGAGGCATAGAGTTTTGTGACTGACAACTCCTGCCAAAGAATGTACCCTGGTAATAGTGCTCTGGAACTGTTGGTTGACTGAGTCTAGTTCCCAAAGACACAAAGGTGCTGAGCAGTGTCAGGGTTTCTCCCACCCCGCACACACACCATCAAGTATCTTAATGGTGGTCCTGGGACAGGCATCTGGGCAGGGCTCAGGGGGTCTTAGAACCCTGGGGAGACTGGGTCAATGCCCTGTAAACCAGAGGCTTGGAAGACCTGGTCCCGCTCGCTTCCGCTTGCCCCAGAGCTCCTGCAGCAGCAGCCAGGGCAACAGAATCGGGGTCCTGTGAACCCACAAAGGTTAGAACCTGCCCCCACATGGCCATTACCCCAAATGCAGCAGTTGCTGGATCTTTAAAGTGTACAGTGTCCTTCATTCCACGTTGAGTGTGAACATCTGCCTGGCCTGCTGTCCTGCGCACACCTGGATCCTTCCCAGGGCTCCGTAGCACAGTAACTCAGTACAGAGAGCACCTCCAGTTCCCGCGGGGTTCACCATGTGGCAGGGCAGCCCTGGAGATGGGGTTCAGCCGGTGGCCGGCAGTGAGGACAGCGACAGCCACCAGGTGCGGCCCTGTCCTTGCTCAAACGATGCCCGCCTTGTCCCCTCACCACAATTTCAAGGAAGCTTGCTGCTTTTGAGTCTTGTTTTTTCAGATTATATGAGTCCTGTTTGCCTAAGTATGTGTCCATCTTCCCCTTCCTCCATTTTAAAAAAAATTTAAGATTCTCTTATGGGAGACCACATTTTTAAAGCAGTGAAACTACCAGGTCTTTCTGGCGTTCAGCACTCCGGGCCTCAGTTTCCCCTGTTGCAAAAAGATGACGTCAACCCCCACCCCCCGCGTTGGACCAGGGGTTTCAAAAGAAGTTGTGTGCTACATTTACACTGAAACCTGAAACACACGAGTCTATCTTAGAAACAAAAGAAACTGCAGAAAGAGAAAGCCTAGCAAGAACGCGTTGGGTTCCCAGACCCCGGGGTAAAGCGACACAAAAGTTAAGTTCCAGGGAAGTTTGCTTCCGCAGTGTTGTGTTTTTTTTTTTTAACTTCGTGTTCAGCTCCTGAAAAAGAAACTGGCTGGCTGGGCTCCCCTCCTCCCGTTGGCAGGGCGCCGCTTCCTGCGTGCCCCTCCCCTGGCGCGGGCTCCGGCGGCCGAGCAGGAGCCCGCGGCGCAGTGAGCATGCTCGGCTCCCGGGCAGGGCGCCCCCGCCGTGCGCCCCGCGTGTCCGCACAGTTGGCTTGCAGCGGGCTGTGAGCGAGGCTTTGTCCTGGGAAGTGCGCTCCTTCTTCGCCCCTTTCTGATGTCCCAGACAGACTTGTAAAGACCCCCGGACCCCTCTCCGACGCTGCGGCGGGGACACCGTACATGCACCGGACGCCCGTGACCCCGGGAGGGTCCGAGCCCGGTTTCTGTGGGCGCTTTCCTCTCTTTCTTTTTTAACTTTCCCGTACTTTGTTGTGCTCCCGGGGCCAGGCCTCCGCGGGCCGGCAGAGCCGGGAGCCACCCCGCGACCATTGCATTTGCAACTTTCTCTTTGGGGGCGAAAGCGAAGAGCTGGTTTTCTTTGCTCGCTGATAAATGCTGTTTATGAGGATGGACCTGTTGAATTTCCAGTACCTGGACAAGATGAACAACATCGGCATCCTCTGCTATGAAGGTACCGGGGCCAGGGTGCGGGAAGGGCCCGCGAGCGCAGGGGCGACGCCGGAACAATGGGGCGCCGAGTCAGGGCGCAGGCCGGAGGGGCCTTTGTCTGGCGCCCCGTTTCCTGACAGCTGCGCCCCCTCTGCGGCAACACAGTAGCGCGGGGGAGCTGGGGGGCTGCCGAGAGCTTTCGCCCAGGGTCTTCGCCCCTTCTCCCCCCAGGGTGTCCGTCCGCCCGGCCTAGGTGAGGGAGGGCGCTTTCTTCATCTCTGGGACACTACGTGCGCGCCGGAGCCCTGGCAATGGCCCGGCCAAGGCCGGCCGTGGGATTCGGCCTGTGGCCCGGAGGAAGAGCCTGGACGCCTCACCTTCCTGATCCAGCAGGGCGCTTGCCGGGTTTTCTCCAGGGCAGACAGGAGAAGAAAAAGAAAGAAAAAGAAAACAGCAATAAGAAGTAGGGAGGGGGAGCTGATTCGCTTGTATTTTTCTTGTAAAAATTCCAGGTCTGTTTGCTAATCAGACCTGGAAAACTTGTTTCTTTTCCCCTTTCCAGGAAAAAAGTCTTTTATAAAATTAACTCTACAGATAAAGATCTTAAAGTTTTATGGGAAGGGTATTTGTTGCTTTTTTACTAGTTCAGTTGGGAGAACTTTGGTGAGTTGGTTTCTTGGAATCTGCTGCTGGGATCTTACTTCGGAACTCTTGGAAAAGGCCTCTCTGGAAGGGGCCCCGCAGCCTTGCCCGGACTTGCTTCCTGCGGAGTTGACCACGATTGTTCGTTTCTAGAACTTTTCCCCCCAGTGAACGGGAAGTTAGGACTTCTGAGGCAGTTTCTGTTGTATTGTCTTCTTCCACACGTAATGGGGTGTTTCGGATGCCAGGCAGAATATAGCCAGCGATCAGCCTGGGCAAGGAGGGAGGCCCGCTGGGAAATGGATACCAGATGCAGTTTTCAGTCCCGGTTGGGCCGGGAGGGAGAGGTAGGGCAAGCCCGGCCAGGTTGATTTATGGTTGTGTCCTTGGTAAAGTCGTCTCCCTCTGTGTTTGGTAGGAAGCAAGTTGGAGTTTAAGAGTTGAACAGCTAAGTGGAGAATAGGCTAGCCTCTGGTTTAAACATCTGCTTCCATTTTCCTTATTATGAAAGTTAACATTATTTTAGCACCAAAATAAATACTCAGGGAATGGAGAAAAGCACAGCAAAATGTGTGCTGTGCAGAGTGAGCGGCTTGTGTCCTGGTGGTTTCCGCAGTGTAAACAGCGCACACATCTGGTCTGCCTTGCAGAGATGGTGGGAGATGGGCAGAAATCGGAGGCAGATTTTTTTTTTTTTTTTGATAAGAGTTGGACCAGTTGCAGCTCCCCTAAACCCAGCGTGCTGAGACGACTGGTTTTGAAGGTCTCAGCCCCTCAGCATTCCAGGGAAGGCATTTGGGAAATGGGATGCACATTGGTAAGCAGCGTGATTCATTCAGGGCACAGATAGCTTCATACCACTTACAGGCCTGGGACAAGGGAATCATGTGACCTGTTTGCTTGAAAACTTAAGGTGTAGATAGTTGTATTTGTTTTCCATGCTAGTTTTAAACCATTTGCCTTAGTTGTTCCAGGCATAGTTCTTCCCAGAATCAACCATGTGCCCTTGCCAACTTTGTTCATGCTTTCTAGCAACTTCCATGCAAATAAATCTTTTTGGTCAGTTATCTGGAGCAACCCAGGTCTCCCTGAATCTCACTTTAGAACCCTCCCTTGATTTTATTAATTTACTTTGGTGGTGCTGGGGTGGAACCCAGGGCCTCGAGCCTGCCGAGCACATGCTCGGCTTGTGGCTTGAGCTCATTTAAGTGATTGAGGTAAGGCCGTCCTGCTTGGTCCCTGCACCTTGGTTCCTGTGGGCTGCAGGCAGGCCCAGAGAGAACAAAGGGGTGAACTGCCACCAGCAGCAGGTTTGGGGCAGGGCTGTTGGGGCAGGAGAGGGAGAGGCCAGGCCCAGGTAGGAGGGCTGGGAGTCGGGTGGCTTCTGGGTACTGAGTCTTCTCCGATGACCACCTGATTCGTGGGGTTCAGTGCTTTTGTTCGAGGACCTCATGGTCACCCTTCCTCACTCCAACGAATATTTCTTTGTTTTGTTTTTGTTTTTGGTACCAGGGATCGAACTCAGGACCTTGTGCTTGCAAGGGAGGTGCTGGAACCATTGAGCTAAATTCCCTGGCCCCCCAATGAATATTTCTGTGGTGTCCTTGGGAAGCCCACTTTTCTCTGGTTGCTCCAAACAGGTCATAGGTGAAACCTAGCCCAGGTTGGTTTTTTACTCTAAGTGTTTGGGATCCTCTTGATGGCAGTGTCTGTGTCCTTCTGCTTCTTGGGTCCCAGGCCCTGGCTGGGCCCCGAAAGTGGCAGCACAAAAGTGGCAGCATGGAGGTCCACTCAAAAACAACCACCAGAAGATAAACCCACCTCTCTCCCAATGGCAGCTGTAGCTGCTCGTGTATAATTTAGCCCTTAATTATAGCCTGCCTTGTCTTCTCTAATTACCTAATTACCCCGGGGCTTTCCAGGGCCTCAGACATCTGATAGCATTGCCTGGTTTTGGGGAAGGAACCGAGGCCCAGAGCTGCTTTTCTGTTTGGGTTTATTCTGAAAGTTCATTGTAGAATGAAATTGAGAGGAGAGCCGGTGGACTGGACTGTTCTAGGATTCTGCCACCCACCCTGTGTCTCCAGAGGTGTTGTGTGTCTGTCTCCTTCACGAATTGTTAGCCCCTGGATGCTGGGGCCTGCACAGCCCCCCACAGGGGCAGTAATGATACCTGGGGTGGCCTCTGGGCCCCAGGCCCATGGTTGGACCAAGTTTGGAGGGGGTGGGGGTGAGGTAGTCTGGTAAGAGCTGATGACCTATGTGCTGGTGACAGCTCTCCCTGCTGCTGGGGGATCTGGGTTTCCAAGTCCCTGTGTGGCTGACAGCTCCCCGTCAGCCCCTGGCGAGGGCCCTCTCACCCCTGGGGGCCAGGAAGCAGGTTGGACGGGCTCTTCTCAAGGTGACTGATGGCCATAATAACCTGGGGCTGAATCTGAGGTGCCCAGGGCTGTGGCCGAGAGCTGCTCTTACTGACAGATTGTGGGTTCCGGGCCATCGTTTGTGAATTGCTAGAGAAATCCTCTCTTAATGTAGTGATGAAGTAGGAATGAAGTGTATGTTGTGGTCATCAAAGGTTCCTCCTGCTCAGCACCACCTGTGTCACCACCACCTGTGTCTGCAGGGAGGGAAGGCAGCCCAGGCCTTCCCAAAGAGGGGGACCTCTTTTGTTCCGCCGGCCAACCCGGGTGTGGGAGGACAGAGGTGGGAGGAGCCCAGACCTCTTCTGTGCCTCCTAAATTACAGGGGGACCGGGATCTGAAGGTGCGGCCGAGGCTCCTCCCTTCCTTGCCCGCGGGCCCGCCCACCCGCCGGTCCCTCCCTCCGCCCCTTGGGGACGGGCTGCTGCTCAGAGCTGTTTGTCTCCTGGAGGCCGCCTGGCTCCTGGGGAAGCCGATTTCTCTCCTTTCCTTCTTCTCCCTTCTCTTGGTCTCCATCGCCTACTCTTGTGGGGCTCCGGGGTTTGTTGCAGCTGTAAAGGTGCAGAGCAGCTCCCTCGGGCTGGGAGGACACCCAGGACCCCTGGGTGTAGTGTTGTCCTGGCCTTGTGGGTGCTGCAGAAATCTGATTTTGTGGTGAAGAAACTCAATCCAGATTGAGCATCTGCATGCACACAGATGTACAAGAACAGTTTTGTGGGGAAGGTTTCTGGCACTGTTTCCTCACCATGTATTTAATGCTTATTAATGATGATTTGTAGTTAATGACATTTATGGATCACATATTTAGCTCACAGTATTATTTTTTAGCCTTGCTCAGGGGTGTGTTTGTAGTATGCAGTAGCCCACTTCTGACTTTTTTATCCCCCCAAAAGCAATGCTTAAACATGGGTGCTTGTTTTGAAAAGTGGGGGCTGGGAAGGCTTTCACCCCCTCCGTGTGTTCTGTCTCTTTTCTCACCTGCTGAAGGGCATACGTTCTGCGAAGTTCTGAGGACTTACTTTTGTTTGCTTTGCTATCTTGTCTTCTAGTCTGTGCTCCCCCCACACCTGAATCCTGAGGATTGTTTTAATTTCAGGACATTGTGTATAGAATATGTTTTGATCCTGACAAATGTGAATCACCACTAGCTGAAAGAATGTTTATTTACCCTGGAAAAGATAGAAAATCTATTCTTTGAACTCTACCTTCTCAAACTCTTAACATTTCACTGGTTGTTTGTAAAGACGTCTGTAAACAGAACAAAGTGAAAAGCACTCAGCGAATGGAGGAAACACAGGCCCGTCCCCTTTGCCACCCCTCACCCTTGCTCTTAAACATCTCCGGAATGCCTGTCTGTTGCATGGCTGTGGCATGGCAGTGGCATGGCTGTGGAATGTGTTAGGGCCTCTCTGCTCCCTCCTGGTGTTGTTTGTTATGAAGTATGGCACACGTAGAGCAAAGGGCGCAAAGCTTATGGGGAGCTTACAGTTAAATGTCAGTATGGCCAGGTCAGGCTGGAAGTGGTGGTGTATCCCAGCACTTGGGAGGCTGAGGCAGGAGGATCCCTGTGAGTTTCAGACCAGCCTTCGATACACAGTGAAGACCCTGTCTCAAAAAAAAAAGTCAGGTCAAGAAAACAGCCACCTCTTCCAGGACTAGGAGCCCCCCCCCATCCCAAAAGCTCCTCAGAGCTGTAACTTGTTTCTCTTTCTAACTATATTACCTATAGTTCTAAGCAACGAGCCCTCCTCAGAGTAGGAATTACCCTGTGTACCATCTTTTATGCCCCTCCCATTGATACCCAGGGCCTGTGCTCCACCTCGGGAGAGCTCCAGTCTGAGTCTGTCCTTTTAAGTGAGATCTTGGGGGTGGGGAGAGAAGCTGCCTACCCTTCCGCAGGTGAGCAGACATCTAACTCGTCTGGGGTCTGCAACCGTGACTTCAGGGCGACGAGACTTGTTACAAGCCGGCTTTGTTGTTGTGCCAGTTTCTTTGAATGTTAAAGCAGGGACTTTTGGACACAGAAAAAGCTTACATTGCTCCTGTGTGCCAACAATGCCCTACATGGTCGAGATGGCTGTTAAGGAGCCGCGGGTCCCCAGAACAATAACCTGTTTTCTGCACCGTCTGAAATTAGGAAGGACAAGAATTCTCCCCATGTGCCACTCTTGATTTTGATTTTGTATCTGTTTTGCATGGAAACAGTTGCTTGTTAATTGTTCTTGGCTGATGGATCGCAGTAGGGTGAACTCTAGGATGGCACACTTTGGCACGCATGCTCTCTGCCCGACCTGGGCGGGGCCTGGGTTTCCTCCCTGATAGCGACGGGGAAGCGATGAGTGCAAATTCCTTGACATTTTCTCCCTCTGAAAATAAACACTTCTTCCATTATACGGCAACACTATTTGAGGGCAACACTCTTCGAGGGCCGGGGTTGGTTTCTAATTTCATGTTAATGTCAGCAGCTTTTTCCTCTACCCATTTTCTTGCGTTCTTCCATGCGCGACCTTTCAGATGGTGGTTTCTCTTGCACAGTTAATGAACTGTTGGCTGACCCCACAAAGAACTCTTGTTTTATTTTCATGCTAAAAGCTACGACCTGGTTGATAATGCTTGAAAGTCACCCAGGAGAGTGATGGCGCTCCCGTTAAGGGTCACAGCCGAGCTGCTGCTGTACTGGCCTTGAAGTTCTGTGGCGCGGAGGGTAAAGGGAGGGAAAAGTTTTCCTCGTCAGCCTAAAGCCTGTGTAAAGATGTTCAGTCCTGTTCCGCCACCTTGAAAATCGGAAGCACTTACACCAGTTTCCGGAGACCAGTACCCGGGAAAGCTGCTGGTGTGGCCGGAAGAGGAGGCCCCGTGGGGCATGTGAAGAGCCTGCTCTGTGCTGCTTATCCAGTGCGGAGAGGACCCCAAGGAGGACCATCAGGTGGCCTTGCTTGCTCAGCCGAGAACTCTGCTGGGTGTGCCTGGCCCCGGCTGTCCCCGGCACCATGGATCGGTTTTTTTTCCCTCACGGTTCGGGTGCGCATGCTCAGTCCCTCCCAGCCCAAAACAGAAACTCGCCCTTTCTGGGACCTTGCCTTGGCTCCCAGCCTCTGCCCTCTCTTCTCCTACCCGCCCCAGTTACTGAACAAAGGTCACCTCATGTCTGCCCATTTTCTCCTTAATCTTCTGTCATCTGATTAAAAATTTTTTTAAATTTGTTTTTGAGTCCTGGTTGTAGTGACACGCGCCTGTGATCCCAGCACTTGGGAGGTTGAGGCAGAAGGATCTCTGGAAATTCAAGGCCGGCCGGGGCTGCATAGTGAGTTCAAGACCGGCATGAATTATATACCAAGATCCTGTCTCAAAAAAGAATTTTGTTTTTGATTAACATGCTATAATTTGGTTTAGTGTTATGTTTTAATACACAAACGTTAACCAGGTTTCTGCTCCTGCGACTGCTGAAATTGTTCTGGACAAGGCGACATCCCACTGGGAAGTTTAGTCCTTACCTTTACCGCTTTCTTCCTGCCATGTGACGCTGAGTCCTTCCAGATTCTTCCAACTCCTGCTTGGCTCCAACCCTAACCCAGTGCCTGCTCCAACAACAGCTGCCAGTGCACAAACCTGGGCAGCATGGGGCCGGGGCGAGGGTGAGGGGATGAGAGGGAGAGGTAGGTCGGTGAGAATTAAAGACTGAGTGTTGTTGTCACTTGGGACCCAGTGGAGGAGGCTAGAGAGGTCTTAGCATAGCAGGAGTATGCGCCTGCTGCTTGGGCTCAGCCAGGAGGGGTGGCCACCCAGTGAGGAGAGGAGTGGGTAGGTCAGGAGGTCTCCAAGAGGGTGGGCAGGGCCTGCTGCCAAGGCAGACAGTCACTTTTTCACCACTGGGGCACAATACAGCACCCACAATGCCAAGGAGGAGAGGTTTGCTTTGGGTCACAGTTTGTAGAGGGTTCAGTTCATGGTCCTTTGGCACCAAGGCAGGCTGGCCTGGCAGAGAGGCCTGGTGGAGGAGAGCTGCTTACTGCTGGGTGGACCAGAAGTAGGAAGGAATGAAGGGAGGAGGAGGGAGATAGACCCTTCCAGGCCACGCCCACAGTGATCACCTCCTCCCTCCAGGCTTCACCTCTCAGTGTCACATTCAGCTGTAACCCCAGCAGTGGACTCATCCATTGCAAATGTCTCACCCCCATGATCCAGTTACCTCCCCAAAGCTCTACCTACGAGTGCATGAGGCTTTGGGGGACGCCCAGATCTAAAGCATAACAGGAAGATGAGAAGTGGCCCTGGTTCTGGGGTGAGGGTGTGGGCTTAATTTCGGATTTTGTTTTGTTTTTTTGAGACAGGGTCTTCCTGTGTAGTTCAGGCTGCCCCTGAACTTGCAGCAGTCATCCTGCCTCAGTCTCCTAGTTGCTGGGGTTACAGGTGTGCACCACCATGATTGGCCCTCTGATACATTGTGCTTCAGATATTCTTCAGTCTTTGAGATTTTATGGGTACATGTTTCTAGCACTCAGAGGAGAAGCCACTGTCTGTGATACTAAAAACATGAAGCATTGGGCAAGGATGGTCACCCACGAGTGAATGATCACTTGGTTGGTCCTTAGGTTTCTTAATTTTCTGTTACTTGACTCAGCTGATAACTGATCCCTGCCTCTTATCACGTCCCCCCTGCCCATGGCTGCATGGATTGGCATGCCCATTTCCCTTCTGGCCTCATCCCCCACTTCTGCTTCTCTCTGAGCTGCCCCCACCCCACTCCTTGCCCCGGGCTCCTGTTAGTCTCCCCTCTCCATGAGGCAGGGTCTGCCCAGGCCGACCTTGCTCTTAGGATCCTCCTGCCTCAGCCTCCTGAATAGCTAAGAGGGCTTTTGTCAAGAAGTGACTGTCCTCCCTCTTCCTTCTCGGCAGGGTTAAATGTATTTTCATGCCATGCCGTGCATATTTCTGTAACAACCTCGATCTCATTGTTGCTCATCTGTCTGCCTTACTGTAATTTCTGGGAAGGTGGAGATTTTGTCCGTCAAATCCTCATTAGAACCAAGAAAAGCCAGGCATGGTGGCCCCAACCTGTCATCCCAGTATCAGGAAGCTGAAGCAGGAGGATTGCCAAGAGTTCAAGGCCAGCCTGGACTATATAGCAAGACCCTGTCTCAGAAAACCAAAGCAAACCCAAGCAAGTGGCGTCAGCGTATTAATGAACCCACGAGTGTCTTTCCATTAAGGATAAAGAAACACTGAAATTGGATGATTAGCCCCAAAGGTAGGTAGTGGTAGCCTAGGTGCTTAGAGGAAGGAAGACACTTGGGGGAAGGAGGAGGGTGCCACTGGTGGGGAGCAAGTCCGGAGGCGCAGGTGGGCTGACTGGAGGGTGTGCCACTGCCACTGCCGCTGCCCTCTGTGCCCCAGTTCCCAGCCCCGGACCAGCTCTTCAGGGAGCTGCTGCACCCGGCGCCACTGTGCGTGCTGGGGATGAGACAGCAAGGGCCCTGCTTTGGGGGTTACGGCGAGACCCCATCCCCAGAACATGACAAACAGAGCAGAATGGTTACACCCAAACTTGAAAGGTACCTGCTTTTATTTTCAGACTGCAGACTGCAGATGTGAGTGGAGGACTTACTTCTCTCCGGTCTTGTGTGTGAAGGAAGCTTGAATACATTTTCTTTGGGCTTGCAGCGCGTGGTCTTGCTTGACTCATTAACAGAAGTCAGGGTCAGGCTGCCTCCCCGCTGCCTCCCTGATTCTGTCAGGAGCCAGTATTTTCAGCCTGGTGTGTATAAAAGGCCACGTGACTCCTTTGGGTGCTGGTGGCAATTGACTCTATTTTGATATGCTCTTCTTAGACTGTTGAGGTCCAACCTCAAGAGGTGACGTCCTGGATGGACAGATACTGGCGTGGGTGGTGAGGCTGGTAAGACGCGGACTTGGGCTGGAGTTTTCTACCTATTCCTTTTGGTCCACCCTCCCTCCCCCAACTTCTCTTTCTTCCCCTTGGACCCCTGCTTTTATTTTATTGTTTTGAGGCAGGGCCTCACTGTGTAGTCCAGGCTGGTCTTGAACTCACTGTGCGGCCCAGGCTGGCCTCAAAGTCACACTGATCCTCCTGCCTCGGCCTCCCGAGTGCTGGGATCACAGGTGTGTGCCACCATGCCCAGCTGCCTCTATTCTTTTTAAAGGCAACAGCCAGTTACAATGACTGTTCAGAGCAGATTGGTCCCATCCTGTGGAATCATGAATCTCTGTGTTTTGTTTAGGGTTAGCATTTGGAGAAGTAGAATGACTTCAGTTTTGCTCGTGGGTGGTTGGCCTTGGGATATGAAACTGTGGCTTCCAGTTTTTAAACTTGCTTTTAATGCTCCATACCATGTGGTCTGGGTTGAGGATCCAGAGCAGGATATAGGACACCTCAAAGCTTTGTGGTGCTCCGTTGCTGGGCAGCACGTTCGTTTCCCCACATGACCTCTGTTTTGACTCCTAGAGTTGTACAGTAGTTGTGCCTGGTCTGAAACTTTGTCATGTCCGTCCAGCTCTTGTGCCCAGCATAATATTTTGAAATCCGTTCATGTTGTTGCATGGCCAGGGTTTCTTCTGTGGTGTTGTGTTAGGGTTCATCACATGATTGGATCACATTTTAGCTTTGCTCCAAACGTTTCTTATTGTGATAAAATTTACACAGCATAAACGTGATATTTTAGGGCCAGACATGGTGATGCCCATCTGTAATCCCAGTACTTGGGAGGCTGAGGCCAGTCTGGGTTGCATACGTAGTTCAAGGCCAGACTGGACTGTAGAGCAAGACCCTGTCTTAGAAAAAAAACATGGCAATATTTTAGCCATTTAGGGGTGTAGTTCAGTTTGTTGTACTACCCTGGAACAAGCTGTGGACATCCACACTCCTTTCTCTGGGGTAAATACTTGTGTCTCTCTGTCTTGGCAAAGATTTGGAGTCTCTGAGTCTCATAGATTTTAGCCTGGCGGGGAATTGTGGGCAGGTTAAGCTGGTCGTTGTGAACTGACAGCTCCTTACTTCCTGGAGTTCCTGTTTGCTTACTGCTGAGTGGGACTGTGTGTGGGAAGACGAAAGCTCTGTGTCTGGCTGGAGCGGGGCCTGTGTGTATTTCTCACCTCATTTCAGGGCAGAGGTGGCGATGTGGATGATCTCAGAGGAGGACTGCTTCTGCAGGTGGGTGATGGCGATGGCTGCCAGCGTGGAAAGCAGTGGGCAGCTGGATTGGGGGCTGCGAGGAAGCAGCGCCGTGGCCGAGAGGACTCTGTTCGGGGAACAGCTTCCTGTTGTGTGGCTTGGCTTTGTTTGGTAGTGATTCGCCCAGCCACCGGCCTGTGAAAATAAAGCTCCAGGGTTACACTTTCTTTGCCTCAGAGTTTTTTCTGTTTTGACACGGGGTCTTACTGTGTAACCCAGGGTGGCCTGGAACTCACTGTGATCCTCCTGCCTCAGCCCCCCGAGCGCTGGGATCACAGGTGTGCACCGCCACGCCCACCAGCTTCAACCTGACTCACCCTCTGCATTGCCAGCAGATCTGTCCTTCCCACCTTCCTGCCCCTTCCAGCTCCGGCCCTGTGTGTCCTTTGGGTTCGGCCCAGATCCCAAGTAAGATTTTCCCGGAAGCGGGAATTTAACCTGTGACGCTTCAGTGCCCACCAGTGTGCCATGTGCTGCTTCCCTCCTGAACTGCTGTGGAGCTTCCTGCCCCTGTCCTTGTTGGCGGCTCTGGCACCTGGCATTTGTTGTCTTTAGTGTAACAGCCAGCCCCCCCCCCCCCAGTGACCTTGGAAAATGACTCGGGGTCCCGCTGGCCCCGTGGGGCTCCTCAGACCCTGTAATCCAAAGAACCCAGGCCCAGGTGTGCACATCCACGTGGGCAATGCTTACAGGGCGCCTGTGTCCTGCAGCAGGGCCATAAGCGGTCTGCATGGGCTGTGTTTGGGTGATGCTAGGATGATTGTTTTGAAAATGATCACACTCATTTGCATGTTTGCAAAAAACAGTTGCCATCCAGTTTCGCTGCTGCACACACACTTGTCGATCTGGAATGTGAGTCCTCGCTGTGTGCCCCTCTCTGAGCACTTCCAAAGCTCTGTGCCCTCGAGGCTGGGTGAGTGTGGGGCGGCAGGCCTTGGGGCCTCGCTGGGAATGGGATATTCTGGCTTCACCTCTGTTGCCTTCAGCTTTGCCTGTTTCCATGTCATGCAGCAGCTGGCTGTGGAGATCTAGCCGCTGCTCCTTGCATCACTTGGAGATGGTGTGTGTACCACCTGCTCTGTCCCTGTGTGGAGGGTTCCCGCTAACGCAAAAGCCTGTGTGTGGTGTGCGAGAGGCCTTGGCCCCTGGGGCAGCTTCTGCCTATAAAGGTCACACAGGCTCAGCTGGTCCTGCTGCTCAGGAGGAAATGAGGACGTCCCATGCCCGGCCTCGCCCTGACCAGGGCCCGTCCCGACCTCCGAGCCATGTGAATTGGTCATTCAGACGGGTGCTTGGACTTAGTGTTGTGTTTGCCACGTGTTTGTGTGTCTGGTGCCTCCTGCAGCTTTGATAGGCACTTGGTTAATCCTGACAGTGCCCAGAGTTTACTGGGAAGTTAGGCAGAGAAAGAGCCCACGTTTCTTTACTCTCTCGTTTCTTTACTCTCTCGAGTGCCCACAATGCTTCTACTTTAGTTTTCCTTCTTTTGTGAGACAAGGGTTCCGCTATGTAGTTCAGACTGGCTTTGAATGTACTATGTAGTCCAGGCTGGCCCCTAACTGCCAGGAGTTAGGAGTTACAGCCACCTGCTGTAGTTTTAATACATAATCATTTTGTTTTAATTTAGTGGTTTTAATAGGGTCGCTGATGCAAAATTCACGTACTACACAGATGATCATTTCAAGTTTGTAAGTCAGTGCCTTGTTTATTTCTCATGGTGCCGGGGATGGAGCCTGGGCCTTGTGTGTGAGGGTACTGCTTTACCTGGAGCTGTACCCCAGTCCTGTGGGCTTCAGTATGTATACAGAATTATGCAGCCATCACCACTATATAAGTACAGAGCATCTTCTCCACCCACCAAAAGAAATCCTGTTGCCAGGAGCAAGACTCCCCCATCTCCGGTGACCACTCTGCTCTCCATCCTCCAAGTCAGCTTATTCTGGGCATTTCTTGTAAATGCAGTCATGTGAAGCATGCTCTTTTGTGACTGGTAGGTTCCACTTAGAAAAAGGAAAGATTCATGCATGTTGTGATATGCATCAGTGCCTACTCCTTTTTAATCACTGAGTAGTAAGTAGTTTCTTGTATGGACATGCTATAATCCAAAAGATAATGTTTTTTGAGAAGGAGTAGCTACTGGATAACAGCAGGGCTGAGCAGTTTGTTATTGTTGCCAGTTTTGTCGTTTGAGACAGGGTCTCATTTGTAGTTCAGACTGGCCTTGAACTCACAGTGATCCTCCTGCCTCAGCCTCCTGAGTGCTGAGATTACAGGTGTGCACCATCCTGCCCACTTGGGGCTGAACCCTTATAGAAGCTACATGCCCTCTTCACTGTCTGTTGCCTGTGACAGAGCAAGAGAAAAACATGCCATTAGTTTGCTGATTTATGCTTGAACCTCAGGAAGTCAAAAATCACCTGTGGCCCAAGCCCTGTAGAGCAATATTAACATGGTTTGTGTTTCGTATCTGAGCGACATTTTCTTTTCAGTGATCCCTGTCCAATTTCAGATGGATACATAGGTTATATGCTTTGAAAAATGCCAAAATCATGTGTCAAAGACTTTGCTCAGTGTCGTTTCTAAGCCACAGTGGATCATAAAGTAAGCATTGTACAGTTCTGTTCTCAGTTGTTGTGGATTCAGATATATATATGATAGGATGCCAGGTGCTGGGAATACCGCTAGGAAACCTACTCAGAGGATTTAAAGGAGATGGACACCAGCAGTGGATTAGATGGCACCTGCAGTGATATCTAGTTATCCTGTGTGGTCTGTGCCCTTCGAAAAGCAGCCAGGACAGAAGAAAACACCGCTGGCACTGTTGGTTGTTTGGAGGTAGAAACATTTAGAAGTGAATGTCTGATGTTTTTCTGGATATATTGCATCTATCAGTTTTCCACCACTGTGACAAAGTACCCAAGAAGATCAACTTAATAAGGGGAAAGGTTCGATCTGGCTCACAGTTTCTGAAGTTCCAGTCCATGGTTGCTTGGCCCTGTCGCTTTTGGGCCTGTGGTGGTGTTACAGACAGATAAGTTAGGTAGCAATATTATAGGCAGCCAGACAGAGCTAGGCCCTCAAAGGCGTCAGTGCAGAAGATGAGAACACATTGGAACTGTGGCTGGAGGGGCATCTGAAACAGATTAAAGTCACAATATCCAGGTGTACATACTTCCCTAAGGGATGAACAAGTTTGAGAGTATTGGCACCACCTTTTGAGATATTTGGTATAAATAAAGCATTATCTCCTTAGGGGCGGGCCATCCTCTCCTACCCACTAACCAAGTTGAATGATGTCATCCACATACCCTTGCTACTGTTGGATCAGTACTAGCCAAGTGGCTATACTTGTAATCTTATTGGTTGATTATAGTTTTGATTCATGTTGTAACCACCTCATGATTTTGCTGTATAAAACTTTCTCAGAGCAGTGGGTTCACCGGCAACTGATTCAGGACCCCTCCTGTCTCTTAGGAGCCAATCCTATTCCCCAATAAATTTTCCTACTCTTACCCTCTGATGTTCCTTAGAGTTCATTCTTTGACTTTGGGGAACAGGAACTCAGTGTATCTAACATCTGGGAGGTTGGGAGTTACACATTTTCCCCTGTATCAGCGGGGCAGCAGTTGTGATGGGAGTGTGGGGCAAGGAAGCTGCTCACTGTAGTGGCTGAGAAGCAGACTGGAAGGCGCAGGTCCCAGTGTCTTTCAGGTCATGCCCCCAGCGACTTCATTTCCTACCACCAGACCTCCCAATAACTTCAGGGCTCTGGGGGACCCTTATTCCACCGTAAGCCTGTGTTAATGATGTTAGTTTTGTTTTTCTTTGTTCCTTTCCCTGCCCTTCCCTTCTCTAGAGTGAGAAATGCTTAACTTGATAATTACAGACTGTGCCTCGTGAGCCCAAGGCAAAACTTTTGGAGGAATGGGTTGTTTTGTTCACCTAAGATGTATAGGAAGAGCTTGGCAACTTAGGCCTTGTAAGATCTATAAGACAGCTGATGGCAGAGCCGTTTGCCATATGAGGAAACTGAGGCATCAGTCGAGTAGGCAGAGGTCACTTGGCTAAGTTCTAGTCTCCGCAGAGGTGAACATTTAAGGTAGAGAAATGCACCATTGTTAGGAGCAGAGGGGCTCTCCTGAGACAGCCTGTAGCTACTTCATGTCACTGCGGACGCTGACCCAGATCTTGCTCAGGGACCTTGGCCCATCTGGCACAGCCTGGGCAGAGGGGAGAGGGCCGATCACCCCTGGTGAAGTGGCCCTCTGGCAGTTCGGAAGGTTTGCTGCAGCCCTGTGACCGGCTTGGCTTGATCTTAGTGTCCCTCAGCCTTGCAAGCAGGAGGCACGCACAATGTGCCCCTGGGGAACCCAAGGTGGTGGAGTTCGGGGGTCCCTGGGCCTGGCCTAGGGAATGTGCACCTTATGTGCCTCTCAGGTGGTCGTGACCCAGTGGCCCAGGAGCCACAGCCGGGAAAGCTGTGAGGAGGGTGGCCAAGGGGAAGTGAGAGTGTCCGTGAGACCCCTGTGTGTGTCACTCAGAAGCTCGGGAGTGTTTAAACCCCAATGGGGCTTCAGCTTGAGCTCATTCCCACTTTCAGGAGCATATTTGTCCCACGAAGATAGTCACACCTGGATAGTCACAGACATATTCAGCATTGGCAAGTTCCAGAAAAGCCCAAGATACAGGATAGAATTTCCCTTTTGTGTGTATCTGCTTTTAACTCTTTGCTGAAAATAAGATCTTTTGCTCCTTCTGTTTTATGCCCCTTTTTTTTGTTTTTGTGTTTTGAGACACTGTCACTATGTGGCCCAAGCTGACCTTCAACTCACTGTGTAGCTGAGGTTGGCCTCAAACAGTGATTCTCCTGCCTCAGCCTCCTGAGTGCTGGGATTGCACTCCTGCTCCAGCATGTGGACAGCACATGGTCCCTGTGGTGTCATCTTGTGTTGGCTGTGTGTGGTTTCAGGTGGAGGTGCGGCCTTGGATGTGGGTGAGGTTGTTGGCTTTTAGCACGGCTGGGATCCCATGTAGGACTGACTTGAGTTGTCACCATGAGTAGCCACCCGCCCCTGCTGGAGCTGGTGACAGACTGGCTGCTGGAGGCGCCGCTGAAGTGCTGGTGCTGTGCAAATGGATAGTTCTGAACTGGAGCAGCCTGAGTGAGGACGAGAGGATGTGTGTGCACGGGGCTTTGAAGCTCTCGTCTGGCAGTAGGAGCCGCCCAGCTGTGACTGTAACATGAGGGGCTCATGCCCGGCACACTGGGGGCTGCTGATGCCGTGGCCCTGTGGGGCCCAGGGAGAGTAGTCAGTGGTGTGGGGAGAGTAAGGAGCCCGGAGAAGCTGTTGTGATGCAGGAATGTCAGAAACCACTCATCTATTCAATTTGCCAGAAGTTACTATAGTCTAGTGGGCCCCAAATTAAACCATTTCAGTTTTGCTTTATTTCTTCATTAGTCTGATTCCCATCGGCCCGGCTTGTCAAGGCTGCGGCCGTTTAGGAGCATGTGAGTGTGGGAACTGTTGTAACAGCCGCTGTCAGCGCGGCTAGAGAGGAACAAAGTTGGCGAGCACGCACGCGGAGGTTCTGCCATCCATTAACAGTGTGACATCGCGCTTGTTTTGAAAACGTTCGAAGAAGGCTTCAGAAAGACAGCCTGAGCTTCGGAGATGGCGGGAACACACACTACTGTTGCTTATTATCACGGCGTCGGCTTCCCAGGTGCTACGTGGTGGCCAGGTGGAGACGCTGGAGCCTCATTGTGGTGCACAGGTGCCTGCCCAGAGCAGGATGGGAAGAGAAAGAACGGCTTTGGAGGGACATCTGCAGTCACAGGCCCTGCAGAGAGGACAGTGCGCCTTAGAGGCAGCCTCTTGGTCTTGAGTCCCAGGGCTTGGGTAGCTAATGGCTTTGAATGCAAAGACAGCTCGTAGGACTGGAGAATCTTTGGCAGACATCCATCCCACGGGGGACTTGCATGCAGGATATATAAAGAACTCCTAGAATTCGGCAAATAAAGCTAGCTAACCCCGGTAAACATGGGTGAAGGATTTGTTAGCCATTTCTCCAGAGAAGACACACAGCAGTCTGGTTGCCACATGAGAAGAGGAAAACACCAGGAAAAGGCGAACCGGAGCTCCAGTGAGACCCCCACGCCCATGTGGCTCCACCAGGAAAGGCAGTGGCAGGTGGTGGTGAGAGTGTGAGCCTTAAGCCTCATCCGTTGTGATGGGGTCAGGCCATGATGGCACTTTGGAAATCGGCATGGTTGCTCCTCAGAATGCTCGATGTGGAGTCACTGTTTGACCTAGCCATCCCAACTAGCACATGGCCGAGAGAATCGAAGATGTCCCTACAAAAGTTTGACCACGAATGTCCACAGTAGCGTTATTCATATGGGCAGTAGCCAAAAGGAAGACGCCATCCAGATGTCCTGCACTGGGGAACGGGCAGTGCACATAGAGCAGCCTGCAGCGGAGGGCCCTTGGCACAGGCACACGTCCCAGCGGCGTGAACCTCGTGCGGCACTGAGTGTGAGAGGACCGGGTGCAGGACACATACTCTCCAGGCTATTCTGCTTACCCCAGTCGTCCAGAGAGACGAGTTGGCAGAGAAGCCCAGAGAGAGCATGGGAGTGGCCACCAAGGGGACCCGTGACCTTGGTGCTTCTTTCTAGGAGGGGAAAGTGGCCTTAACAGGAGACCCTGTTGTTTGTTGCACAGCCCTGTGAGTGTGCTAGAACACATTGGGTGGGACCCTTGAAACTGATGGCATAGATGGCTTGCGAATGACACCGCGATCCAGCGAGGATCCAGTTTGGTGATTTGGGATTGCAGATATTGTTATTCATGTCATTGGTTCTAATATTTGGAGATTCGGAATGGAATCCTTGGCAGAGTTCTCTGTGTACGCATTAGTTTATGTTAAAACGTGGGAGAGTAACAGCGGACGAGGACCCCGACTAGGGCAGCTGGGGGCTATTCCCTGGCTGGGTGGGAGGCCCGGGGGCTGCTCCAGGAGAGGCGGCATCCTTTGCTTATCATCACGAGGATTCAGGGTGTGAATTCCAGTGGTCTCTACAGAAATAAACTGGGTGGGAGGGGTGCGGATGGGATTCCAGATGGACGAGGCCACGTGCGAGAGTGAATTTGTCCCTGTCCAGCTCGAAGGGTGGCATTGGTTCCTGCCAGTCTATCCTCTATCTGTCATGGCTGATGGGAAGAGATGGCCTAGATTTGCATACAGCAGGATTTGCATACTGGGCTGCCAGTCTGATGGGAAGTGGGTGGAGAGGCAGGAGCGGCCTCAGCTTGTCCTAAGTGTTCCTGTCTCCAGAGCGACGATGCTAGTGCTTACCACCACACACCAGATGCTCGTTCAGCCTGTGGGATCTTGTTCACTGGCAAATTCCTACCACCCGTCATGGTCAGCGGTCCGCTCTGTTAAGCTCCTCCAAGAGGCATAGAAGTTGAAGGTGTGGTCCCTGGAGCCAGACCTTCTGTGCACCCCCTCTCTGGCCATTTTGGCCTCCATTTTCTCCTCTGTGAAACAACAGGAATGATAGTACCTGCTCGCCATGGATCAGCTCCTGGCGCACCTGCTGTTACCCGTCATGCTTCATTTCAAGTGGGGCCGTGCCCTCACCTCAGCTTCCTCTGTGCTTGCCACACTGCTGGGAGCTGTGACTTCCAGGGACTCCTAGTGTGGCCAAGACTCTAGCTAAGATGCTGGTCTTGGACACGTCAGAGCCAAGGGCCCCTCAGTCTGCAAGCTTTCTCCTGCCTGCGGTGCTCCCATGGGCACTGAGTCTGTGGGTGCCACTTGTGTGGCCGAGCCCTTGTAGGTGCAGGCGTGGCTGGGGTGGGGTCAGGAGCGCTGTGTCGTCCTCAGTCCACTGGTTTCCTATGCACCGTGGTCTTGTCCCGAGTTGGACTATGGGTGACAGGCTTCCTACTGCATCCCGCCTGCAGCCTGCCAGAGGCAGGGGAGGAGCTGTTGGTGCCATGGCTGCTTCAGAGGTGCCAGCTTCTTTAGCATTGGCCCTTGGACCTCATTCTTTTTTGTCTTCCTTGGCTGTCACTGTCGTGTGTGTGTGTGGGCACAGTGGGCACTGCTGTGTGTTGCGGCCCCTCTTGGGCCTGTGGGCCCTGCATGTGGGGTGAAGCTGCTGGCCGCCAGTCCCCACAGCTCCCCAGCAGCACCTCTGAAGCGGCGGCCCCTTTCATCTCCGCCAGTTGCCCCTGATGACAGACGGCCTTCAGTCAGCCGCTTCCTCCTCAGCGTGGAGTGAGAGGTGCAGTGGCCGTTTCTTGTCTTGAGGACGCCTTGGGCCCTTGCTGGTCTCATGGATGGGATTTACCCACAGGGTAAACTGCAAAGGGGAAGCAGCAGAGGGGAAAAGGCAGCAGCAGCCCTCTGTCCCCACCGTGTGTCTCTGGGTTTGGGGGGCCAGGTCACTGGAACATGACATGAGAGGCCAGCCACACCCTGGGGTCACCTCTCGTTCTCCACGCGGGTAGATTTCCCAGGTTCTGTGTTATGCTTCCTGGTTTATCTTACTCCCTTTTCTTGGAACTCTGTGAGGAGACAAAATGTTCTCTCTGCTTGGGCCTCATTTTCACAGGAGGATCTGAGGGTCTCCAGCGACCTGGGGCCATGTCTGCAGTTGCGCAGTCCCAGTCACAGCTGGGCTGCAGCTCAGTGGCCGGGCTTCCGGGCTGCATTCAAGAATGAAGCAGCTCACAGACCCTTGGGTATTAGCATGTGCTGCACTGTCACAATGCCATTTTCCTCCATAAGAAATGAAAATACATTTTGATGCATAATTCTTATGTATACAAACATTCCTCGTTTAATGACCACGTTCTGTTCCTGTGATCAGGTTGTTAAATGAATTGGTTGCTAAATGAGGAATTGTATATAGCATGGACATGACAGAACAAACAGATGGTCAAAGGGAACTCCCAACTTGATGACTTTGCTTTTATTTGTATAACTCTTCCCTGCAGCACTATAATGTACAACGTAAAATTACAGTGCTGTACTGTACCATCGGCAAAAATTGCAGTACTGTAAAACAAGGTGTGCTGTCTGAAAAAAATAAATTAAGGCTCTATAAAGATTCATAGAACTGTACAAAAAAGACAAGTCGTAAGTCTGAACAGCCGTTAAACAGGAAGGTCATTAAACAGGAAGAACATCTCTGTGGGAAATAAGGTCTTTGCCCCCCCGCCCCAGTTCATCTCCAAAGAGTGTTTAATACTCTTGAGACTGCTTGGCATACTTTGTTTTTTAAGAGTTGGGGTCTTGCTTTGTTGCCCAGGCTGGCCTCATGTGATCTTCCTGCCTCAGCCTCCTTGTATAGCTGAAACTACAGGTGCATACCACTGTGCTCGACTTAATCAGCATACTCTTAGTCTTTAATTCCATAGCCTCTTAGGGTTTTTTGTTGTTGTTGTAGGATACAAACATCTTTTAGTAGTAGCTTATGTAAACTATCATAAAAGGACACTAAAATAAACCACACACTGGAAAAACCTAGCTCAGCCCATTTAACGAGGGATGCCACATTGTAACTTTTCAGAATTATTTTAGCATCGATTCCCTTTGTGTTCGAAATCACTATTCAGAAACTTCCTTCTAAAAACGTATTATTTGAGGTGTCTGATGCTTATTCTTCCCCCCTCAGATCTTGCTCAGGAAATAACCTGGTGAATCATGGATAAGTAGAACCAAACCCTGCCCCCGAAACAACAGACGTTTGTTTATCTTACTCTAGGGAAATGAATTTTGGTGTAGTGAGGGTCCTTTTCTCTAACAGTAAAGATGCCAGTGGCAGCTGGGCCTGGTCGAACACTTGTTTTCTTGTACTTGGAGGTTTGAGGTGGGATGATCACCGCAAGTTCAAGGCCAGCCTCAACAGACTCTGTCTCAAAACAGAAAAAAAATGAAGCTATTGACAGTCGTGAGAATGTGAATGTGGAGGGTGGGCCTGTGGTGTGTATGTGTGGGGTGCCAGGTTCCGCTGTTGTCCGTCAGGCACCGGTGCATGCCCGTGCTCAGGAGTCGCCCTGGTCTGTCAGTGCTCCAGGGCTCCCCACTGTTTTCATTATAGTTATTATTCTCCATGACTTAGCTGCGGCTGTGTGTGAGGATTGGAGCTCTGGCGCACTCCTGTCCCTAACCAGCTGTCTGCGTCAGGCTGTGGCATCTTTGAGCTCAGTGTCCTGTTTTAGACCCGGGAAAGTCACTGGGTGGCTGCTGACAGCAGCGTATTTGTGGCAGTAGGCAGCTCGGGCCTGGCCACCAGGTCACCCCCGTCAGGGTTGGTGGTGGCTGCCATGGGGATTGGATTCCTGGGCGACACCTTTTCCCTTCGGGCTGGACTCAGGTACACCTGTTTACCTTTGGGACATGGTTGGTAGCGGACTTGCTGGCTGGCCTTGCAAGGAAATCTCTAGAGATTGGAGCTAGAGATTTAAATCTAGAGATTTAATGTCCTGAGGACTCCCAACACGAGCTCAGCCCACATAGGCAGTATCTGGGTTCTTCCATTTTTCTGGGTTTTTGGTTTTTTGAGACACAGCCTCGCTATGTAGTTCAGACTGGCTTGAAACTCACTGTTGCCCAGTGTTAGTCCTCCTGCCTCAGCCTCCCCGAGCTGTTCTCACAGGCCACAGGCATGCAGCACCACTCCCAGCTAGACTTTCCGTGTATAACGGCATGTCAGAGGCAGGCAGGCGCCCTGAAGAGGAGTGGTTTATCCAGCTCACTGTGCAGGAGCTGACTGTCCAGACACTACTGGCCTGTCACCTTTCACTGGACCGCAGGGGTGGGTGGGATTGTCCTTGAAATGGGAGGTGCATGAGTGCATCAGCTCCTGGATGGCTGCAGGCGGCATCGACAGCTTCTCCTGCACCCACCCTGGCTTCCTTGTTGCTTCAGGATTTGCACCCAGATCCCGAGAGGGAGCTGCAGATGCAGACTTGCAGAGAGCCAGGGTGACTGCCAGGAGCATGTATGTTTGGAGCAGGAGCAGGAACCTGCTTCCTGTGCCTTCCTCTGACGCTAGCCTGGCACTGTTAGGGTAGGGACGGGAACATGGTGACCCCCAGGCTGGGCACAGTGAGCCCCCCACAGAGTGCACTGCACACCCTGGGTTCAGTGCCTCAAGAGATGCGGAGAGGAAGATTCATTTTTCCTCCTCAGGGCCAGGAGCCCTCTGCCATCAGGTGTGGTCTCCGCCTGTTCATGGCCAAGGACGTTTCCTCTGGTTTCTGTGCACCCTTGGTGCCCGGCCAGTCCTGAGGCTCCAGGAGAGGCTGCGGGTCGGGATGCCAGGTGTCTCCGTGGGGCTTGGGACCCTGTCCTGGGGCCCCGCCGCCTGTGGGGTCAGGCATGTCAGGGCCACTGGTGCAGCCCCTGGGGTGCCCCCCCAATGTGCCAGGACCTCCAGAGCTGTGGACAGATGACCCCGTGGTCAGCACTTGGGGACCTATGTGCCAGGAGGTCATCAGTCCCTTTGAACACTGGTCACCATCAGGAAGCTGAAGCCTAGCCTGTAGCCTCCCCAGCCCCACCACAGCCTGATCTTTGTGCTGAAATGACAGGGGCAGCAGGACACAGCAGCACGCAGTGGAACACGCACCTGCACGACCTGTTTTTGTTATAATCCCCAGGTCGCAGCATTACAGTCTGTGAAGTCCCATTGTCAACTCAGTAGGGTAAATGAGATGACAGGGGCTTTCTTTAATCCCACAGAAGATAAAAGGACTTTTGCTTTGCTTTGTTTTGAGACAGGAACTCACAGTGTAGTCCAGGCTGGCCTTGAATTCAGCAAAATGATTTCAGGCAGTACAGAACTAGCCAGTTAAATGAATGGCAATGTCTGGATGTGATTATGATGGGTTTTTTCTTCAAAATATTTTTTAGTGCTGTTTGATATTCAAATTAACCTTTCTCTTAACACTGTAGTATGTGTTTGTAAGGGGTGTTGAGGATACAGACATCTTTTTTTTTTTTGTACTGGGAATCGAACAGTGGAACTCAGGACCTTGCAATTGTGCAGCAGGTGCTGGAACCACTGAGCTAAATCTGTGGCCTAGATACAGACATCTTATTGTTTTTTCTTTTATTATTATTTTGCTGTTTCCTAACCCCTGTGGAATTAGAGGTATTAACCCAGTGGGATTTTAGATGCCGTTGCTCTCAGCGCCTATAGTGTCCACAGATCACACCCTGGACCCTGAATTACCGTCCCAGCTCATGGATAGGGTCTGCCCTCCCCCTGCAGTGAGGACCAAGCCAGGTGGCTGTCCCCGCCATCCCCAGATCCCTCACCTGGCTTCCAGGTGTGTCTGGCTGTGCAGCTGCAGTGAGGAAAGTGGGCTCCTGCCGGGTAGGGAGATGGAGCTGAGGACTCACTTTGCTCCTGTGCTGCCTTGTCCCGTGTGGATTCTGTACTCTCTTGCTGTCCCCTGTTCCCCCCCATGTGGCCCTCAGTGAGGCCTTCACTGTCCCGTGCTCTGGAGGCCTTGGCATGTGGGTGGCCGTGTGTCTGCAGGGCCTCCTTCCGTGTGCCTGTGTCCTTATCCTCTTAGAGGGACACAGTCCTATGGGGTGAGGCCCACTGTCCTTTAGATCTCTTCAGAGACGTTTTCTGCAGATGGATAGGGCCTCAGCATTCAGATTGTGATGACACGGCCCAGCCCAGAGCCGCGCACCAACCCCAAGTCTGCCCCTGACCTCAGAGAGCACTGAGCACCTAGGAGGCGCTGAACCCCGGAGTCTGCGCCCAGGTCCCTGCCTTGTGACCTCAGTCCTGGGACCCTGGTCTTCCCAGCTGCAAGGTGGGCTGGGCGTTGGTCTCCCCTGCCCCATTCTGGGGACCCTGGAAAACCCGGGTGGTAGATTTGGTGTGTCTATGTCTTGGAAATGGAATATCCTAACAGGAGATACAGGGAGGCTCATGGGAGCAGGATGCTGACCTTCTTCTGAAGGTGTGATTTCAGCTCTGCCTCCGTGTCGTCGTCCTTCACCCGCAGTACCAGTGGCCTCTGTCCACCCTGTCCCCGGTCACGCAGGTTCAGAGCTGTGGTTGGGGGCTCCCTGGAGCTGTGGTTTGAGAGGTGCTTGGTGTCATGGGGGAGGGCTGGTGGGGCCACATGCCATCCTGTGCCTCGCCTCTGTGTCATACCTGTCCCCACTCCGGCTGGCACTGTTCCATTGTGTTGCCCCACAGCACCCTGTAAGAAGGAAGCGCAGTGTGAACCAGCGCGGGCCAGGCACATGCCGACTGCTTGGAAAAGATTCACTTTGCTGAATCTGTCTCAGCTGCTGTCCCCAGACGGCATGTGTCATTGGAGAGAGACAGTCAGCTCTGCCCCTGCACGGCTGGGTCGGGAGGTAGGGTGGGTGGCAAACTCTTGAGTGTGGCTCTTCTGTCAGGTTGTGAGCTGGGCCCGAGAGCATGGGCTGTGGTCACACGGGAGCCTCGTCGGCTGGCTTGGTCAGCCGATTTGTGCTTTCTGTCTAGATTCAGACTCAGATTCAGATTCTGTCTCAGGTTCAGACTCTGTGGATGGGGTGGGAGGAGGGGAACATAAAGCCTCTTGATTTGGCAGAGGTATGGCAATATCATCAAAGTCTGTCCTTCATGTTTCTGCCAGCTTGGTACATGTGTGACTGTCCCCGCAATGGGACTGTTCTGTCATCCCATGGGACAGTTGTGCATGTACCACCAGGGCTTCAGAACTGCCCAGCACTGAGGCATATGAATTTCGGCCCCATTGTGAAGGTGTTAAAGTTAGAGCAGAGCCGAGTGTGGGGGTCCACACTACTGGTGATCCCAGGATTCTGGGAAGCTGAGGCAGACAGGTCACAAGTTTGACCCCAGCCTGGAGAAGTTAGCTACTTAATGAGAGCTTATCTCAAAACAAAAAAAGGATGTAGCTGACTTTGAAGGCCCTGGTTCAGTCATCCTCAGTACCACCAAAAAAAAAAAAGAAAGAAAAGAAAAATTTGGTAGTGTAGTTTTAGTCCTCCTCTTTTCCAGGAAGAAGCTTTGTTCACCTTTGGGCTGTTGGCCACATCTCCAGAAAACAGCAGGAAATGGCTGTTTTAATAAACATCTCCTCATCCTGCAGTCGAGTCCAGCGTGGTCAGCCCTGGCCATCTGCGTGCGGAGCTAGGGCCGGGGTGCTGTGCTGCCTACTGCATCCTTGGAGGGGACTCCTGCTGCGAAGGCCGTGGCCATGCTTGTCCTGTTGTGCCCCAGTCTGACCTGTGTCTGGGTGACCAGATCCTGGTCCTTTGGGTCCCCTGGTCTTTCCCTGCCTTCTTGTGGTGGTGTGATTGAGTGACCTCGGTCTTCACTGAGATGTCCTCAGGCACGAGATGCTAATGAGTAGCTAATCTTAACTAATTGTTAGTTAATAGGACTTGGTGGAATCCTTTTTGTCTCTCCTACTGCGTAAAGCAGTGGTCCCTGACGTTTTGACACTGGGGATCGGTTTCATGGAAGACAGTTTTTCCACAGAGAGAAAGGAGAGGTGTGTGTGTGGGTAGGGGGAGTTGGGATGATTCAAGGCCATTACATTTCTTGTACTTTATTTCTATTATTATTACATTGTATGTAATGAAATGATTCCATAACTCACCATAACGCATAATCAGCCGGAGCCCTGAGCTTGTTTTCCTGTGACTGGACAGTCCCATCTGGGGGTGATGGGAGACAACAGTAGCCCAACTGTGTTGCTTATGGCGAGTCTGCTGTGTAGTCCTGTTGTAGTTGCTCTCACTGCAGAAAACCCTGATTCCAAAATACAGGATATTGGACGTGAAAGTGGGCTGTTCAGTGCTTCTGTGAGAATCTCAGAATATCCTGCCCTGCTTTTTAATCCAGAAAACATGAAAATTTGAAGATGTCTCGAACACACTTCTAAGGCTACCATCACTTGCAGTGTCAAGCAGCAGATCCCCTTCAAAGTCAGTTCACCTGGCTTATTCACAAGCAGGTCAACAGCTTCCCAGTTTGGGGGCCTTTGAGAAGTGGTTGGGAAGTAATGCTCAAAATCTTTGGGAAGATGAGATAGGTGAGTATCAGCTGGGAAAAAGAAGGCCCTTTCAAAACCTCTGCTCATATTAAAAACGTGTCAAAAATCCCAGTATTCCCTCATTACTCGTATTAATTCCTGTTTGGCTTTGAATGCAGCCACTTTATCTGCCAACTTGAACACAGTTGTTGTTCTCCCTGAAGTGACAGATTGAGTTTATTAAGTAAGTTAAATGTGTCACATGAGCAAACAAGTTTTGTGATCCATTCTGTGTCACTGAAATGAGCTAGAGCTACCAGTAGTGACTCCCCCCCCCCATTAAGTTTATTGGTACATTTTAGGTATAAAATACAGTTACATTCATCATTGGGATCTTGTACCTTTACATGAGTATCTTGGTTCTTATTTTTCTCCCCTTCCCCTGCCCTCCCTTCACCCCCTCCACCCTTCCCTATTTGCAAAGACTTTGTTTCCATTTTTTTCCTTTTCTCATATTTTTTCTTTTCCCCTTTTTCCTTTCCCCTTCCCCTCCCACTTTCCTGCACCTTTAGACCTTTTCTTCCTGTTACACAATATCAATTATACATTTTTTAAATTACAATATCAAGATCTAGGAGACATTACCACAGATTTTACAGAATTTAAAAGGATATAGAAAGCATATTTCAGAAATCTCTTTTGAAATAAATGTGACAACTTCTAAGAAGTACCTTGGAAGACAAATTAATGAAACTAAGTCTGGAGGAAACATAAAATTTGAATAGCACCTATTAAAGAAAGTATATTCCTAGCTTGAAAACCTACCTAGATGACAACAGCAGGCTCATAAAGATTTTAACTGATAAATTATATCAAACAATTAAAGCATAAAAAAGAAGGAACACTTCTCCCCTCATTTTAGGAACTCAACATTGTGCTAATCCTAAAACTGGATAAAGATAATAGAAGAAAAAAGTATGAACATAGATAGAAATTTGTTTAACAAAACAAACTATTAGAAGTCAGATCTGGCAGTATGTTGATAGTGGTTTTCTTATAGGGATGGCAGTGTTGGTTCAGCATTGGAAGATCCACCCCCAAAAGTCATCCTTTTAACAGAGGAAAGGAAAAAGCCATATGATCCTGTCACTAGTTGGAGAAAAAGTATTGGACTAAATTCTACAGCTGTTCATGGTAAAAGCTATCAGGAGACTAGAAGTAGAACAGAACCTTCTCAACAGATAAAAGAAATGTACTCCATCCTTCCAGCAAGAACACTTTATATGAATGGAGAAGATACAATGCTTTCTCCTTAAGGCGGGGAACAAGGGCAGATATGCTTACTCTTTATCTGTCCGTTAAGCTTTGAAACCTAGGCCCCACCAAAATAGTCTGGCAATAAAATGACACAATTAGAATAGGATTGGCAAGGTAGAAGTAAAATCTTTATATGTAGATGAAATGATCATCTACAGAGAAAATACTAAGAAATCTCTAGAAGTCCCTAGAACTTGTATTTGAATTCAGGAGGATTAGAAAACACAAGGTATATATAAAAATTCAGGTCTGTGTATACTTGCTATAAATGAAAAGTTGGATATTGAAATTTAAAATTTATGTAGGAGTACAAAGGACCAAGAAAAGTTAAAAAAAAATAAAAACAGTGATGGAAGACGTTTAGTACCTAATTTTAAGACTTCTTCTAAAGCTACAGTAATCAAGGCAGTGTTGGTGTAAGGAAAGACATATAGATCATTTGAATAAAACAGAATCTAGAAATAGGACCACACATATATGGTCCACTGAGTTTTGAAAGATTATTTAACATTAACATTTTATAGAATATAAACTCAATTCAAGAGCCAAGGAAGAGATAGGGTTTTCAGCAAATGGCACTAGAACTCCTGGTATTTGTATATAAAAAATTAACCTCAACCCTTTATTTCCATACATGAGAATAACTTGAAGGGATCTATGAACCTAAATATGAAAGCCTAAAAGTATAAAATTTTAAGAAGAAATTATAAGGGAAAATATTTATGAATTCAGGGTAGGCAAGAACTACCTAGTATACAAAAGACATGATGTATAAAAGAAAAAAATTGATAAATGAGATTCCATCAAAATTTAGACCTTTAAATGACATCATTAAAATGAGAACTAGTCCTTAAACAGACCATATTTACAATACATATAACCTATGACCAGAATATATAAAGAATTCTTAGAGCTCATTAATAGACAACCCAATTAAAAAGTAGACATAAGATGATAAATAGCCAGTACAGCACAAGGAATGGTGTGCAACTCTAGAATCAGAAAAATACTAATCAGTACAATAACAAGATTGAATTATACACTCATTAGGGAGATGAAGTCAAAAGTTTTAAAAGCCTCGTCATGACTTTTTCTTTTGTTGGATTCTCCCCCTTTGCGTTTAATTTGTCACGCCCAATGGATTCATTCTACTGGGTTTCCTGGGATTGTGATCCTCATTGTCTTTTCCTAGGGTATTGCCTAAAATTTTTTAGAGTGCCGGTTTGGTTTTCATGAAGTTCCTGAGGTGCTCTTTATCATGAAAACATCTTACTTCTCCATCCATTTTGAAAGATAGTTTTGCAGGGTACATCAATCTGGGTTGGAGGCTGTTTTCCTTTAGGGCTTGAAATACATCACTCCAAGGTCTTCTTGTCTTGAGGGTTTGCATTGAGAAGTCTGCTGTGATTTTGATGGGCTTTCCTTTGTATGTGAGTTGTTTCTTTTCTCTCACTGCTTGGAGAACTTTGTTCTTCTGTTCGATTTCTGGAATCCTAACTATTATATGCCTATGTGTAGATTTTTTTTTTTGATCAAGGCTATTTGGAGTCCTATATGCCTCACTTACCTGTATGTCAAGTTCTTTTCCTCTCCTTGGGAAGTTTTCTGCCATCCCTTCTGTGAAGAGTTTTTTTATGTCATCTGCACTCTCTTCTCTTTCTTCATTGACTCCAGTCAGTCTTATGTTATTCTTCTTTGCATCGTCTAGCAGCTGCTGGATTGATTTCTCGTGTTCCTTTACAATTTTAAAGTAATTTTTCTTTTCCTGGTCACTAATTGCAATCTTGTCTTCTATATCTGAAATTCTGTCCTCACATTGGTTCATTCTGCTGTGCAGACTTTAGATGGAGTTTTAAATTTCCTGGAAATCTGTTTGCATCTGTTTTATGGATTCCATTTGTTTCCTATGTTGGGATTCCATCATGTTCCTCAGATCCTCTATTTTTTTATCTGTGTCCTCTCTAGATTTATTTTTTTATTTTTTTATTTTTTTAGATTTATTAATCATGTCTTGCACCATAAGCAAAATCTCTGCTGTTATCTGAGTAATTATTTCTGATTTCATTTTTCCCAGATCCTCTTTTGTTGCCAGTTCAGAGAGTCCAGGTGGTTGAGTATCAGAGTGTTCCATCTCGTTTCCCTTTGGGGTTGCTGTAGGTGATCCAAAAGTCTGTTTGAGGCTTGTTTACACGTCTTCCCATTTCCTCGGGGGGGGGGGGGAGGTGTGCTTCTGGCACCCGCTTGGTTTACCTTCTCTGCCCTAGGAACTTGGGATCGACTTTTTTTCTTTTTTAAAAAAAAAAATCTCTGGAGCAGCTCTTACGAGAGCTCAAACTCTGGCCTAGCCAGTGATCTACCTTTAGAAAGTGGTAGCCTCTTCTTTATGTGTGAGAAGATACATGTGCTCTGTATCCTATCTCCTCACAGGACTGTGTGAACAGATGTGAGTTAAGTGCATATACTTTAATGTGCCTAATAATTTTAATCACATCCTGTAAAAAGTTAGGTGCGGGTGACATTTTTCAGCTAGCCAGCATCTCTGTGCATGACACATGTATAGACTCACATTCAGAAATAACCGCTTTGACTGAGGTAATGAAGTCAGAAAGCCATTGAGCCCTAACAGTCCATGTACAAACCAACACAGAATTACCAACTCAGGTTTTCTGCAGCTGGGTGTTGGTCAGCAACAAAGTGCACATAACATATCCTCATGCACATCCTCCTGAAAAATGTGTCACACAAAACCAAGCAGTGTTGCCTTGTTGTCAACCCTGGTAGATTCATCCACTTGAATTGCATACAGTGTTGACTCATTCATCCTAACTGCTGTACCTCAATGTCCTCTGCTGTTCCATCAGTTCATCCAGTGATAGTGCTGGCCAAAAGAGGAACACATGCCAACTTTTGAACTGCAGCCTCGCCTAAAAGTTCATGGCAGATGTCCTCAGCAGCAGGCAAGACCAACTTCACCCACAGTAAAGGCTTCATAGCTTTGGCAGTGGGCTGTCCACTAAAAATGATGATCTTGGTGCAGATACATTTGCTGAAGTGGTGGCTTTCAGTAATTGCTTCTGTAATTTGTGTTTGTGGGTTTTCTTCTTTTTTTCTTTTAAAAAATTCCAAGGCTCATCCTTTAATGCATGGGGTGAGTAGTTTTGTTTTTTTGTTTTTTGTTTTTGGTACCAGGAATTGAACTTGGGACCTCATACTTACGAGGCAGGCTACGGAACCACTGAGCTAAATCCCTGGCTAGGGTGAGCAGTTTTGAAAGTTTCATGGCGCCATTGGACAGCTGGTCATCACATATGATACAAAGTGGGCTTGAAGAATGAGTTACCTGTTGCGATGAACCTGTAATTTAAGCACAACTTTTGATGCTTTCTTTTCTTTTTTTAATGTTTTCTTTTCTGCGCAGCTTTCCTTTTGTTGGGTTCTCATAGAGTCTTCTGCTGCCTTGTCACTGGATCTTTTCCTCCTTTCCAGAGCAGCTCTCCAGTGACGTTTGTTTTTTTTTTACTCATTTTGTTGAGAGATAGTTGTGGGCCTCCCAAAATGTGACTGAGACAAGTGTGCAGTGTGAGAAAGAGGCAAGGATGGAGTGGTAAACATAATGAGCAGGCTGCACACAAACTAAAATAATGAAATAAATTCTGGCTTAAAGCTGCCATCAGATGCAGCTGTACACTTGAAGCACATAACTCATTCATCATTATAAATCCTGCCACCAGATGCAACTTAGTTGTCACTCACTACTCCCTGTTGAGGTTCTGATCAGAGTCTGTAAGAGACTGATTTACCATGGTCTGTGTGCAGTCAGCCCTCCCTGCTAATGTCATTCTGTATCTGCAGCTGCTCCCCAGTGCTAGCATCACCACCTCAGCTCCACCTCAGGTCATAGCATTAGGTTCTCATAAGGAGCTCATAGCCTAGATCCCCCGGATGTGCGTGCTTCCATGAGGATCTAATGCTGCCCCTGATCTTGCAGGAGGCCAAGCTCAAGCTGCTGGAAATACAGAGGAAACTTCCCTTGCCCAACCCTGGTCCACTGGGTGGGGAGCAGTATGGGTTCAGTGGGGAACTCGATGTAGAGCATGTTCCGTACAGGTTTCCCAAGTGTCTCTCAATGAGCAGGAAGGGAAGACTGAACTTGAGAAGACATAAAGACCCCCAGAGCCAAAGCAGGCCTTCCGGATCTTCATGTCATGGCAGTTAATCTTGGAAATGAAGAAACAGAGTTTAAAGAGACAAGTGCCAGACAGGCTTGGTGGTGTCTGTTGTCCCCACTTCTCAAAGGCTGAGGCAGGAAAATTGGTGGAGCCCAGTGTTTGAGGCTAGCCTGGGCAGCATAGCAAGACTCCATTGCAAAAGCCAACCAACCAACCAACCAACCAACCAACAGGCTCACAGTACTGCTCTGAAGGCGTGAGTTTAGGTTCTGTATTTAATCTACTCTGAGGTAAACCCTTATTTTATGTCCACTAAGAAAGAAACAGTCCTGTCTTTTAATTATGTCACTTGATCACAAGGGCACCTCAGTCTGGCCAGGCTGGCAGGGTTGGACGTGAAGGGCTTGGACCCCTGGGGTGATGGCAGCTGGTGCCCCATCCTCCCCCGTGCTGCCTTTGAGGGAGGAATTCTCTTGTGCTGCTTCACCAGCATCATTAGTGCATCAGAAAGCTGCTTGGCTTTTTTTTTTTTCCTTTCTAGTAAACTTTTTCATTGAAATAAATTTATGATGATTCTTGTAAATCCTTGGGCAGACTCTTTATAAGGAAGATTGTTGATCTAATGACTGATAACAGCAGCTAAATAATTTTGGTATATATCAGACATTTTTCTTCCAGTAAAACATATCTAAATAAAATTATTACAAGGCCAAGATGGGCATAGTGGTGCACACCTGTAATCTCAGCACTCTGGTAGGCTGAGGCAGGAAGATAGCAAGTTTGAGCCCAGCCAGGGTAATGTAATGACTTGGCGAGGGGCTGTCTCAAGAAATGAATGAATAAATGAATGAAAATTAAACTTAAAAGGTTGAAGATATACTTCAAAGGCCCTGGGTTCAATCTGTGATACTGCAAAAAAAAAATTATTATTATTTTAAAAATTGTTAAAAGGCCAAATACATTTTTTAAATGGAACTTCTTTAGTTTTAACTGAGTTAAAAAAAAAAAGTTAAACACAATTCTAGTTAAGCCACTTGAGAAACTTAAAAAGTACTGGATGATTCAGCTCAAATCTCCCTTCTCTTTATATTTGAAATTTCCAAAGAAAGATAACCTCTTCTACTTTTTTTGGGCGGTACTGGGATTGAACTCAGGTCTTTGTGCCTGTGCAGCAGGCGGTGAAACCACTGAGCTAAATCCCTGGCCCACCTCTTCTACTTTTATAAATTGCTGAGCCACTGTGAGGTCAGAATACACGTTGTCGCGCTGGGGATTTAGCTCAGTGGTTTCACCGCCTGCCTTGAAAACACAAGGTCCCGATTTCAATCCCCGGTACCAAAAAAAAAAAAGAACACACATTGTCACAAGAGACCCCTGCCCCATGAGCTCTTTTGGTGCCCTCTCTCCCTCTCCTCCTGTGTCCTGGCTGAACGAGTTGCTCACTCTGCTTTCCTGGCCTTGGCCTGTGATAGGTACTCAGCACACATAGGAATGGTGAATCCGCATCCTAAGCACCCTCAGGGACTCTCTGATTTGACATCTTTTTTAGTACCTAAAGGTTAAAAAATTGTCCATCTTGGTAGAGTGCTGTAACTGCAATAACAAAAGGTTTGTGTTTGTTTCAGAGTAAACTCAAGGATGGATGCCTGTTCTCATTTAAGCTGCATGTGAAAAATCAGAGACTCAAGGCTATAATAATATTGGGTCTTTGGTCGTCTCCTTATGAATCCATTCTTAGTGGGGAGGCAGGTGACACCCTTACAGAGAGGACCCAGGAGGTCTGTGATTCACCCACTTGAGGGCCACACTTGTGTGGTTTGCAGCGTGGAGCTATGTGGCTTTGCTCAGATCCATTATAGAACATTTTCATTGACGCCAGAGGAAACCAGCGCCCGCTGGCTGTCGCTTCCCGTTCCTGTCCAGCCCCCAGCATGTGATTGCTGTCTTTTGCCTTGGATTTGCCTGTTCCGGACTTGTCGCAGTTGTGGCCTGTTGTCTCTGGCTTTGTGGACTCACCGTCCTGGGTTCCCTGTCCGCCCATGCCTTAGCGTGGTCACTCCTCAGTCCTGTCGTTGGGCTGAGTGATGATGTCCTTCGCACTTCTGCGTCCACTGTGGTTGCTTCTACTTGGTTGCACTGAGCAGTGCCACCGTGAGCGCTTGTGTACCAGTCTCACGCTGGTCTCGTTTGAACAGGATTGTAAGGCGAACCCTTGAAGGGCCGCCCAATGTCCCCGTCCTGGTTGTACCACTTTCTGTTGGCACCAGGAGGGTGCCAGGGTTCTGGCTGCTCCACTTCCTCGCCAGCTTTGGTTCTAGCTGTCCTGGCGGGTGTGATGCGGTGTCTCATGGTGAGGCTTGTTGGGTCTTCTGGCTGGTTGATTTCCAGCCTTCTCATTTCTTATCAGCCATTTGCATATCTTTGAAGAAATGTCTACACGGGTCCCTTCTGACTTTTTCATTGGGCTTTTTCTTTTGGAGTTGTAAGAGCTTTTCATATAAATATGTTCTTAAATAGAGCTTTGAAAATTCCTTATTCTATACCATCTTTGACTTAAAATTTGGGGTTTTTTTGGAGTCAGGGTCTCATTCTGTGCTGATCCTCCTGTCTCAGCTGCCCGAGTGCTGGGATTGCAGGCGTGCACCACCATGCCCAGTGCCATCTTTGACTTTTAAGGAAACCTAAAGGGCAGTAACCCACCCAGCCTGCCTCGTTACCCGTTGATACCATTGACGCATTGTGACTGGAGACAGTGTGGGGCCATTCACCCTCTATGCTCGGGGATACTGGGGAATAAGCTGCCCCCCTGCAGGACAGGAGGCAGCAGATGGCGAACCTTTGCGCTTTCGATGATCCGTGTTCGCCACCGCTCCCTGATCTGGCTTTACTTTTAGGGTTGAAATTTGAGGTCTCCAAAAGAGGGCCAGCTTGGGGGCCAGCTGCGGGGTGGGGTGCAGGTGCAGTCAGGGGCTGCTGGAGACGGTGGACAGGCACAGAGACAAGCTGCAGGACAGTGGTGGAGGTTGCTTTGGGAGCCACCTGCTGGGTTTCTGTCCTGGGACCCACACGCGTCAGGAGGCCTGGAGGCTGGGGGTTAGAGACGCCTTTGGAAGCTGCTTCATTTCCTGGGTTTCCAGACTCATTTGCGTTGGGCACACCATTCTGGGTTCGAGCTCTGGGTCTCACTGTGAATGTGGCACATGATACAGAAAGGGCTTCTAGGCAGGCACTAGGCGGTTCGTAGGTCCCTGACTCTGTGATTGAGTGGCGCTTGGGCCTGGGTCATGTGTTCCAAGGGGTGGAAGGAATGTGGGTCTGTGTGTCCAGGAGGAGCCCAGAGGGAACATGTGTGTGCCCTGTCCCTGACCCAGGAGAGGCACAGCCAAGCTGGGGGGCGGTTCTGACCCCCGAACCGGAGGGTGTGGCCCAGCCAAGCAGCCCGTCTGCCCCACCCCGGGTCAGAAATCTGTTTACTGAGGATTCCTGTGAACTCTTCTTTCTGCGTAGCAGCAATTCACTCTTTATCCCCTCATTACTGGGGATTGAACCCAGGCCTTTCACACTGAGCTACATCTCCAGCCCTTTTTTGTTTAATTTGACACAAGGTCTCCCTAAATTGCTAAGTTACCAGGCTGGGCTCAAGCTTCTGATCCTCCTGCCTCAGCCTCCTGTGTGCTGGGATCATAGGCAAGTGTACCATACCCAGTTTATTCTGAAATTACTATAAGTTATTATAAAATAATTTATCACAAATAATTTCTAATTTATCAAGGTTCAGAGATTAGTACTGCTTTGTTTTTTAAAGTCAAAAGTTACTAAAGAGGAAGTAGAGGCCACCTGGAACCTTACCTTATCGTGAGCGCAGCCGACTGGCATTGGGCTTATGTTTTAGGTGTTTCATTTAAAATGGAAAGTTCCAGTTTGCTTTGGGGCCAGAATCCTTAAAAGAAACCCAGCCTGGAGGTGTGTTGTGGGTCAGTGTATATTTTCGAGTTTATGTCTTGCTGACTAAATTGGCAGAGTTTGTGTTTTTTCCTGGTAAATACTCAGAAGGCCTTGCCCTCCCTCCTCGGCCTAATAAAATCCCCTTTGTCGTATGTGCTTGAAGTAAATGGCTGTTAAAACGTCCTCAGCCTGTGACGGCATGAAAGTCAGTGCAGCACACAAAGGCCTCTTTTCTCAGGCCCCAGGGCCGTGGTGGGGTTGGCATCCTCCTGACTTGGGTCAGCCTTTGGCCAAGGGACAGAGTGGTCGGGGCCCAGAGACACACCAGCCACATAAGCAGAGGGTTCTTCCTCGTGGGAAATGGAGGTGCTGCCCTACAGGATTTTTTCTTGAAGTAATTATGACTCTCGTTTGTGAATTTTAGATGACACAAACCTTTATTTATTAAGAAAGCTCATGCTAATTTTCATTCCAAATGAGGTACAAAGTGTTTTAATGAAAAGTACTAAGAAGTCAGCTTGAATCAAAATTAGAACTCCAGCAAAGCCCTGTAATCTCAGCACTTGAGAGGCTGAGGCAGGAGGATCGGAGGATCCAGAGTTCCTGGCCAGCCTGGGCCATATATTGAGACCCTGTTTAAAACAAACAAACAAAAGACACCTAAGTTGAGGGTCTACCTTTGAAACGTTGGTTTTTTTTTTTGGTACCAGGGATTGAACTCAGGATCTTGGCGCTTGCAAAGCAGGAGTGGTGACACTGAGCTAAATCCCTGGCCCCCCTTTGAAACATGTTTTGAGAACCACACCTATGTATCATGCTGTGATAAATTGCATGTTGAAACTTTTGTGCTGATATTTTTCATATACCATTTTTAATAAGAATAAAATGTTTACTCATTAAACAGTATATTGTTTGTTTGTTTGTTTGTTTGGTCCCAGGGATCGAACTTGGGTCTTTGCACTTGTGAGGCAGGCAATGGAACCACTGAGCTAAATCCCCAGCCCTAAACAGTGTATTCTTATTCCTTTTAACTTCAGGAGCAAATGTGAACTGTTAGCCCATATATTTTCCTCATTCTTAAAGAAAGTAGCATAATAAAAACAGCACACAGGAAGAGCAGGTAGCACAGGTGCAGGGCAGAAGGTTCTAGTCTACACTGCAGAGGCCTTCCACATTTTAAATTAACTTCTCAGACTGTTGACGGCAAGTACTGGTTTTCTCCCCTCTGCTGTTCTGTTGTAACTTTTTGTCTTAAACTCTGCCCTAAAGAGGGACTGGGCTTGAAGACCACGTTGATGTCAGTGTTGCCTGGCAGTGACATGTCCCAGACCGAGTTCCCAGCTCGGCAGGCTACCATGCAGCTGTGGAAAACTTTCCACTGGGAGTAGTTTTGCAAGGCCCCGGGCGGGCAGGGAGCCTGGGGACCGGGATGGGGCCACTTGTCCCGCCTGCTGACCACAGCCTCATCTCTTTCTGCGTAGGTGAAGCTGCTCTCAGGGGAGAACCCAGGATGCAAACCCTCCCGGTGACCTCTGCCCTGGGCACCCACCGCACTGGCCCGCCCCCCATCAGCCCCAGCAAGAGAAAGTTCAGCCTGGAGCCAGGCGACGAGGACTTGGACTGTGAAGCTGACCACATCACCAAGATGGGCCGCATCTTTAGCCCCCACCTGTAAGTCCCCGCTCTGCTTCAGGCCGGGACTGGTGTCCCTGCAGCTCGTGCCTGTGACGAGGTTGGCATCTCCTGAGCTATGGTGTGAGGCCCAGAAGGGGCTCATTTGCCGTTACAGCCCTTGGAGTCTGGAAGTCTTCCTTCTGCCAACCCATGGGCCCATTGTGTGTCCCTCCTGAGTGACGCTGCCCACGGACTCCTGCCTGTGCATACTGACACTGACCTGTGTGTCCCCAAGTTGGCAGGTGGCTGTGCAGACTCCGGTGGCCTTGTTACCTCGGAACGTGGGTCTGCACAGCATGTGAGCTTTCTTCCCGGTGCCCCACAGGCGGACCTGAGGCCTCATGAGATGGGACTGCAGGCTGTCATGGTTGGGTGGCATGTCCCAGCTTACTGAAGCCCATGGCCTAGTGCCAGGAGACTGGGACTTGGGTCCTCAGTTGGCCATCAACATTAGCTGCCATCTTGGCTCAAGCCACTCTCACTCTCTAGGCCTCAGTTTCCTCAGTTGTGAGTGGGTGGCATGGTTCGCTTCTGCTGGAGCACCACCCCTTCGCACCCTCTTCTTGTGCCCAGCACGGCTTCCCCCTGGGTTCCCGATGACGGGAGCAGTGACTTTGTGTGTCCTGCTAGAAAGGGCTTGCTCCCTGTCCCCACCTGAGCTGAACCCCAAGCACAGATAAGATGCCAGCTGGCCCCAGCCTGGCCCCGGCCTTTCCATGCAGTCCTGAGGATGCTGCGGAGCCAGCCCAGCAGGAAGGTGCACCCTGGCCCTGCCTGGAGGCGGAGGCTCCGCATGGCACAGCCCAGTCCTCAGTCCTCACATTCCTTGCATTCCAATCTGCCTGGCCCTGGTGTGTAGTCATGAGACACTGACAGAGGTATTTATCCTCAGATAAATCACTGCAGTGTTAGTCACAGGCTG
This sequence comes from Heterocephalus glaber, assembly GCF_053883595.1. Taxonomy (NCBI): domain Eukaryota; kingdom Metazoa; phylum Chordata; class Mammalia; order Rodentia; family Bathyergidae; genus Heterocephalus; species Heterocephalus glaber. Next base: position 866,423 of record NW_028258162.1, on the reverse strand, counting down.
AGCCTGCAGCCTGCAGCCCTGGAATCTGCTCCATCAGGAATCTGGCTGCCTGCAGAACAATGAGCCCTCGAAGGCTGGCAGCCCTCTGCAATCCAGCCTCTGAGGCTGGAGTTTGTTCTTTTATTACTGAGAATTTCTTACTCCCTCCCATCCCTGTCTCCCAAGCCCAGAGCCTTTTTGTTTATTTTGGAAGGAAGGGGGGAGAGGAGCCTAGCAGTGTGACTAGGGGTCAGATGTCCTCGTCCTTGCTTTGCTGGTTCCTGTCCCGACTCTGCAGCTCTGCAGCCGGGCAGGGCGCTCCATGCTGTGAGGACAGCAGGGCCGCCTGTGCCCCGTGGCTCTTTGGTGGCTCTGGGGTGACCAGGAAGCCCAGGTCTCCCACGGCAGGCACTGCAGTTGCCATTGACAGAATTGTTAAGTTCTGTGCTTGCCATCACTGGGCTGTCTCCGGAATGTGGAGTCCGTGGCACCTAAGCTCAGCATCCGTCCGCAAGGGAATTTTCCTGTTTTTATTGTGATAAAGACACGATAACGTGCATCATCAGAATCTATTTGTTTTGGATACTTTTTTGGGTACCAGGGGTTGAACGGAGGGCCTGCACAATGAGCTCCATCCCAACCCTTTCTAGTTTTTTTGGTACCGGGGATTGAACTCAGGTCCTTGCACTTGTGCAGCAGGAGGTGAAACCACTGAGCTAAATCCCCGGCCTCCTTTTTAGTTTTTGAGACAGGGTCTTGCCAAGTCACGAAGTTGCCTAAGCTGGGCTTAAACTTGTGATCCTCCTACCTCAGCCTCTGAGTGCTGGCATTACAGGTGTGCACCGCCACACTTGGCTCATTGTAACCATTTTTAAGTGTAGAGCGTGGGAGAGTTTTTGAACTGTGAGGTAGGAAGGTGATTGGTGTGCGGTTTGTTCTGGGGCCCCTTGTTGGTTGTGTGATATGGATTAAAATGACACAGGGATGATATAAGCACCTCCAAGTAATATAAGGGAAATGTTGTAACTCCCAACCTGTTGGATGCCTGCTATGCTGAGTTCGTGTTCTCTAAAATCGAAGAATGAATTTGAGGAACAGTGGAGGTGTTAAGAGTAGGAAATATTTGAGGGAAAGATAGCTTCTGTCTGAGAGAGACAGAAGGGGACTCAGAAAGGGGGTTGCCTGTGAGCCCACTTCTCAAAGAAATTTATAGAGCAAAATCACGAGGTGGGCATAAGGTGGAAGAAAACTGGTCAAGCAGTAAGATTACAGGTGTAGTCGCTTCCGTAATATTAATCCAATGGGGCAGCAAATCGCGTAGCAAGCGTGCGTGGAAAGAACAAGGGCCTGACCTGGAGGGATGGGCTGAGGTCTTGGTTGCCCACCCGGTGATTGATGCCCATGTAGAATGTCAGTCATTGTGGTTTATCCCCGGGGAAGTAGGTGTGGTCACGCCATCTTTGTCCTGAGGCCTGGCCTTCAACAGATGTGTCCACCTACAGCTGTCATGTTCTCATCCACTGCACTGACTTCTTCCAGGGCCTAGCCCTGCCTGCTTGCCTGCAATATTTCTGCCTAACTCGGCTGTCTATAGTATCAGTGAGGTTGGCAGTGTCTGCTATGTTTCCAAGGAGCCTAGTGACCGCTCCCTCGCAGTGTAGGGTGCACACAAGTACTGTGGTGTGCTAAAATGCTTCCTGCTCGAGCATTAGCAGCTCTCCCCTTTTTATTTCTGTTGTCTAATAAGTTTTCTGTAATACATTATGGGCTCATAGTGATGGGGACAGGAATAGCCTTAGCGCCTTTGTCCCCGGAAGGAGAGAATGAGTATTTGTTCACAGTGTGCAGTGAAGATGTGTTGGGTTTCTTTCTCAAAGAAGTGAAGAGGGGCTCAAAGCTGCAGGTTTTGGTGGTGGTCTGTGTCACCCTCACGTGGGGATGGGGATGGGGATGGGGATGGAGCCAGGCAGGGACTCGGTGTGGGTGTGGGGAGGAAAGCGATTCTCCAGCTCCTGCAGGGACCTCTGCTGGCGCCGCTGGGCCCTCACACCTGCCCCTCACATCCTGGGCCACTTGAACTTGTTTTTAATGTTCTTATTAACAGGGTGTCGTGGAGAGATACGTATCTTCACTTGATCTTAGCCAAAAGGCCAAGAAGCGATAGAGATATATATCTTAAGACAGGTCTTGAGATCAGGGTGTTAAGGTCAGTCCTCCGCCTGTCACTGGGAAAGGGGGTGCCCACAGTGGTGGGCGGGAGTGGGGTTCCTTTCTGGAAATGTCCAAAAGGCACTCTTTTGTCATGGCCCTGCTCCTGGGTTGACTGCCCTTCCATGTGCTCGGGGGATCCCTGCTCTATCCAAGGGCTGTGCCCTTCAGCGCGGCTCTTGTACCCTGTTCCACTCTGGCTGTTTTGTTGTTCTTGTTGACCATGTTTTTTGTTTGCTGGTGGCCCAGACATCCTGAGCTCATCTTCTAACCCTCTGCCTGGCCAGGGGGTTGACGTGTTCCTGGGGAGCCCTGGGTCTTTCCCTGGGGAGCCACTGTGGCTGTGTAATGTTACATGGTACCTTTCTGTCACTGCACCGTAGCCACTGCTGGACTTGGGTCGTCCCCTATTCTCGGGAGCCTTCTGTGAAATTTACATTTAAATTCAGCCCAAGCATGGGCCAGTGTGCAGCTCAGTGGTGAGCATTTGCCTCACCAGCATCAGGCCTTGGGTTCCAACCCCAGCACTGCTGAATAAGAAATCAAATGAAACAGAATTAGAAATCTGTATCCTCAGTTGCACCAGCTGCATTTCAAGGTCATTGGCCACCCATGGCAGTGGCAGTGGCAATACTGGGCTGCACCATGGGCCAGTACTGTTGCAGGCTTCTGCATGGAAGGCCCGGGAACCCAGGAGGTCTGGGACTACACACACACACACACACACACACACGCACGCACACACACACACACACCCCTCTCGCCCTGCGCCCATCCCTGTGTACCTCTCTGCCCCACCGTGAAACCATGCCCAGTGCCACACTCCTGCCTGTGTCCTTCTCGAGCAGCACATTTCTGAATCACTGCGCCCATGGCGCTCTGACAAACAGCAGAGCTCAGCGTTGTTTGCAGTTAGCATTTCTTCTCTGCACCAGGGTGTATTAGTCAAGAGTATCAAGTTCCTTCGTGACTCCCACTTACTTCCCCCGCCAGGATCGTGTTATGTATTCATGTCTGCTTGCATTGAATTTAGACTTTCCTCGTTTTTGTTGATTTAATTTTATTTTTTGAGCACGGGGGACATTTAGTGTGCTTCTGAATATGCAACTATTAAAGCATGCTTGGCACTTGGTGCCTCCATCCCGCCCATCCTCTGAGTTTTTTTTTTTTTTGGTACTGGGGATTGAACTTGAGTCCTTGCACTTGTGCAGCAGGCGATGAAACCACTGAGCTAAATCCCCGGCCCATCCTCCAAGTTTCTTTTTGGTGACTGGAGCCAATGCTTGAATGCTGTGCTCTGCTTCTTGCTCACATGCAAGGGAGTCTGCTTTTCTCCCGTGACCTTGGTGCTTCATTTGGCAGTACATGGTGGAACATGCTAGCCAGCTCCCTGCTCCTGTTCATGGCTACATAGTACTCCGCCACCTCCCAGGCCAGAGTTCATTGTCTGGGCCTGGTGGTAGTTCTGCCAGTAATGATGTGATGGTTGACCTGGTGGAGTCTGGATTTCTCAGATTTGTAACATCTGAAAGCAAGCAGGGCAGTAGATGCAGGTGCAAAGTGGCCATGTGCTGGCTTGCAGAGCCTGTGTCTGGGGGCTGTGAGGTTTGAGTGGGTGGCCTGCTCCTGCTTAGGGGAGCACACTTGCGGGGACCTTGCTCTGGCCCCAGCTCGGGGCGGAACTCACAGATTGCCTGCATGGCCTTGGAAGGAGGGGCTGTGGCCTGGTCGGATCCCAAGAACAGTTGGGTACCTTCTGGTTTTAGGGTTTGGCTGTGCTGGGCGTGGAACCCAGGGCCTGTGTGTGCTAGGTGAATGCTCACCACCAAGCCATACCCTCCGCCCTAAACAAGGGTGTTCAGTATGCCAGGGAAGAGCAGTTTTAAATTAGTGGCACAAGCCAGTGGTAACTCAAGCTTAAAAGACTGAAACTGGGGCTTTTCGTGTGCATGTTTGTTGTCCTGAGGATTGGACCATGGGACTCTTTCACTGGCTGCACCCACAGCAGTTTAGTTTTTATTTTGAGACAGGGTCTCACTAAGTTGTCCAGGCTGTACTTGAACTTGTGATCCTCCTGCCTCAGCCTCCCAAGAAGCTGGGATTGCACGTGTGCACCACTGTGCCCAGTGAAATTGGAATGCTTCATAATTTGCTTTAAATAATGAAGGCATGCCTTCTTTTTCCTCTCAGATTTGATGAACTAAAGGCCATTGCATGGACTCCTTCAGACTCTGTCCTTTCTCCCCCTGCTACTCCCTCCTGGGCACAGTGCAGGCCAAGGAGAGTGAGCCCAGCCCTCTCCTCTCCACCTTCATGTATCTCGCTCACCCCCAGGGTCACCCCCAGGGTGCTCCTGGCAAGGAAGAGGGTTCTCTGGCCTTGGTTTCAGTTTCCCCAAGTAACTCAGAGACTGAGATACTCGTAGCCTCTCTTTCTCCCACCTTCCTTCCCCTCCTGTGGTGTCCAGCGAAGCCAGAAGGGCGCTGGTCCACGCTGAGGGTTGGGCAGCGGTGGGGCGTGGTGCCTTTAAGCGGAGGTCACAGGCCTGCCCGGGTTGTGTGGCCTTCTTGTTTGTCGGGCTGGAGGCCTTTTCTCCTTTTCACAGTTGAGCAGGAACAAAGGCCTCCTTGTTCCCAGCCTTGCTCCTCGCTAACCTCAGCCCTTTCAGCAGCATGGCTGCAGAGTCTGTGCGGAGGGGACAGAGGCGGTGGGCGGGTCGCCTCCTGCTCCTCAGAGATGTGTGGGCTGGGGTCCGAGGACAGGCGAGCAGCGGCAGTCCCCTTCTGGCTGCCAGCCTGAGTCCCTGTGGTGCAGGTTATGAGTGTGGCGACAGCCTCACCTCTCGGAGGGCCTCGTCCCGAGCAGTGCCCGAGGGTGCAGGGCCCTGGGGCTGTGAGGAGCCACTCTCCGGAAGGACACCCCTTAGGTGCCAGGGAAGGCAGGCGCTCAGCACAGGACTCTGCCGCTTCTGCTTCTCCTGGCCCTGCGGCTGTGGGATTGAGAAGGCCGTTTCCAGGATGCTGCCTCCAGGCCTGGACATGATTGCAGCTCTTTATGCACAGGCACAGCATTAAGCTTGGCCCTGCCCTGTGACATCACAGATGGTTTCTGCCTGCAGTGCAGAGCCGGGCTCCCCTGATAACACACGTAGTGTGTCCCTTCGTCTAGCAGATTGTGGACCAGCAGAACAGGTGCCAAGAAGGTGGCCTCAGTGGGTGGCGGTGGCTGTTTCCTGTTCCTCTAGACTTGGCCTGCAAAGGGTGTGCCACCCCGCAGGTGGCTTCCAAGCCTCGGTTCTGTGGCCTGGGCAGCTTTAACCAGGGGCAGTGCTTGGCTCAGCTTTGCCGAGGCTTTGGGTTGAACATGCGCACTCTGCCCTTCACTCTGAGATCCACCCCAGACTGTCCCCAGAGCATAATGAGAGGACCTGGTGTGGTGGGGCTCAGGGCCTGGCAGCAGCTGGGCGCCATGCTGGTCAGGGGTCCAGACCCTGGCCAGGCCCTCGAGCTGACAGCCAGCACGCTGCAGCTTGCATGAGGGAGCCAGGCTTCCCAAGAAGGCAGGACAGATGCTCACACCAGCCATACCAAGTGCAAGGAGCCGACCGGTTCTCGTCAGGCTCAGTTGCTGCAGACTCAGTTCTGGGGCTGAACTCGCACCGCCCCTGTTATGCAGGTCACTGAGCCATCAGAGAGTGGTTACGGTGTCGCCCAACCTGGCAGGCAGCTCCTTGGCTGCATTCCATGCCCAAGTGACCCTTATCACTGCTGCCCCTGCAAGGTGCTCCGAGGAGCAGGACCTCCCTGGTCAGAGTTTGCACAGCATGAGCCCGGGCTTTCTGGTTGGCACATGCCAGCTGTGGCTGATCAGTGCACAGCATCGGTGTCCAGTCGAGAGTCAGGTCACTGGCCGCAGAATCGGGCGTGGACTGAATTTGCCCCCCCTCAGAATGCATCTGTGAACCCCCAGCCTGGTGCGGTGGCGCTGAGGGCTGACGAGGTTGGGTGGGGCTATGAGCTGCCTTGGCCTGTGGGATCGGGGCTCTTGTAAGAAGAGACACCTGTGCTGTCTCCTCGCGGTAGAGGAGGACACAGTGTAAGGTGGCCAAGTGCAAGGCAGGCAGAGCCCCTTGCTGGACCCAGCCTCGAGGCTGTGGGAAGATAAACCCCTGGTTATGCCACCCAGGCCGTGCTGTCTGGAAGCCTGGTTCCTTTACTGTGAGACTGCTCTTGACCAGTCTATGGGGCAGACTTGCCTCCCGAATGCGACCTAACGACACAAGCGTTTCGTGCAGATTCAGAATGCTGTCATCGTAAACTTCCAGATGAAAAGCTCCAGGACTAAAAAGCTGAATGAACACTCGAGATGGTAGTGGGATCCCTGGGGCTGGGGCTGGGGCTGGGGCTGGGGAGTGACGTGACATTGTCATTGGTGGGGCCTTCAGGGAAATTCACTGGGCCAGAAAAGTGGGGGCAAGTGGAGCCTGCTCCCCTCTTTCGGGTCACCGTTTCTGTCCCTGCTTCTCCTGCGTAGCTCTCTCTCCTCCCTTGGGTCTCCTGACCCTTTCTTGCTTTGTCGGGTCCCCTGCTACTTTTGTCATCAGCTTCTTTTGAGATCTTTCACACTCATTGTCTTAGTCCATTTTTCATTGCTGTCACAGAATACCTGAGGTAGTATAATTTGTCATGAGGAGATGTTTATTCAGCTGGCAGTTTCTGAGGCTGGAGGCCCAAGATCAGGGGCTGCAGGTGATGAAAGTCTCATGCTGTGTCATAACATGGTGGAAAAGCAGAAGGGCAAGCAGGGATGGGGCGGGTAGTTGGCTGCTCTCATGAAAACCAACCTATTTCCATAAGAGCTGGTGCAATCTCTGGAGAAAGACATTATTAATCCCAGCACCGGCATCCCTCCCCCAGTACCACCACGTCAGCAGTCAGGTGTCAGTGTGAGCTTTAGTGGGACAAACCAGACTGAAGGATGGGGATCAGAACCATCCTCCCGGGTGCTACACTCTCTGTATAGACTGTCTGACGTCCCGTGAGAGCTCATGGCCTGAATGGCCACTGGAGGTCCGTGGTTGCCCAATCTTTCTCTCTGGTTGAGACGCGATCCCCACACCTAGAGACCTGCACACCTCATACTCAGTGTTGCCTTGCCAGAACTGGTTTTAAGAGCTCCTTTCTTGGCTGGGGATTTAGCTCAGTGGTTCTGGTGCCTGCCTTGCAAGCGCAAGGACCCGAGTTCAATCCCTGGTACCAAAAAAAAAAGAAAAGAAAAAAAACTCCTTTCTTGTTCCACACATGGCCAAGCCTGCCCTGCATTAACTGCTTTCCCATTGCTGGGACATGATACCCAACACCTCCAAGGGAAAGGACAACTTACAGTTCTGGGAAGTGGAGTCCATGGTCAGCAGGCTCCAAGGCAGAGCGGGCATGGCAGGAGGGCCTGGCAGAGGAAAGCTGCTCACCTCGTGGTGGTCAGGAAATAGCTCAAAGGGAGGAGCAGCGGACAGAACACACCCTTCCAGGTCAAGCCCTAGTGACCCGCCTCTTCCGACTGGGCCCCACTTCTGCACTGTCAGTGGATGAAGCTGCTGATGAGCACAGGCTCTGTGATCCAGTCACCTTCCAAAAGCCCCGGCTCGGAACTTAAGACTTAGAGGACACTTTAGATCTAAACCCGTCAGTCCCCATTCATGGTTGGCACAGCTCTCTTTCCATTTGCCCCGGAACATGCCCTCTCCCACCCTGTGGTGAAGCTGAAGAATCCCTGGTCCAAGTGTGCCAGTGGGGAGTGTCCACGTGACATAGGAAGTGTGTAGGATTGCTGTGTGGCAGGGGAGGAGGTGGCAGAGGATCGGAGGCTAAGCCACCTGCAGTGTGTGGCATGAATCTCGGTTCCTGGCAGCCATGAGATGCCTGAAGTCCTTTTTCCTCCCAGCTCTGTCACTGTCCCCGAGGTGCTCCCAGCCAGCAAGTCTGATAGCTCCCCCTTCCTTCATGGTGCGGGCCACCTTTCTCCCTCTCCCTGCAGAACCTTGGTACCCCCAGGTTCAGTGCTTGGTGAATGTGCTTCCCTGGAAACTGGCGGGGTTTGTGTGTGTGTGTGTGTGTTGGGGGACTTTGATACATAACCACGACGGTGCCAGCACCTTCGGGCTGGTGTGACTCACTCCTTAGCGGTTCGCCGGTTGGCAGGTGGTGGGCGTGCGGAGCCTGTGAAGGTGACCGAGCAGGGAGCCTGGAGCTGCTCCTGGGTGTCGCTGATGCTGGGGAAGGGCTGAGGGCCACTCCAGCCAGAGGCAGGACGTGCAGCCCTCTCAAGATCCCTGCCTCCTTTTTTCCATTTTCAAGAATTGGTGGTTCAACTTGCTTCTTTCATTTCCAAGAACTATCACAGTTTCCTTCCAGTAAATTCCCCCTTTATCTGTCGCTAAGTGGCCATGTTTTCTGTTGCTAAGAACCAGGAGGACGTGCTAACAAATACTGATATTTGGATGACTTTCAAGGTCTCACAGCTGCTCCCTGAAGTGCAAGTGCAGCTCTGAACGTCCCCATCCTTGTTCATAAGTCACACACCCCCTTCTGGGAGGCAGAATTTTGGGGTCTGAGGGTGTCATTTCCAGCCCCTGCTGGCCTGGGGTCCAGGGTTGACCAATTTGAGTTTTGCTCAAGCTGAGCTCACCACCTGTTGTTCAGCATCACCCCAAGGTGGCCCTGTCATTTATGTAATTTTTGCAAGTCCCACAGAGAAAACGCCATCTGTCTTGCTTTGTGTTGTCTTTCCTTTTTACTGGGAACTTGAACAATTTTTTTATATGTGCATTGGCCATAGCTACTTGGCCTTTTGTGACCATGGTCTGGTTTATACCTCTTAAAATCAGTTACAGTGTTCCTCTTCTTTCTGTTGACATGGTAAAGCTGTCCATAGTACAGATCTTGTGTCAGCTGTGTTAGCAGAATAACTGATGTGATTTGCTTTCCAACTTCACAGTGCTTTTGAAATACAGATTTTTTTTTTTTAATTTGGAGGTGTTCGATCACTAAGTCTTCAGAGGAAAAGCCTGTAACGTGCTATGGGAAGGACTGGCCTGGTGCTCATGGCCAGGTGGGGCATTGCCGGCCTGTAGTCCCGACTCCTGCTGATGATGGGGGAGGGGAGGGGGAGGGGCTGGCCCTGGGAAGGCGTGGCCACCGCGATGGGCAGAGCCAAAGGGCGGGGCCAGGACACAGGCTGACAGCTTCCTGGCCGCAGTGTCCCTGGCTTCCGTCCTCTCCCCTGTCCCCTCACGGATGGTTCCCATGGATCTCAGGGTGTGTGGGACCAGTCTCTTCTTGGGTACCATTAGTAGCCTCTGAAGTGAGAAGTTGCAGCTCTGTTTTTATTAACCAGCTTACCAGATGTTTCCTGTGGCTTGACAGATGTAGCGTTTACTAGAAAGTTACACTCGTGAGATCCGGAGTGTTGTGGACACCGTTGCTATAGACATTGTGTCTGGGCAGGACATGGAAGACGAGCTTTGAGTCATTTGCGGGGGTCGAGTGGGTTTTCCCCAGAACAGAAGTGATCCTTTCACGATGGGCTTTAACCTTCTCTCTTAAAGCCCTGGCACCCAGTTTAAAGGAGACGGTGACCAGCGTCAGAGCTGGGTGTTACTGGGGTCGCAGGAGCTCAGGTGTGGGCAGGTTGTGAGCTGCTGCCTGGCTCCCTGGTGTTCTGCCTCTGTGGGCTGCCTGACGCCAGGGTCTGGCTCGAAATCTGCAGACTGGGCAGCTTTCGCGCCCCCTCAGGCTCCTGTGAGGCTGAGGCAGGCTGCGGCTTTGTCTTGGTGCCTGTGGTCAGCACCGCCCTGTCCCATGGAGCTGGGAGTGCTGCAAAGGATACAGGACATTGCCCTGCGGCACTCAGGTGGCCTGCTGGAGGGAAGGGGGCCTCTGAGGTCCCTGATCCCCCTTTCCTTCCTGCCAGCCTGCCCCTCCTGGGTTTTGTTTGCCGCATTTTCGATTTTTGTAAAAGCCTCTAGTGGAAGACGCAGAAACAAAGGAGGAGGGCCGTGACTCTGACAGCAGATCCATTTTCTCACCGAGTGGAACTGTAGTGATGCGTGTGACGCGTTGGCAAGCTGCCCCTGTAAGCGGCCCCTCCAGGGACTTGCCAGCCTCCGCCGGGCGAGGAGCTTCCCCTGCCCTGGGCCCGCCTCGTAGGGACTCTTATTCTGGCGGGGCACCGCCTGGCCGGGCGCTGGCTGCCTAGTCCCAGTCCAGCCGCTTTCTGGGAGGAGGGAGGAGTTTGGGCTGCTCCGTGCTCCTTGGCAATGATTAAAGTGAGGTTAGTGCTGAAGCCTTTCATTTCACTCCCTTCTCCTGCCGTTTGCAAACCAGATGGCAGCCCTGTATGTTCAGCTGGGATTCATTTAAAGCTGGGCGCGGTGGCCCTGAGGATGCACTGGCAGGGATGGCAGCAGCCTCCCTCCCTGTGCCTCCTGTCTGTCCGTCCTGCCCTCCCTGTGCTGTCCCTCTCCACTGCCCCTCTCTACCCACCCCTCCCGAGGGGCCGGCTCGGGGCTGTGGGAGGGGCTGCGGGAGGGGCTGCGTCCTCCGGGGTGGGCGGATGGACGTCACAGCCCACATGATGGCAGGCAGGTTGCTGCAGGGTGGCGGCTGTCACATGGGCCACTGTGCAGACAGGGCCATCCAGCTGCCAGGCCCGCCGCCTCCCAGAGGAGGGGGTGTTTCTGATTTAATGAGTCCTTAAAATGACCAGGGAGTCAAATACTTGGCCGCAGAGGCCGGTGACCGGAAAGTGCCATTCGGGTCCCTCCCCGACCTTTCTGGAGTGATGGGCAGTGAGTGCCGCTGCCACACTGTCTGCCCATCCGCCTCCTGGGGGTTGCAGGAAGCTGAGTGAGCAGAGGGGCACAGTGGGTCAGCCGCCCTGAGCACAGGGGCTCAGGTGCAGTGTGTTACACAGCATTACAGAGCAGTGGGGAATAGACACCTGGGGGTGGTAGTACACACCTGTAATCCCAGCCGCTCAGGAGGCTGAGGCAGGAGGATCTTGAATTCAAGGCCAGCCAGGACAACTTAGCGAGTCCCTGCCTCAAAAAAATAACTGTCAAAATAGAGCTGGAGTGCATGTCTGTGTCAGAGCGTTCACCTGGTCTGTGTGAGACCCTGGATTCCGTCCCCATACTGCCCCCTGGTCCCCCAAACAGTGGGAAGGTGCATCTTATGTATACGTTACCACAGTGCAGACATCAGTTTTAGAAATGAAGGACTGGTGAAGTTCACCTCCGCCGGAGGGGTGTAGGGAGTCGTGTGCTCTTTGGGCCCTGTCCAGTCCCACTGGGGGCTGTGGAGATGGCTCTCTGGGCCCTAGGGGTTCTCAGAGCCCTGGCTCCAGTCCTGGACTCGCTGCTCAGGCCCTGCCCCCTCTCCACACCTGTGATTTGTGGTGGGGACTGCTAGGTACTGGCAGGGCTACTCAGGAGGCCCCGCTCATTCTGATTTCTTTGCAGAATTTGAAAATGAAGGTATTTCAGTAGTAGTTTTTTAACTCAGAGAAAAAGGAAGCCACCTGTCAGGATCATTTTAACCTTGCTTTAAGAATAGAAGCTGTGGGAGTCCTGTAAGGGGCCCCCCTTCTCAGTACATTAGTAGCCTTTTTAAGCATCTAAGGGTCTTCAAAATAATCTTTAAATGATTTAGATATTATTTCTATAATGCCATCTACGTTTTTAGAACTAGCTAATCCTTTCCTCTATTTGGGGGGAAGATAGAGTTTAGCCAGACCTGCACTCAGAGGTGACGATCATCCCAAATGCTGAGCATGGATGTGCCACACAGTCTGCTCACAGACACCATGTCCTTTGAAGAGTATATGGGCCAGATATGGTGGCATATGCCTGTAATCTGAGTACTCAGGAGGCTGAGGCCGGAGGATCTCCAAGAGGTTGAGGCCAGCCTGGACTACTACATAGTGAGACCCTGTCTCAAAAAAAAAAAGAAAAATTACATGGTAGGTACCTTAAGATCCTTTATTAGCTGGGAGAGGCTGAAGCAGGAGGATTGCTGTGAATTTGAGGCCAGCTTGGGCTACATAGTGAATTCAAGATCAGCCTGCACTACAAAATGAAACCTTCTAAAAATCCCCCCAAAACCCAAAATCTTTTATTAGATGAATATTTCATCACTTTATATACTCAGTGCTTAAATTTAGCATAGTTCTGCCATAAGTTCACGGCAGGTTTTATTGTTGGTTTGCAGTTTCTTGGGTCAGAGGAGGGTGAATTGTAAAGAACACTCAGCTTTGGAATTGTTTAGTTCTGAATCAGTTTATCGAATCAGAGGTTCTCCCCCAGTATGGTAAGGTCCACAGAGGCATCTGGGACTTCACTGCCAGCCTCCATGGGAATATGCCTGCACCTACACGTATTTGGGAGGGGCACCGCAGCAAGCGCGCAGGAAGGAAGGGCTGGGACGTGCCTGGCAGTGCACGCGGGGCAGAGACATGTGTGGGAACTCGGTGTGCAGAGCACAAAGGCCAGGAGGCTTCTGGTGACCATGCACTTTCCGTGTGTTGGGGGTGCCGAGGTGATTTGGCCTCTGGGGTGGTGGTCCTGTCACTTTCCTCATCGCCAGACCCTTGCACCTGAAAGGAGAGGTTGATTTTGGCTTCAGTTTTGAAGTTCCAGCCCTTGCGCGGTGGAAGGGTCTGGGTGGAGGGGCGGGCGCTGCTGCTACAGGAGGGCAGACCTGATACACAGTGAAGGGAGGGGGCGGAGCCTTGCAGGCCACGCCCCGAGCGGCCCCCCTCTTCTGACCTGGCCCCACCTTGCAAGTCAGCTGTGAGCCCCCAAAAGCCCTGCAGATGAGCGCGAGGGTCTTGGGGACATTGAGAGAGAAGCACCACAGGTGGCTGTGTTTACATGCTGCTCCAGGCCTGGGCGTCATAGGACCTCTGCTGCCGGCTGTCCTGTTGGCCTTGGATCTTCCCATGCAGCCCATGTGCCCTAGTTTCTGGCAGGGATTTGTGCTGCGGATGAAGGGCTGAGTCCTGTCTCTGGCTTCACTCCTTGGGGACCCTGGGAGTGGGCCTGACTCAGGCCACACTTAAGGCTCCGGCACATGTGCAACCTGGGTGAGCAGGTGGCACGAGGCCGGGGAGCAGAGTGAGGTTCGGGGTTCTGGCTTAGTGTGGAAAGTTCTGGGCATGATGATGCTGGTGTAGAAAGGCTTTTCGGAAACTGGGAGAAGGACACACCCTTGCTGAGTGCCAGGAAGGCAGGTGTCCTTGATGAGGGGACCTGGTCAGTGACGAGCATGGAGAGGTGGCCCCGAAATGTGCTGGTTGCAGGGCCCCGCCCTCCTGTGGCTGCTGGGACTGCATGGCCTTGCTGTTGGTGACCACTGTGTCTCGAGGCTTCTCCCTTGGGCTAAGATAGCATCCAGTGTTTTCAGTGAATGATGGGTCTTAGTTTCCAGCGTCTTGCTGCAGATGTGCAGAAGGACGGGGTGAGCCTTGGACAGATGTGGACTGGGGCTGTGGGGGACACAGAGCCAGACCCGTCCTGCCTGGGGCTTGCGATCCATCTCTGTTGTCCTCCTGAGTTTCTGGGACCCCTGCACTAGATGGCCCTGGGCTTCCTGAGCTGCTCTGCTGGCTTCTCCTAAGAATTCACTCGCTGTTCAGTTGTCACCCTAAGATGGTGGCGTGCCCTGCAGGGGGGACACTGGCGCGCACTGAGTGCCTTCTTCTGGCCTGTGCCCAGCCTGTGCCTCGGAGCGTGGTGCCAACAGCAGGGCACGTGGGAAGCCTGTCACAGGTCACCTGAGTGGCCGCCTCTCCGCCTTCCCTGTGTCCCGGCTGTCCCGTGTGACCTCTAAGGACGGCAGGCCTGGTCCCCACACGTGGACACTGCGGTTGCTCAGCAGAGAGTCAGACGGTCTTTGAGGGCTGTGTCCACAGTAGGCATGGCAGCTTCCTTTCCCTTTTCTGCCGAGCTGACTGTGCCTGATGCCAAAAATCTGCGAGTGGTTGTAGTTTTTAGAGATCTCATTCATTGAGAGGATACATAATGACAAAAACAACTACAGATTTAGTAGCAGTGAGAACTTTAGATTATATTTGTTAATGTCAGCAGCGTCTCTGTTCACCCATGTGTGCATGTTTGTGGCACGTGATTGCAGCGTCTGGGAGCGAGGTGTGCTGGGCCCATGGATCCCAGCCTCCCGGCCCGCAGGTAGAGACCCCGGCCTTCCTGGTAACAGTGGCCAGCGCCGAGGGCAGTCAGGTTGACCTGCGTTCAAACCTCAGTTTCTCCTGTTGTTGCAGCCCCTGATGGAAGACATACAGGACCCATTGAAGTTAGGGAAAACCAAACCAGTACCTGTTTGCAGGAGAAGCTGCCCGGAAGTGAGCCCAGCCTCTGGGTGCCACAAGGAGCCCACTGTGCTGTTACGGTGTGGGCAGCCGGCTGGCTGGCAGCGGGTCTAGGAAGCCCATTCCTGAATTGGGCTGGGACTGCTGGTGGGGGCTGGCTCTGGACTTGCTCTACCTTACATCTGTCTCGAAAACCCGGCTGCCTGGCTTTCTGGCCTAGTGTGGGGAGAAGGGGGGATACAGGGCTGCCCGCCTTGATGGGGCTGCTTGTGGCAGGGGTGAGCTCCCTGGCAGCCAGAGGGAGGAAACCCCAGGGTCCCGGAACTGGGTCTGAGGCCTGTCCTGGAGGCCCAGGTCACACCCGAAAACAGTGTTCACAGTAAAGACAGAGTCACTGAGACAGGAACAATGTGAATTATAGGATATTTTAAATTAAAATCATTCGTTCTTTCGTTCGTTCGTTCGTTTGTTCGTAGACAGGGTCTGGCTGTGCAGCTCAGGCTGGCCTTGAACTCACTGTGTAGTCCAAGCCGACCACAAACTTGCAGTGATCCTCCTGCATCACCCTCCCGAGTGCTGGGGTTACAGGGCTGCACCGCCACACCCAGTTTTCAGATCATCTAACATGGTGTCCTCGTTCTTGTGGCTTCCACCTGAGTTCACTGGAAGCTTTCCCCGAGTGAGTGCAGCACTGTGGCTGGCTGGCCCCACCTTGCCACTGTGGAGTGACTGCTCACGCAGAGGGGAGATTTACATCGTTACCCAGCTCCTCTGGGCTTGTGGAGAAGGGTGGATGTCACACGGGACGCAGGTGGCAGCTGAGCTGCCTGAGGGGTCCGAGGGCAGTGGGTGTAGAGGGCACTGTCACCCATCTGGAGGCTGGAGGCCCACGGTGACCCCACAGGCCGGGCGGTGCCTTCTGTGGCTGCAACGGGGCAGTTCTGGCCTCTCCCTGCACCTGGCAGCCGCGGTGTCCTGGGCTTGCAGATGTGGCTTCTCCCTGTGTCTGTCACTTTGTCCAGACCCCCTGTAGTAAGGAGACGCCAGTTCTTCTGGGACAGGGAGGGCCCTGACAACCTCGTCCTCCTCCTCTTCCTTGGTCATCTACAAAGACACTGTTTCTAAGCAAGCATCTGGGGAGGTGCCCAGCCCAGCCCATGGCCACGCCCAGAGGAAAGCAGAATGACCAGTGTGTGTCTAAAGGACACCGGTCCTGCGCACATGCTGCCTCTCGGAATGTGACAAAGGGACAGAGGGAGGCTTCGGGACTGGCCATCTAGGAATCAGAGCCCTCGCACTCCACTCACTTGGTAACCTCCTGTGTACCCACACTGGGCCTCAGTTTACTCATCTGAAAGGTGGGCACACTCCTCGCGGTGCCTTCGCATGACTGGGCCATGGTGGAGGAGGAGTGCGAGCTGATGAATGGAACACCACAGGGACTGTGCCTGGCCGTCCTGTGACAGTGCGGCGTGCATGGGGCTCACTCCAGGGGAGGCCATTGAGGGTGAGTGGCAGGGCAGCAGTCTGATCGGCTGGAGTAGAGGGTCTGGGGCCGGGCATGGGGCCCTGGACTCTGGATGTTGGCGGGGAGGTGGCTTTCCTCTGCTGGCCGAGGGCCACAGCTGTGTGCTGGCCATTGGATTCACTAAGGCCCAGGACTCCACTCGTGTCCCCACTGATGGGTCTTGGGGACCCCAGAGCAGCCTTGGGGTCAGTGGGGCCTTTGGGGTGGCCTGAACACTCCCCAGCTCCCTGCTGCCTGTGACGCGTCTCTTGCCACCAGGTCCCCGGGGTGGCTGGCTGCCTCTGTGTGCCAGCTCAAGGACACAGGGCTTCTTTCACAGTGGCCAGGACTCCTGTCCAGAACCAGAACCAGCACCGAGCAGAGCGGGGCCCAAGCAGGACATCCTGGGGTCGCACTCATACACCTTACTGCTGGCCTGGAAGCCGTGGTCCTGCCTGCGGGGAGGAGTGGGTGACGAGCCAGCCCTGGTGTGGAGTTTGGGGAGACACTGAGACCAGGGAGGAGGCAGTGAGGTGGAGGTGATACCTGATAGGAGGTGACATCTCGCTGCTGTTCAGGCCCAGACTTGAAATGCTGCTTGAATTCTTTCTACAAACAGATCTGTCTTTCTGGTCATTCCCTCTGAAATGTCCAGTGCCCTTTCATTCCTGCGAGAGCTGCTAGTCTGTGACCTCAGCACACATAGGCTCTGTGAGTGCTGTCCCAACAGGAGCACGCGATGCCCTAGAGGGGCCTGGGTGTCCCCAGAATGTGCTGTAAGTCCCTGGGGTGGGGCCTGGGGGCGTGCGTCCCCCCTTCTTTAGTCCCCCTCTGGAGCAGGCCAGGAGGCCAGGAGGCCCCCGGAAGCTGGTGCTGCCTATTCCATGGAACCGGGACTGAGCCCACCCCTTCTTCAGCGGGAGCCGGTGGAGGAACCTCAGGCAGTACCGGAGGTGCATGCTTCGGCACTTTCACCACGTTTGAGCTGACAGCTCGGGCTACAGTCTCCGATGCAGCCTTTCGAGACCAACGGAGGCCGGTCCACTCTATTAGTGTTAGGGCAGGGGCGGCTCCGTGGTCAGTACTTGCCCCACACACCTCGGGCCCGGGCTCATCCCAGCACCACCAGTGGGTATGTGGGCGAGTCTCTGGGCCATCCTGCAGGCTTGCAGAGGACTCAACTGTGCCACCAGCCGGAGGGGAGGAGGGACTTGGGCTCTGGCAGGACCCTGCCCCACTGGGCCTGCTCCCCGCTCCCTGTGGTCCAGGTCCTGTGCTGCTGGGGACCTGTACACCCGCACTGTGAATGTGCTGTTGGCCTGGCACTGGGAGGGGCTTTCTGCTGCCACAGCAGGCTGTGTGGGGGCTGCAGCTGCCCCACATCCATATCCACCCCAGACTGAGGCCCAGTGGATGGCAGGCGGTGAGAGAGGTCTTCGCCCACACCCTTCCGCCGGCCCTGGGAATTGAGGTCCAGGTTACTGTGTGGGAGGGGCCAGGCTGGTCGGTTCCTCACAGCTTCACTGCCCAGGGGCTGGTTTACTTTTTCCCAAATGCTGTGGGCACGTTTCTTTTTTGTTTTTGGAGACAGGCTCCCTTTGTAGCCCAGGCTGGCCTTGAACTCCTGCTGATCCTCTTGCCTCAGTCTCCTGAGAGCTGGGATTGCAGGCGTGCACCACCATCCCCAGCACGCCAGGGACATGTTTTTCCTCCAAGCTCAGAGAGTGCTCCAGAACAGGTGGCCTCTGCCCCACAGGATGCTCTGTCCTGGATGAGGTGTATGGGACTCTCCTGTCCATCTCTTCAGTTTTTCTCCTAAGTCCTGGCAGCGGAAACACCCTGCAGGTGAGGTGGGCACCTTGGCACAGAGCCCCTTCTGGCCTGGTGGGCCGCAGTGTGCTTGTCCCTGTGCCACCTCAGGGTGCATGTGGTTTGGGTCCCCATCCCCACAGCACGTGACACCCTAGGAAGTTCTGGGGTTGAGTGTGATTCATGGAGGAGGCGACAGGGAAAAACTGGCTGTCTTTAAGCTCCAGGAAGCAGTGGGGTGAGCTGGAAATGTGAGTAATGAATAATTTTACTAAAATAATGCCACAGTCTCAGGACCTGTTCTGTAGCATTGGGCCCCTGTGAAGTGCATTTCTGCCTGTTGAGCCCAGGGCCTGGGCAGGGAGCGCAGGACACTGCATGTGAGCCTGTGGCCCTGGACACCCTCTGGGCATGGCTCTCCTCGGTGGTCATTTCAGACTCGGGTTGGGTGCTTGGGGAGTGGGCGTTTAGCCTGCAGCTTTTATGGCCTCTCCCCAGGCTTCCTGCCCCTGATAGTGTCAGGACTGTCTCACTGTAGCTGTCACGTGGTCAGAAGCCTGGATCCCACCCTGGGTTCACACTGCTCCTGCAGCCATGGACTCAACCGAGGGGGTGCTGGAAAGGGTGGGCTCCACACTGTGTCCGGGAAACAGTTTACATAGTCAAAAATTAAATTTCATTTGTCTCCAAATTACAAAAACTCTTAACTCCTCAAATATGACAGTGTGCCTGAAAACTGTATTTAGGCATCATACCTACCCAGGTAAAAGCCAGTGCATGTTCAGCCCCAGTGGCCTCCCTGGATGTGGGTGTCAGCCACACAAATATGTCTCAAGCTTGGAGTCACTGCAGAAAGGTGCAGTTCTGTGGACATGCTAGCGTCAGTGCTGAGGAGGAGGGAGGGTGGTTTTTCTTACCTTAATTCTTTGAGAATTGCTGGGATGTGCTGTCTAAACTGGCCAGATAGAAGTCCTGCCCTGTGGTTGTCCTCACAGGGTGGAGATTTATTTCCTGGTCGGTCTGAAGTCATTTTATTTGGTCTGCCAGAGAGCAGAACCATAAAGCCGTGTCTTGTGCCCCACGTCACCCTGAGTGAAAACTGAGTGTGAGGCTGCCAGGTGCTCCTCCATTCCGGCCCTGTGGCTGTGTTGGTCCCTGACTATGACCCCTGGGAGGTGGTGCCTTGTGGCTCAGGACCCTCTGTGGCACCACGAGGCTGCCCGAGGGCTCCACAGGTGCTCCCAGGCCAGGGCTGGCTGATGGGACCCACGCCTGCCTGCCTACCCCTGTCCCTGCCTTGGGGTCACCATGTGCTTTGCACACAGGCATGGAGAGGACTATGCTTCTCTGAGAAGTTTCCATCTTTTTTTTTTTTTTTTTTTTTGGTACCTGGGATCAAACTTGGGACCTTGCATTTGTGAGGCAGGCTCCAGAACCACTGAGTTAAATCCCTGGCCCAGAAGTTTCCATTTCTTAAAGAAAAGCTCAGAGCTCTTCATCTGCCACAGTTTTATTTGAAAGTGTTGCTCACTGGCCATGGAAAGATGGCTCTGGTGCCAGAGGACTTGGTACACTGAAGGGGGACCCGAGGCAGAAAGGATGGTGGTATTCACAGGGTCCATGTGACGGGCAGTGTCCACAAGGTCCCCTCCGACACCGCTCTCTCCTCTGCTCATGCCTCCCTGGGCAGGGGGCTGTGGGTGGCCTCGGGACACACGGGAAGTGGAAGATGGGGTCGGTGCCCACAGTGGCAGAGTTGATGATGCTCTGGGCATGTGGAGGTGGTGCCTTCCTCCTGGAGCAGGCTCCAGCTGTGTCCCAGGGGCCTCAGGAGTCACAGCAGCACCTGGCCCTGCTTGGCGTCCCTTCGCCAGGTGTCCCCACCTGAGGGCTCGCTGCTCTCTTCCAGGAACAAGACTACCAATGGAGACTGCCGGAAGGACCCCCGAGAGCGCAGCCGCAGCCCCATCGAGCGCGCTGTGGCCCCCACCATGGGCCTGCATGGCAGCCACCTGTACGCGTCCCTGCCCAGCCTCGGTGTGGAGCAGCCCCTCGCCCTGACCAAGAGCAGCGGGGATGCCGGCAGGGCAGCTGGCCTCTCCCCCACACTCACGCCAGTGGAGCGGCAGCAGGTACGCGGGCCTGCGCTGGGCGGGGAGGGGCCTGGCGGAGCTGGGCCAGCCACTACAGGGTCCCACAGGGCGAGTCTGCAGGGGGCTTTGCTTTGGGCTGGAATCCTCCTGGGACTGGCACATATTAAGGAAGTCAGGAAAATTATTACAGTAAACAGTTGTTTGGTGGAAAAATCTCTTCTGAAAAGTTGGGCTTGTAGAGGACCCCACAGTACAGGAGGGCATGGTGGCCCTGGCGAGAAGCCAGTGTGGCCATGGAGTCCTTTGCTGCTATCAGTCACCGGGAAGTGTGGACGGTGATGTGGGCTGCCAGGCTCAGGGATTCCTGTCGGGTTTGGGACAGATCTCGTGGCCAGCGCAGGTTTTGTGGGGTGGACAGAGGCACAGGCTGCTGTGACTTAGGGGCCACTGCCCTGCACTTGGACCTAGTGAATGACCTGGGCACTGCACAGCACCCGTGGGACCTGCTCCCCACTTCTGAGCTCACAGCCAGGTGCTCTGGTGGGGACACAGGGATGACCCCCGAGTTGAGCGTGAGGGAGAAAAGGTGCCAGGATGGCAAGGTGGGGCCTTGGAGGCCGCAGCACAGGGAGGCCTTACCCTCGGGACCAGGGTCCTCCCACTGGTGCTGTCACAGCTGGGTGTGGCTCCAGGCACATGTCACAGGCTGCTGTGGTAGGGCTGAGCGGACCCAGGAGAGTGGGCGGCTGTGTGGCATCCACGGGTGGTGTCTGTCCTGGAACAGGCTTGGGGTGCTGGGCACCTGGGTGTGAGTGGAGCCAGGTCCCTGGCTGCACTGTCACATGTGGGTACAGCCGGGGCAGAGGGCCCAGCACGTGACAGCGGAGGGCCAGTGACCATCCAGGGCAAGTCCCTGCGGCTCAGGCCAGGAGGGGCCCAAACCTGAACCTTGGGCGGCCGTGTCCCTCTGGATGGTGCTGACCCTGAGGCTGGGCATCCCCTGAGCTCCTGGGAAGCCCTCTTCGGTGAGGTCACCAGTCCGACCTCTGCTGGTCAGGACACCGGTAGGGAGTAGCAGACGCCAGCTCAAGCTGCCCCTGAGGCGGCTGCAGAGGACAGAGCCATTTGTGGGACATCGAGTGGAGGTGACGGTGATGGCTGCCAGATGAGTGAGGGGCTACAGTGTCTAATCTTGGTTGTGACAGGAAGGAACTAACTTGGGCCAGCCCTGGCGCAGGCAGAAACCTGCAGCCTACTGGAAGGGGCCCAAGAAGGTCCTGGAGGACTGTGGGATCCAAGACCCCTGGGGTCCTCAGTAGCAGGAGCTGGGGTCCTTCCTGCTACTCTCTGCCACTCGTGTGACTCGATCCTTGGTGTCTGGCACTTGTCCCAGCCCTCCACAGTGGGCCTTCGCCCTGCCTCTCCTTGACCCCAGCTGCCATGCCATGACCAGGGGTCAGGCTTCAGAGAGGACAACTCAGGGGAGGGGTGGCGCGCGCGGCTGCATGGGTATCAAAGCACTGGCCTCCTCCTGCAGAACCGGCCCTCGGTGATCACCTGTGCCTCAGCTGGAGCCCGAAACTGCAACCTTTCGCACTGCCCCATCGCGCACAGTGGCTGCGCTGCGCCTGGGCCCGCCAGCTACCGGAGGCCACCCAGCGGTGAGTGTCCTGCTGCCCCGTCCCTTGCCGGCAACAGGTGGGGATGGACCCACGGGGTCTGCTGTTCCTCAGTGCCCTCGGCCCAGGGCAGTGGGTACCCTCCCTTCCAGACTCAGACGTGAC
Source organism: Heterocephalus glaber (assembly GCF_053883595.1). Lineage (NCBI taxonomy): Eukaryota > Metazoa > Chordata > Mammalia > Rodentia > Bathyergidae > Heterocephalus > Heterocephalus glaber. The sequence goes on along the minus strand of NW_028258162.1, from coordinate 844,662 downwards.
CTGCCCCCATGTCCCCTGCCCCTGCAGCTGCCCCCGCCTGCGACCCTGTGGTGGAGGAGCACTTCCGCAGGAGCCTGGGCAAGAACTACAAGGAGCCGGAGCCGGCACCCAACTCTGTGTCCATCACTGGCTCCGTGGATGACCACTTCGCCAAAGCCCTGGGCGACACGTGGCTGCAGCTCAAGGCGGCCAAGGACGGCACCTCCAGCAGCCCCGAGTCAGCCTCGCGCCGTGGCCAGCCGGCCAGCCCCTCTGCCCACATAGTGAGCCACGGCCACTCCCCGTCGGTGGTCTCCTGAGGGTGCCCAGTGCCTCGCCCGTCTGCATGGTTTGCCCAAGCTTTGAACAGTCAGTGCTTAAAAAAAAAATTGTGGGGTGGGGCGGGGGGAGGGAAGGGGTGGTCTAGCCGCAAACCCGTGCGGCGGGGTTCTGTGCTCTTCTGTCTCATACTTGCTTGGTGTCCGCGCAAGGGGCCCTCTGTGTGCCAGGAGGCGGCGTGCAGGTCGGCGGGCGCTCTGTGGCACCCGTTTCCTGCCTTGGTTACCAAAGAAACCTCTGGCACAGTGTGCGGCCGGCCAGGACTCCAGCGTCCTCAGCCACAAGCCATGAAGACTTCGGGGGGCCCGGCGCTCTGTGCTCTTCTTGTGTGCTTCCCAAGGCCCGGGACTGTGTGCGTGTGTGTGTGCGTGTGTATACTTGAAGAGAAGCGTGGTGTCTGATTTGCACTATTGGAGGACGGAGGCTGCCCGCAGCTGCTGCAGGACGCTGGCATGGAGGGCAAAGTGCTGGGACTGCAGGGCGGCTGCTCCTGACCCTCTGTGGCGGGGTGCGGTGAAGTTAGAGGAGCTTGGGGGTGCCGCACAGGCTGCAGTCTTCTCTAGAGTCGGGGCTGCACCTGATCACAGGCGCCACCGCATGGGCATTCACCCTCTGGGATCACTGCAGCTGTCGGGCAGACTGAGGTCAAGGACTCCGTAGTGCTTTAAAGAGGACACATGTTTTAATGGAGAAAAAAATAGCTGGTTTCTATTAATTGTACAGACAGTAAGCAAACCTGAGTACTTATGGCTTCTTTTCAGAACTAGTTTATTTTGTCAGTCCCAGTCCTAGATCTACTTACTGCTGGTACAGTTGTACTCCGAGATCTGTATTTGATACTCTACTCACAAGGAGCGTGGGTGGCCGCAGCTGGCAGGCGGTGGGCAGTGGCCAGCGCCACCGCCTCTGCGCATCCCCGCTGCCTGGTGACGCACCCCAGGGAGCTGGATGGTGTCTCCCAGCTCCCTGGGCGCAGCCTGCTCCCTTGGCTGACGGCAGATTGCTGACAATCTGCGCCATGGCGTTGTGTGTGCTTCTTGGTGCGTGGGGCCAAGGCCGTGTACATTCCTGACTTCAGTTACGACTGCATTTATCGTCTGCCATAGCCACAGCTACTAACTAGACATTAGCAGCACCCAAGACAGGCAGGGCTGGGGGTGCCTCACAGCTGCTGCTCCTCGTGGTCAATGAGCGTTTCTGTCCTTGCCTCCAGGGTCTGCAGCCAGCCTGGCCCCCTAGGGGGCTTGGGATGTCACCTGCTCAGGTGACACAGGGGTGGCCAGCCCAACTGTGAGGCGTTAGAGGCTTCTCCCACAGATGCACAGTGCCAGGCCCACTGTTGCATCTGGGGTGTGGGTGCAGGGGTGCCTGGCTCTGGTCATGCTGGTCAGGCTGCCGGCCCTCACGGAGTGAAAGGAAGCCCCTCTCCAGCCTCCCAGTCACTCCCACTGTACTGGGCTTCCAAGCTTTGGCATTCAGGCCCCTATATTTTCTGTAGGAAAAAAATCATTGAGAACACTTTTTTTATATAGGTAACTTTAAGACCATCATTACGCTGTGCGTAAAGAATGTACAGAGAAATTTGTAGGTATTTTTTGAAGAACAATTAATTTGTTAATGATATGTAGCTATTTAATTTTTCCCTTTCCTATCGTAATCATTCATTTTTTGTTGTTTGGAAAAAAAGTTGATCTTTTTTGGGTCGTGGATGTGTCCGTAAACGTGCAGGAACACAGGTACTCTGAGACCGCCATCCGCATTCAGAGCCACACGTTTGTTACTGCTACAGGCTACTGAGCGCGGGCTGGAGCTGGAGCCGCCGCCGCGGACCCTCCCTCGGCCGGTGAGCGGGGCGCCTCGCGGGGACGGAGGTGCTGGTGGCCGGGTCCCCGCGCCGACCTATCTGGGATAGGCTGTCCCCCAGAGCCGGGCCGTCCGCGGCGCGTTCTGACTCCTCTGCTATGTGTAAATCTGTAAGATACCATTCTCTGTGGCCTGTTTTTCCTGGAAGAAGAAGAAAAAAAGGTTTGGCAGGCCATCTTTTTTTGTACTTAAAAGTAGCCTTAAGAACAATAATAAAGTGCTCTTAAACCACTGGCTGGCTGTGTGTGGCCCTGAGGCGCCCGAGTGAGCAGAAAGAGGCGAGTTCAGTCCCCACCGTGACTGTGAGATGTGTGGAAGGGATGCCTCCCCCGAGGACAAGGTCATCTCTGTCCCACATGCAGCCTGGCCGGCAGAGGGGTGCACACGGGTGAGGAGAGGAACCCAAGGACGCGGTGCTGGCCCCCGTGTGGGCACCCTGGGGCTTGACCCCTGTGACAACAGAAAAACAACTGCACGTGGAGGGGCTGTGCCCAGAGGGCAGTGCACCAAAGCCAAGGTTATTATTGAGCTCAGGGTGGGTAGGGTTGGCACAGCAGGATGATGTGGGGAGGGGACACCCGGGCATCACCCGTCCGGGGCAGCATCCTGCCCCTGTGCTCCTCAGCGGTGGTCTCAGAGGGTCTCATCATCGCTCATGTCCCAGATCTGCGGAGAGAAAGGGAGATCCTCAGCCCAGCTGCCGGCTGGGCCCAGGGTCGTGCTGCAGAACTGTAGCCTGCGTGACAGCAGGAGCAAGAGGCTTGCCTGCAGGACAGGGCACTGTGCACCCCACACCTGGCGCTGCAGCAGCTCTAGGCCTGAGGCAGGGGTGTGGGCTCTGCCTGCTCTGAACTGCAGGCAGAGACCCAGGAGCTGGCCACGGCTCACGGCACCCCTGCCAGTGTCACTGGGGAGGCAGCCTGAGGGTGCAAGGGGTGTCTTGGTGGGGGACAGCTCCTTCCGGAGACCCTGCACCAAGACCCCCACCCCCAGGTGTCACAGCAGCACAGCAGGTCCAGGCCCTGCTCCCAGGGCTCCCCATGGGCCTTGGCCAAATACTTCCCTGATTTCCAGAACTGGCTGCCGAAGGCTGCCCCAGCCCTGCTGAGAGGAGTGCAGAAACAGCGTGTTCACGTGGGGAGGATGGCCTAAGGTCAACACACAGCCTGGTTTTCCAAGTGATGGTGTGCCAGGTAAACAAAACGCAGAGAAGAAAATTTCCTCCGTCCCCGGGCAGCAGGTGACTAGCATCCTGTCACAGTTCCTGGACTGGAGGCACAGGCAGCGCCTGCACAGCTCAGCCAGGTGTGGGGTGGGGACCCAGTGCCCCAGCCCGGATCACCACATAGCCCCACATGCTTCTGGGCAGGGCCCAGCATTTAGAGCCCCAGACCGATCCGCTCTGGGGGTCTAAGGGGAACAGAAGCACTGGAGCCATGATGGTGAACCTTTTAGAGCTTTCAGTGATACAACCTGCTGCAGCATGAGTGCCACAGGTTTGCCACCACTGTACCAGAGCATGGTCACACAGTTCTGCCACACTCTCAATCTTGTTCAGGGGACACATTTCTGCAGCTCTCCCTGGGCCCCACATGCTGTGTGGCCCTAACGCAGATGCTTCTTTGTGCCTCACTTGCCTGTGAGGAACAGAGGCAGACAAGTTCAGAGAGGCCAGGTGGCTTCCTGGAGCCACACAGCAAGCAAGCTACAGAGCCAGGAGTGCGGGTGTGTGGAGAGGGAAGGGGCGGTAGAGGGAGGCACCAGGCCAAAAGGACCAGGGTGTGAGCCATGGGGCCTTCGCTCTCTAAGGCCTCCTGTGCCACTCAGAAGCACCCTCTGGGTGGAGAGGGTCATGCACAGGACTTTAGGGGCATCCGGAGACCCTGTCCATTGCATCATCTGGTCGACGAGATCTCCGCCACAGAGAAGCGGGATTCTGCCCTGCAGAGCCGTGAGGGGACCTGGCTGGCCCATGGACAGCGGCACACTCCCAGGGCACCTGCTAGGCGGGGCTGCCAGCACTGGCCAGGCTTTGGAGAGGACTCCGGGGTGCCTGGAGCACTGACTGGCACACTCTGTGGGGAGGGAGGGACTTTCCAGACCCAGATGCCTGGACAGGGCTGCGGGCTGCTCTGGCAGCCTGGCCTCCCCACTTGTGGGCACTGGTGGTGGCAGTGCAGCAGCAGGCTGCCTTTAAAGCAGAAGCCCAGGCCTCGTCCTCTGGAACCGGAGCTGTGCTGCCCTCTTACTGAGCAATGCTAACGGTCAGGGCTGGCGTGGCAAGGAGAAGCAAGGTGCGGGGTGCAGATGGGAGCCCTAGGTCTTCAGAGAAGACATTTGCTAACACCCCCTTCAAGGAAGAAATGATCTCAGTTACAGACAATACAGAGCACACCGGAAACCCCATGAAAATGAATGCTGAGATGAATACAGAAAAAGAACACTTGTTTCTATAAGATAGCAAGATATAAAATTAACAAGTTCCAGCCCTCTGTGTACAAACACCACCAGTAACAGCAGAGGGAGATGAGCCTTTGACAAGAGCAGAGAAAAAGAGAAACTGCCAGAGAAAGCCTAACGACAATGTTCAGAATTTACATGAAAAAAACCTTCATTAAAAAAAAAAGCCCTCATAAAAATCTCAAACTGCTGGGCATGGTGGCGCATGTCTGTAATCCTAGCACTCGGGAGGCTGAGGCAGGGGAATCACCTTGAGTTCAAGGCCAGCCTGGGCTACATAAGTGAGACCCTGTCTCAAAAACAACAACAACAAAACCTCAAATTTAGGAAAGACAGTGAATTGGGACAAATGATTAACTCCCCTTATTTTGTTAGCAGATTATTCAACATCAGTAAACCCCAGCTTTTGAAAATTGATAAGCATCTTTTCTGGCTCTGAAGTTTCTGTGGAAGTTCCCCTGGCCTACCCTTCAGATATCCCTAGCTCAGCACAGGGGCTTCCTAATTCGGGGTGGTGCTGCCATGGCAACAGGTGGCTGCCTGGGGGAAGAGGGAGCCCAGGGTGGGAGGGCAGAGTCCATGCATGTCGTGGGGGAGATCTAGAATTTAACAATGAAGGGTTAGGGACTGAGATCCCTGTCACTCAAGACAGGTTTTCTAGTGTGTGATACAGGACAATTGGAAAGTCACTTGACACAAGATAACATCGATTCTGTGCTTTATATTGTGCACTAGAATCAACTCCAAACAGAACAGTCTCAGTGTTAGAAAATGTTAAGCAATGGTCGTGTGCCTTTGACCTGGGGGACGGGAAAAGCCTATAGCCCCAAATCTATAAGCAATAAAACTGGATGTACCGGGCTCTGCAAAAACTCATGCATGTAATTTTATGTGGAAAAACTAGGAAAAGCACAAAAAGACGTGAGAGATTGCAGCATGCAGGGCCCCTACACGGCTGCTGCTCTCCCTAACAGAGAAGTAATGACAATAAAGCAACCAAGAATGCTGGCCAAGCGTGTGGGCAGTGCACAGAAATCCATGGGCAGGTGCCCTTCATAAGAGACTTAGGACAGAAAAAGAAAAACATCTGATTGACATCCTACAACCTAAGTGCCTGGCTTGTGAAAGACAACTGTGAAAGGGAAAAGGAAATTACAAACCAGGAAATATCTTAACTAGATACAAGAAACAAGCAGAGAAATGCAAATCAAAGCTACATGAATTCCATCTCACCCTAGCCAGAATGGTGAGCAAAAACACAAAAAACAGTAAGTGCTGGTGAGGATGCACGGGAAAAGGACTCTCTACCCTGCTGGTGGGAAGTCAGTGTGGAGCTTCTTCAAAAAGCTCAAACTAGAGCTGCCCTGTGGCCCAGCCAGTCGCCTCCTCAGTGTATTCCCGGGGCAGGCAGAGCCAGTGCAGTGTACATAGGGACACCTGCACACCCACGTTTACGGTGGCACAGTTCACAACCGCCAAATTACAGAATCAGCCTGCGTGGCCTGCAACAGACTGATAAGGACAGCGTGTGTACACAAGGCAGTTCGCTAAGGGACAGGGAAGAACAGAATTCTGCCTTTTGCAGAAAAATGGATGAAACTGGTGATCATCATTTTGAGCCAAAGACCCAGACTAACAAGTATCACATGGTTTCCCTCTTGTGTGGAATGTAAAAGATGACAAGAAAATAAGACTATTACTAGATCCGGGGAAGGCACCGGGGAGGAGGGAGTGAAGGGTGGGTGATGAAGGAGATGACTGTGATGGAAATGCAAGCAAGGAACCCCCGGGAATGTGAAGTTTGGGGAGGAAGGCGGGCAAAGGTGATGAGGGGATGATTCAAGTGTCACGTGCGTTTACAAATCTGCCAAAGCAAAACCCATTAATCTGTGTAACCAATATGCACTAAATGTGGGAGAAAAAAGCAAACTGATTTCTGAAAAATGGGTGAAGAATTAAACATAGGCTTCACAGAGGAGGAAATACAAAGGCCTGTAAGAACCAGAAACAGTCCTTAGGGCAGTGCAAAGCAAAGCCACACAGCACCCTTTACGAGGAGCACGGTACAGAGAAGGGAGTGGCAGGACCAGGACTGCAGAAGACATAAAGCTAAATGTGATCTGCGAACCAGCCACACCACTCCTGTCCACCTGTGTCCCAGAGAGGCGGGTGCAAGAATGCTCCCGGGCTTTGTTCCCAGCAGGCACAAACTCCAGTGGCAGGAAACAGGAAGTCAGCGGGAACAGCCACACAATGGGCTCACAGCTGGATCCCTCCCAGGCCCTTGGTACAGGCTCGGTTCCCAGGGTGGCACTCCTGGGAGGTGGTGGGACCAAGGAGCAAAGCCCAGTGGGGGTCTTGCACTCTGTGGGGGTGTGGCCTTGCTGGGACCTGGGGCCCCTACTCTTCCCCTTCCTCTTCCTCTTCCTGCCTCCCCGCCCTGATGTGAGTGCTGGGTTCCGCTCCCCACACATGCTCCAGTGACGCTGCCTCCCCATGGGCCAAGAGCAACAGAGCCAACCCCCAGGGCCGCAGGCAACAACCCTTCTCTACACGCATGGTCATCTCAGGTTTGTGGCATGACTAACACCAAGGGACATGACCCAGCCACAAAGGGACACGTGAGTGATGTGCTGGCTAAGCAAACTTTTAATACAGAATCAAGTATTGTCATACCATGCTTAGAAAGTCAGAAAGGAATATGACCAAAACACAAGCCACAGAATGAGGGTAGAGTGGGCTTCATCAAAACTAAAAACTCATGTGCTTCCAAAAACAATATAAGAAAGTGAAAACAGCCCAACACAGTGGCGTGTATGCCTTTAATCCCAGATATGTGGGAGGCTAAAGCAAGAAGACACAAATTTCAGGCCAGTCTGGGCAACTTGGCGAGACCTTGTTTCGAAAATAAAAAGAGCTCAGGGCCAGGGATTTAGCTTAGTGGTTCTGCCACCTGCTTCGCATGCTCAAGGTCCCAAGCTCGATCCCCAGTACCAAAAGCAATAAAAATAAAAAATAAAAAGAGCTGGGGGTGTAACTCGGTGGTAGAGCACTTTCCTAAAATGCAAGGCCCAGGGCCTGGGGCCTAGCTCCATGGCGCCACACCTATCTCGCAAGTGCAAAGTCTTGAGTTTGATCCCGGTATGAAAAATTAATAAATGCAAGGCCCTGGGTCCATTCCTCAGTACCAGAGAAAGACGGAGACAGAGAGAAGTAGAGGGATAGAGACAGATGAAAAGACAACTCAGAATGAGAGAAAATCTTTGTAAATCATGTATCTGATAAGGAACTTAAACCTGGACTGTATAAAGATCTTTCACAACTCAAAACCCAATTCAAAAATGTGCAGAGCGGGGCCGGGGATTTAGCTCAGTGGTACTGCTGCCTGCCTCAAAAGTACAAGGTCCTTAGTTCGATTCCCGGTACCAAAAAGAAAATGTGCAGAGGAGTTGAACAGAAGCATCTCCAATAAAGACACACAGACTGCTAGGAAGCACAGGAAAGTCAGCGGGACATTCTTAGGGACCAGGAGAATGCAAACCAGAACCACAGGGAGACACCACCTCACACCCGCTAGGATGGCTATGAAAAGCCACACAAAAACAAGTATTGAGGAGGATCTGGACACCAGACCCAGTGTGTTGCTGTTGCGAAGGTAAAAACTGTCTGGCCTCTTTGGAAAATAGCTTGGCAGTTCCTCAAGAAGATAAACAGAGTCACAGTGTGGCAAGGCAGTTCCAGCCTGTGTCATGGCCAAGGGAAAGGAAAATGCATAACCATGGAAACCCTGTATATTCAGGACGTCACACTAGTGTGGGGGGCACCCACGTCCCCCAGCTGACAGGGCAAGGTGTGGCCATGCATGCCGTGGCCGTCACTCTGCCAGCCCTGCCCCGCTTAGCCCTCCCTCTCAGAGGCCCCAGCACCACAATGCAGCATCCCATTTTGCACAATGAGAATCACAGCAATGCCCAGGATACCAGCAGTGTTCAGGAACTGCGAGAAGCCAGTGGGGCGCTCTTCCATCCTCATCACTGCTTCACCTTCCAGGACCCATGTGGTCTCAGCCAGGAGTGAGTCCCTGGGCCCCAGCCCTCACTGTGGGGCTGCTCACTAGGCTCACACCCAGCAAGGGCCAGGACCCGGCCTGAGGCTCAAGCAGGATCACCTGGGCTGCACACACCAAAGGCCCCCCAAGGCCCCCAACACCGTGCAGGGTGACAGACGCACTGGAAATGAGCCCTTCCTCACTGATTCCAACTCCTGTCCTGTTTCTGGACCATTCTACCAACTGAAGTCCTTCCCCTCTGAACACTAATTACCTTGCCAATAGCGCGATTATATTTTGGTTGTATGTGTTCAAGGCGTGTTTGTTAAATGTACACGTTAAATGTACCCCAGCTTGTGAACTCTGGCTCTGGCATCGTGAATAGAAAGATGGAGTATGGAAGCCTCTCGGGCACTCTGAGCAGCCCAGCCAGGCTGTAGGAGCTGGGTTTTGTCTCCTCGTGTGCGTCCATCCCTGCACACATGCCGACAGGCAGCAGGGCCATCCCTTCCTCATGCTGATGGCACTCTGGGGACCCTGGGATCCTGACCCTTGTTTCTCCCACAGGGGCCCTGGCAGTCAGTGAGCCATGCTGAGTGTGGCCAGGACTGCCCTGGGTTGCACTGAGGGAGAACAGAGGAGAACACGAGCAGTGCGCGGGGAGGGACAGCAGCCGAAGGCACACCCAGAGGGCTGGGCCAGCACTGATCAGGACCGGAGGACAGGGCCCATGGACAACAGGTGTCAGCACGGCAGGGCAGAGGGAAGTGGCCCGGAGGGTACAGAGGGCAGGCTTCGGGGCAGGCCAGACTGGAGCCTGGGGGAGAGTGAGGGCATGGGTCTGTTCACGCCACAGCTGTCAGTGACCCTGCTATCCCTGTGTCCCCGTGGTCCCTCAACACCCATCTCATCCACACCCCACACAGCATAGTCGCATCCAGTCCACCCTGATTTTCAGCCTTCACTGCTTCCTCTGAGATTCGAGAGTGACAGCCAAGCTCGCTGCAGGCCCGAGTCCCCCCTGCAGCTTCACCTCCCCACCCTGCCTTGGCTCAGCAGCTGTGGCTGCCACAACCTCCCTCAGCTGCGTGTGCTCCTGGGGCCTGGACAATTCCCTGGCGACCCTGCCCACCCTCCCGGTGTCCTTACTCACTGGAACCAGACTCCTCCGCCTCTGGCGTCCAGCGCTGCCACAAGCAGTGCTCCATCACCTTTCACCACGTGATTCAGCTGACTCTGCGCCACCTGAGGGCAGGGCCTGCTGTCTGTCCCCTCCGTGGCCCTGGCCCCAGCACAGCCTGGCCCAGTGCAGTTTGTGGATGGGTAGTGACTCACATCCCCGTGCTCTGGGTAGGATTCCATGGCAGGGAAAGGGGAATGTGATCCCCAAGAAACAGCTGAGGAAGGCCCCCTCTGCCCTGCTGCTTGCTGGGGGCTCCAGCCAGCGGAGCCTTGGTGTCCAGGGCCTGCAGGATGCTGGGGGAGGCTGCGGGCATCTCCAGGCATACAGCAGGGTGGTGGAGTGGGCCAGGTTTCTGAGGGAGGCCTGTGCCCCAGGCGGAGGATGCCCTCGACCCCTCTCCAGCTCCCTGCAGACGGGTCCTGGCACCTCACTGTCCCCAGACCTGGCCCTGCTTGTATGGCCTGTGGCCAGTGTGGGGGCTGGGAAAGGCTGGGGCCCCTGTGTGCACTCGGGAGGGCGAGTCACCTGCACCTAGGGTCCCGAAGTGCCCATGGCCACCTGGCCTGGCGGAGGGCAGTGGACGGGCCCTGTTCTGGGCACCCGGCTTTATGGGAGGGCAGAGTCCCAGCAGGGCCCCCAAGCCCACCTGCCCTTGGGCCCATCCCTCCCTTCCATTGTGTCTGCGGGGTCAGGACTGCCTTCTCGATGCCCTGCAGCCCTGGGAGAACAGTGAAGACTGAGCCCTGCTTCTCATGGACCCCTCCTCCAGGGGGAGGGAGGTGGAGGACGAACTCTTCCCCCAGGCTCCTGTCCCCAGCCTCACAGATGCCAGTCCAGGGACGTGGTGGCCCAGCCCTCCACCCGCACTGCACCACGCCTCAGGCCGAGGCGGTAAGACACAGGTGCCTCCCAGAGAACACGAGGAGGCTGAGGCCAGGGAGGCCGGGGAGGAGGGACGGTCCTGCTGGCTGGAGAGCCGGCTGGGCGGGAGGAGAGGCCTCTCCCTCTGCGGTACTCACACAGCTCCTCAGGGCAGGCAGTGGGCCTCGCACTGGGGCAGCTGAGTCCTCCTGCCCCAGCCTCCGCCCACCACGATGGCAGCAACAGTGGGCGGCAAGAGCATGGGAGGCCGCGCTCCAGGAGTGGATGAGGCTTCACCCCCAGAAAGAAGCTCAAGTGGGGGATACCGAGGAGCCTAGGGAGCCTTGGGGGGTCAACTGGGGTCCCATCCTGAAGGAGGTGCAGGAGAAAGCGGAGTAGAGAGAGCTGGGGACGAGGAGGGACTGAAGGGCAGCTGTGGCTATCCAGAGAGCCAGACCTCGGGTGCCTGGGCTCAAGGATGGGGTCCCCCAACCTGCCCTCGAGGCAGGGCTGCAGGGCTGGGAGTGGAGCTCTGATCCCCGTGCTGCCCCCATAGCCTGGGAAAGGCCAGGCCACAAAAGGGAGGCTTGGGCAGGCCTTAAGCCTGTTTTTGAGCAAGTTCCAACGGTCTGAGAGCACACTTAGAATGGGAAGAGAAAATAAAACCATACGTTAGGTTATGTACTCCAGTTACATACTGGCACAGAAAGTAAAAACTAAGGCTAGAGAGCAAAACAGCATATGATGGGGGGTAGAATCCCTAGGTGTGAATTTTAGTCCTTGTTTGCAATTTAGAAAAAAAAAGCAGAATTCACGTACTCAGAATCAGGAAAACTGCAGTGACCCGCGGTGGACCCTGGTGGGGGTGGGGCCCGACACACACTGGCCAGCTTAGCTCACTCAGGGCCTGGCACCTGCTGGTTTCTTCTGTTTTCCCACCCCACCCCGGAACTGAAAAAGAGCCTGAGGGAACGGCTGACAATTTAGTTGAGGTCAAGACAGAGCCCTGAGTCCCCAGTTCCTGCTCCAGCCCGCTCAGCGTCTCTGTCTGTCTGTTTTTTGAGAGAGGGTCCCACTACGTAGCTCAGGCTGGCCTTGAACTCCGTGGTGATCCTCCTGCCTCAGCCTCCCAAGTGCTGGGATTCTAAGTGTGCGCCACCGAGCCCAGCTTCCTGTCTCTCCATCTTGTTAGGAAATGGGCCTCAGGGCCTGCTATGCTCAGCAGCCTCCCCTCTGGGCACCTAAGGATTGTTAATATCCAAACTCCACAGAGTGGAGGAGTGTTCATCCCGGCTCCAGGCTCCAGGACGGGAGGAGCTCCGGGGGAGGAGCTCCAGCAATTCGCTCTGGAGCCGCAGGGTGTGCTCCTCCCTCCCGGCTCCCGCTTCTGGAGGAGCTTGGGGCGCTGTGTGGCTATGTTCAGGGACTAGCGAGGGCAGGGGACGTGTGGCTGGGCCCAGGCTTGTTTGCCTTCCCCCAGACTTTAAAACACATTTTAAAAATTAAGTGGTAAGAATACAGGGTAATTTTCAGGCACCAACATACTTTCTTTCAAGACATGATTTGTAGGTTTGGACCACATTTGAAATGAAATGGCTACTGAGATAAATGGCCGCTCTGGAGGCTACAAAATGGTTTCCATTATGTAGTTCTGATCCGAGGGTCCTTGGGACACTTGTGTGTGTTCTCTCAGAGGGCAGTTGAGGTCACTGGGGGGGGGGGAGCCAGGCAACTGGAGAGCTCGCGCTGCAGGCTGAGGTCGCTGTAGGCTGAGGTCGGGGGCAAACACTCAGATTTCACTTGGTACGAAGACATCATCGTGAAGCTTTAGGTTATGGCAGCACCTGGCGCCCCCGGCCCAGAACCTGTGTGGATGTGTCTGAGCCCTGCACCTACCCGGGGGCCCTGCCACGAGGGCTGACATTAACCCCTGACTGTCTCGAAAGCCACAGAAACCAAGGCTGTGTGGCGCTGAGGGACACACGGAAAAGCAGCATGGGCCTGGGGTGCAGCTTGGAATAGGGAGAGAGCATTGAAGAACTGAAGATAGGCAGAAAAGAGACAAGGAAAATTTTAAAATTATACTTTTAAGAAAACTGTAGCTGGGCGTGGTGGCACATGCCTGTCATCTCAGCACTCGGGAGGCTGAGACAGGAGGATCACTATGAGTTCGAAGCCATCCTGGGCTACATAGTGAGCTCAAGGCCACGCTGAACTACAAGAGCAAGACCTTGTCTAAGAAAAACGAAAAAAACAAATAGAAAACTGCATCTTCGAGACTCAAAGTTCCTTGCCATTACGATGCCATTTCCCCACCCCTAACCTGTTTATTCCCTCCCAGGCTCTCACTCTAAAATCCCTCAGTCTTGAAACATCCAGTAAGCCTAGAAACCCGGCCAAGCCTTTGACTTGTACCTGGGGCTGCAGGGTTACAGGTGCCACCAACTTCCAACTCACGAGCAGACATCACGTGCCTCTGAAGGGGACCAGGCCGAGGTCCCCATGGGGTCTTCTTGGACCCTGTTCAGTGCTAGCACAGCACCTGCCTAACAGGCACAAGGCACTGCTCCTATCCCCTGCACTGCACAAACAAGCTCAGAATTCAGACAGGCAGAGACATGCAGGCAACTGACTGTCCACAGAGGTGGGAGGTGTTTCACAGAGGATAGGATGGCACATTCGGACACCCACCCAGCACACCGTGTGCAGCAGCAAAGTGCAAACGAACCCCTTAGGGTGCCAGAAGGAGCCATCTGAACAAAATGAACAATCCAGACTTCATGTAAACTGAGACTGCTTCTCTCTTAGGGACACTGGGACAATGACAAGGTAAGCCTAAGGCATGGGGAAATACACGCGACACGTGTACCCGACAAAGGACTGCCTGCAGAGTGTAGGGACTCTCACAACTCAATGTGGAGATAAACGCCTCAAGGAAAACATGAGCAAAGGAGTTGAAAGAAATGTCCAGAGGAGGAGGGACAGATGGTTGTATGTATGTGAAATGATGTTCAACATCCACGGTCACCAGAGAACCACAGTAAACATCACAGGGAGAGGCCACTGCCCTCCACATGGCTAAGAGTTGTGGGCAGGTGGCTCCGAGGGCCAGCAGGGCTGGGGGAGCCCATGCTCTCAGATGCTGCAGCTGTAGCTGCCAACGGCAAATGTTTGGCCACTCGCAAAGTGGCTTCACAGTGTCTTGCTTTTCTTTCTCTTTTCTGGTATTTTTTTGGAGTAGGGGGTCTTGCTATGTCGCCTAGGCTGGCCTCAAACCTTAACCTCAAGCCACTGTCCTACCTCAGCCCCCCTAGTGCTAGGAATACATCTGTGTGCTACTGTGCCTGGCTTAGTTTGACAGTTTCTTTTAAAATGTAAATGTATGCTTCCATCAGAGGACAGCAGTTCCAGTGCCAGGTGAAGTAGAAACACCTGTCCACACTGTGTACATAATTATTCAGGGGAGCTCTGTTTACAAAAGCCCCACTCTGGTGCTCATATGAATCCCAGAACGCCTATGCTGATGGCACGGGGGTGGGGCTGGGGAGGACGTCAGTGGCTTTATAAGAGGAAGGGGCCTGAGCCCGCACCTGTGTCCTGTCTTCCCAAGTGATCCCCTCCCCAGATGCCAGCGCCTGAACAGAGCTTCCTGGCGGGTGCTCAACAGGAAGCCACACAAACCTTTATTCCATGTAACACACCCAGTCTGTGGCGTTCAGTGACAGCCCTGGAAAACAGACGAAGACAAGCCCCAGATGGGACACGGCTCTAACACCCCTTGCAGGTGAGTGAGTGATGCTGCGACCTCCCAGAGGGAGACAGTCCTTGGCAGTAAGGGGACAGAGGACTGCCAGGGGCAACTCCATGATGAAGCTCCAACATATTCTGCAAAGCAAAAGAGACCAGAGAAAATGGTCTCTGCTGTGTGGCCCCATTTCTAGGGGACTCTAGAAGACCACAGTGTCCTTGTGCTGAGAGAAAGCAGAGCCTGGGGGCGGGGCAGGGAACTGTCCCCTTCTGGGGTGATGGCATCTTCTCTATTTTATCACGGGGTTGGTCACATGGATGTGTAAGCATGTGCAAATTCACTGGGACGGGCACTTTTACATACATGTTATCATGTTCACATTCTACTGCAATAAATTGGCTTTTAAGAAATTTAGCCAATGTTAGGGGAAAAAGGAACCCTTCTACATTGCTGGTGAGAGTATAAACTTGTACAACCACTGTGGAAATCAGAATGGAGATTCCTCAAAACACTGAAAGTAGAAATTCCATTTGACCCCATTATTCCCCTCTAGGTATCTTCTGGAAAGAGTTAAAGATGTCATACTACAGTGATCTATGCATACCCATGTTTATAGCGGCACAACTCACGATAGCTAAATCTTGGAAGTGGCCTATATGTCCATCAGCAGATGAATGGACAAAGAAAATGTATTTACACACAATGGAGCACTACTCTGGCATAAAGGAGAAACTTGAGTCATTTGTAGGAAAATGGTGCGCCTTGAGACTGTAATATTAAGTGAAATAAGACACAAGTTTAAGTATCACATGGTTTCTCTTATGTGAGAAACTCAAAACATAAATGAAGAGCAAAATAAAAGGTAATAGGAAATAGGGAGATAGATCTTTTACAAAAGCGAAGGGGACCAAGAGATGCAGGGAGGAAGAAGGAGATGAAGAAAAGAATTAAGATTGCCTGGCCCGGAAGCCTTCTGTAAAGATCCAAGGACATATTCCCAGGTATCCCAGTTTCTGCAGTAGCTTGGCCATGCATCTAGCTCTCTGCCCTGTCGCTCAGGATATTGCCTTTGTCTGGTGTTACCAGGGCCTCTGAGCTCCGGGAGAGGCCCCTTTCAGGATGCCATGGGAGGGAAGGCCAAGGGGGTTCTGGGACTGAGCAGGGCCTACAGGGACTGGGGCTTGGGAAAAGGACTGAGCCACTCTCCTTGGGCCGAGTGGGACAAGCTGGAGTCTGCAGGTGGCCACACAGTGACTGCACTTGGTTGGCCAAGAGGTCCTGGTCAGGTAGGAGCAGCTCCTCCTTGCAGGACAAAGTCCATCTGCTTTTGAGAGCACAGGCCAGGAGATCCCAAGTTGTGCATGAAGGATGTGCTGGGCTCCGTCCTGTGTCCTACTAATGGGTGCATGGCCTGGGAAGCTGGTGTAGCCCTGCCTGGCCGCTCACAGCCACCACCCAGCGTGAGACGTGGCCATTCAGCAGGGCTCTGAGTTGGGCCCGGCCCAGGGGCCACTTCTCCTCTGGAAGCTCACAGGGCTCTGGTGTGGAGGTGAGGACCACGCCACGCCTCTGCTCCAAGAACACCAGGAGTGGGGGCCTGGCGTCACCTTGGCCGCTGTGTCTCACCTAAATATAGTCTCACCCTGAAGGCATCCACCTCGGCTGCAGGAAGGGGGTCCTGCCCACGGCTGCCGGCCACAGTGCTAGGACCCTCTGAGGAGATTGTTGCTGTGAGGTACTGTGGCATGGAGATGAGGTGGCCCAGGATGGAACAGCGAACAGCAGGCCACACGGAGTGGCAGCTCATTCCCCGGAGGGCGAAGTTCTCATGGGGTCTGAGGGTTTTAAACAGGGTGTAACTTGAAAGTGCTTAAAATTTTAAGAGGAAAAAAAAAGAAAGAAAAAAGTGTAGTTGTTCCCTACGATTTTTTTTTTTATAAACAAACCAGTTTTCTGCTTATAATTTTTTTTTTTGGTACCGGAGATCGAACTCGGAACCTTCCGCTTGCAAGGCAGGTGATGGAACCACTGAGCTAAATCCCCAGCCCCTATAATTTTTTTTTTTTTATATTCCTCATTTTCTTTGTTAAGTTGATTAACAGTAGGCGCTCGCTTCCAAGGGCTACATTTTGGTTCAGAGAAAGAAAAACCATGGCTTCAAAAAATTACATCTTTAAAGAACCAGTTCTGTGGATTTCCTCCCACCCATCCTGACTTCTCAGAAGCAGCCTTTAGGGACAGTTTTTAGCCATTTCAGAAGAGTACTCTGTGCAGTTATCTGTTGCTGTGGACACTGCTTGTCCAGAGCAGAGGTTTCTCAGCTGGCCACCCCGGGAGAAGGTAAAGGAAGCTCTTGCTTATAAGCGATGTCAAGCCCAATGGGATGTCACAGAAAGCGACCATGTTCATGGGGCCATGCTTCAAAGTCACATGTAAGCTGGGAGTGACTGCCCACACCTGTAATCCCAGCACTCAAGGCTGAGGCAGGAAGATCATTGTGAGTTCAAGGCCAGCCTGGACTGTACAGCAAGATGCTGTCTCTAAAAAATAAAACCCACAAAAAACCCCCCAGAACTCCAAAAGGACAAAACCAAACCAACAAAATCACACTTAGAAAAATCACTCTATCTGTTCTAGTAAATGATCGTGAGCCGCACTGGGGCTCATGCCAGAAGAGGTTTACGGTATAAATAGCTGCGAAGAGATCACTTTCTTTGTTTTCCTTGGCGCAGGGCTTGCTGAGTTGAGATGAACACGTGGGTGCAATGAAGGGGGATGCAGAGGAGGGCGGTGGGCAGTCGGCTCAGCGCCTGGTTTCGCTCCGACACAAATGCCCCCCCGCAGCAGCTTTCGGACCCCAACCTGCTGCCATAGCACAGGGTGCAGATGTGGCCACAGTGCCCTCCACCCTGGCTCTGCCTGACACTACCTCCAGGTCGAGTCTGTCCCTGGGCTTTTCCAACAGTGGCTCCCTCCCAGGCTGGGGCCTGCTCCTGTCCCCGGCTGTCCCTGAGACCTTTGGGTTGGCATCCCAGTACTGGGACAGCTTGTGGCCAATGCATACGAGGGTGGGGGTGGGGTGATGCCAATGAGCACGCTCAGAGCCTCCTCCGGCATTAACAGACCACTAATGTCCACCGATGGCGGTGCGTGCCAGGCCCTTGCTGACACACCCTGCACCCCAGCGCCTTGCCCAGTTTGGGCCCTGGCACGGAACACTCCACTCACTCTCACAGGTGCCCGGCAGCTGGTGCTGGCTCTGTGTGCAGCACCTCCCATGGTGCCTTGTGCCTATGGCTGCACACTGCATCCTAAGTCATGCACAAACTGGTGAAGTGTGCCCATGGGCACAGTCAGCTGTGTGGACAGAGGAGCAGGCCTGCTCGCCTAGCACTAAGTCACATGTGCAAGCTCCCGAGGATGAGGATCCTGCCCCACTCTGCCTGCACTACAATGCTGGGGGAGCTCGTGGTGGGCAGATGTGTGGCTGGTGTGACACGATCCTTCAGTCTCCAAACTCACAGGACAGTTCTAAAGTATACATAAAATGATGCCAACGAAGTGTTGGGGACAGGGCAGTAAGCTTCAGCAGGTGTGACATAAACTGTTCGAATGCTACCCTACAAGGTAAAGCTGACTGAAAACCAACAGACTGCGGACCATGGGATGTTCCTTGGGTTTGCAAAGATTTGCAAACACTCAAGCCCTTCAGTGCCACCCAGCTGTGGATGAGCACACGGGGTGGTGAGGTGGCTGAGAAAAGGAGTCTGCCCACCCCGTCGGGGCACACCTGGTTTATACCTGAACAGGCTCAAAGGTCCCTCCAGTTCCTAGCAGCCCCCACACCCAGGCTAAGGTACAGCATTCCTGCCTGCCATGCCACACAGCCCCACTCTGACCCTGACGTGGCTGGGGACCAGAGCACCCCACCTGGCACGACCACTGGGCTTGAGTCCCAACTCTGTAACTCGTTGGTCGAGCGCGCCAGGACCCCAGGTCCCCCAGGGGTGGGCTGTTCCCATGATGCAGGACCACAGGAAGGCAGGGGGCGTCCTCACGATTAAGAGAGAAACCAACCCAGGCTCCGTGGACACAGATGGAAGTGGGACGGGGCAACCCGGCTCTTGGAGGTGGTAGCACATTCACAAGTTCTGAGTTTCATGCAGGTTGGAAAGGATTTGGGTTTTTCTGTTTCTCTCTTCAACTAAAGCAAATCCTGCCTGATAAGGCATCGGCATTTCAGGAAGACCCGTAACGGGTCTGGAAGCCACGTCTGTGCTAAGACGCTGCTCGAGTGGAGGCTGTGGCTCTCTAAGTACACAGGGCCACACCTCCAAACCCCCTGAGACACAGCCTGTGTGTGGAGACAGAGGGGACTTACACAGCTATGCCACCGCCCCAGGGCCTTGCCTCCTGCGAGCTGCCCTGAGGTACACGTGGGGCTGACAGCTGGCAGGGCGGGACGGTGTCACAGCTCATCTGTGGGCTCCCCCTCCAAAGGAGGCCCCTGCTGCAGGGGGCAGGCGCCCTGGGACATGAACACTTTCCTATGTAAGTGGGCAGGGACAGCATTGCGGGCTCCTTGTTTCCACCAGGAAAGGACGGGAAGCTGGGGGGCATGGGCATGGTGCAGAGGAGCAGGAGATAGGGCTGGACACTGGGAGGAGGCTCAGGTCACAGAGCAATATCAGTCTCCTGGGGGCAGAAATCATACTCCTGATCCCTTCTGCTCTGTCCCCTCAACAGTCACCAATAATGGTGGGGGTCCCCTCTGTCACCGAGGTCACCATAGCTGACTTGGGACACTGCCGCCAGGAAAGAAGGTAAACGGTTCCCCATTTGTAAGGGTGTGCAGTTCAAGAGCCAGGTGGCCGTGGGGACAAGCTCCTGCCAGGTTTGGCTCTGTAAGAACAAAGGCAAACACTGGCCCATACTTAGAGGGCCGCTTGACCTGTCTGCTGGACCAACAGAGCCCAGCATGACATATTTCTACTTCCTGGGGTTGAACAGGGCCCTTCACCCACAGGACCAAACATTCAAAGTGGTCCATAAGCATGTCTTTAGGGTCATAAAATAAACTCTGGCTGTGGAGTCGCATGCCTGTAATCCTTCCCAGCAGTTGGGAGGCTGAGGCAGAGGACTGTGGTAAGTTCAAAGCCAGCCTGGGCTACATGTGAGACCCTGTCTCCAAAAAAGAAGGGACAATATTGAGGTGCTTCTCTCTGTTGCCGTCCCTAAATGCCACTGTGTTCACTTCCCCTCCATCACTAATCTTCCTCTCAGGGGCTTGGGCCCAGCTGGTCCCCATCGCACGCCCTCCCCACAGTGCCCTGTGGTCTCCTGAAGCTCCTGCCCACCTTGCCCACCCCACTGCAGTCTGACTGCTATGGAGCGCAGAGCAAGCCCAAGACGCTCCTCTTTCCCCTCCTTTCAGCTCAGCCCTCGCCTGTGATGCTGCTCCTAACCTTCAGGTGCACTTTGTGATCCCCACTGTGGGGCAGGTGCAGGACACCGTGATGGCAGATGGGCACTTTGTGCATAGGCTTCTCAAGGTCTCAGGGTGGCAGGCCCTCAGGAGGACACAGCCGCCCCACCTCCTGACACTGGTGCCACTAATGACCAGTGGTAACCCCTCTGAAGGTAGAAAAGATGTCGTATGAGCTCACTTCTGTAAGACAAGGGCCATCAGTCTGTGTGCCTGGCACATTAGCACATTAGCACTGGCTGATCTGGGTGATAACTGCAAACTGAGCAAGACCAGCTCAGTAAATATTTGTGGGTTTTTCTTTTTTTTTTTTTTTAATTATTTTTGTTTTCTGAGATAGGGTCTGGCTATGTAGTCTATGGCGATCCTCCTGCCTCAGCCTCTCAAGTGCCAGGATTATAGGTGTGTGCCACCAAGCCCAGCTGGAAAATACCTTCTGTGGAACAAATCTTATATCCCACACATATCCATCACCACAGCACCTGGCATTGAAAAGCCACCTGAAACTGAGTCTCTTAAAGATGAAGTGGGCTACCCAGCCTTGGGAAACACTGAACCAGAAGGCAGACACTGCTGCTAGGGCCTCGAGTGTGTCTGCCACCGGTTTCCTCTGCAGGCCTGCACTGGAACCATTAGGCCCGTGACCACAGGTCTAGGGCACCTTCTCACACAGCTCCCTGCTTGTTTCAAGGTGTCTATAAAGCATGAAAACCAATCCAGTCTCACTGCTGCCCTGTGAGTTCCCAGGGATGGAAATTCTTAACTGGACAGGAAGAAGTAAGAATGCAAGGATGGTTGAACAGGAGGAGAAAAACAATCCTAGTAATTTAATATACCACATTGTTGTTTTTTCTGAAATAGGGTCTCACTATGTAGTTCAGCCTGGCCTTGAACTCACGGCAATCCTCTTGCCTCAGCCTCCCTCCTAAGGGCTGGGGTTACAGGCAGTTGTACACTGCCACACCTAGCTCACACTCTAAGTTTTTATAAAATCATAAAAACTTTAAACTTCTTAATTGGGTTCCTTAGCTTAGTAAAACTTACAGGAAGACCTCAGGGCAAAGGGTAAAACTGTAACCACGTCCTCCATAAAGTCTGAATAGCTTAAAGCATTTGCTATTAGTGGTTGAAGCCAACATTATTTTGGTAGCTTCAGCCAATGAAATGACAAGAAAAAGAAATAAGGTATCCAGAAAAGAAGAGCAAAAACTATTGTTATTCATAAAAGATATACAATTGTCTACAGGGGAAATCAGAGACAATTTTCAGACAAACTATTAAAACTAAAAAGATACATCAACAATGCTGTTGGATATATAATTGCCATATAAAAAATTAATTATCTGTATACCAGTAATAGTCAATTTGAAGAAACATAATCAGAGACACTATTAGCAATCCTGTGTTTATAAGTCAGCAACTTTGAAATGGACTATGGCAAGAGTTCTTGAAGATTATGGTTCCAGCTTATAGAATCTCAGAGTTTGCCTCTGAATTTGGGAGACAGGGCAACAGAAATCACATATCAGCACAGCCTTTTACAGTTTACTGCATCTAGTCAACTATAGCAACTTTTAAATCCTCAAAATAAGCCAGGCCTGGGCTTGTACATCTGTAATATTACCATATGGGAGGCTGAGGCAGGAGGACTGAAAGTTTGAGGCTAGCCTGCGCTACATAGCAAGACCCTGGCTCAAACAAAGAATCCTCAAATAATATTGATACAGAGGTAGAATCTATTTCATATATGAGGAAATAAAGGCTACAGACTTTTTTCATACTACCTGTTGACGATCTTCTAATTCAGAAATGGTAAGATATTCTGGCTGCATAAAAAATGCTAAATCATTCAACAAACATGCATGTTACACAAGGGCAAAAGAGAGGAAAAAAAGAGCCAGACAGATAAGTGTGATGAATCTCTCTCCAGTCTAACGCAGAATGGAGAGGCTGGAGAGGCTGACTTCGTTTCTACTTTTCAGGAAATGACTCTCGGGGGATTTGAGCAGACAGAGGAATGCGGGCCCTCACATCCCACACCGAGCGGAGCCCTGAAGTGGCTGGGGAAACAGAATATATAGGTTTGTCCCTGTGCTGCTGATAAAGGGCCACGCTCTTGCTGACCTGTGAAGTGACAGGACAATGGTAGGTGGGTGGAGAAGAGAACGCCTGCTACTGATCAGTGCATTAAAAACAGACTGTCCACTCTTCACTAGCATGCCTCTGCTTTTCTGAGAAAACATGGCAGCTGCCGCCATTCTGGATGGCACTTCGGAGTTTCTATCCTGTACCACCAAGGAAGGAAAATTCTGAATCAGGGCTCCTGACAGTGACCTCTGAGGAATGGGCTTCCCGCTGGTGGCCAGAGGGCAGAGCCCTGGCCATCTTCTCACTGAGCCAGGGGCCTGCAGGGGCCCCATTGAGGAAGGGACACCAGAAGGCTGGGGAGACAGCATCCTTCCTGAGGGGATGGCCACTTGGGAGAAAACAGGGAGCCTTTCAAGCTGCTTTTGAACTGAGACTTTAAAAAACTGCTTTGTCTGTTTTGGCCTGGGGCTACATACTTGCAATGATAAAAGCAGTTCTTTCAACTCAGCTGTAAATCACAGAGTTCCCACAGCCAGTGTCAACATGCAGAGGCTTGGGGCTGGGATGGAAAGGGCTGGGGGCGGGGCGGCGGGGGTGCCATGCACACCCCTGTGAGTGTGAACAGACACCCATCCCTCCCGGCCCCCTCCCCCAGCCCTGCTGGGGCTGGGCTGATTTTTCTCCCCCTTTTCTAGTTTTTCCATGTTCGCTGGATTTAGTAACTGCTGTTTTGGCTGTAATCAGAGCTCCAGTGTGGTATAATTACTCCAACATCACAAAGTGCAGTTTTGTTTCCAGAGCCGACATTTTAAAACCTTTGTTGCTCTCATGGTGCCAACACTGCCAGAGTGCTTCCTGCACAGGATGTGAATGGAAATCAGTGCTGCAGCAGAGCTGTAAAATCAGGTTTCAGAGAAATAGCAGCTCCCCCAAAAGCATATCCAGGTTTAGGGCTCCCTGAGAGGCAGTGCTCGGACCTGGCCGTGGCATTGGTGTCCCTGAAGACACCTCTGTCCCGAAAGATGGGCTTGGCCCACCTTGGAGAGGTCCTGTGGATGGTTGAAGTTAGGATCAGTCCTCCTCACCCTCCCCCAGGCCTAGGGATGCACCCAGAGAGATGGCTTCAGCAGAACCTGATATTCCCTCTCCCTCCATGCCAAGGATAAGAGGGCAAAGTACCGTGATCAGCTGACCCACTGAGCATTCACAAGCAACCACCCTGACTTCTGGCTGATTGAGGAGGAAGCATTTTGGGCTGAACTGTGTCATAAGCACCTGAGGTAGCATCTCCTATATGATACCAAACTCTGCCATCGGTGTTTAGCAGGCGTTTTGCAAGATGCAACCACATGCACTAGTTCACTGCATTCCCCCAAGAGCCCCACGCTGAATCCATTCACCTCCCACATGAAGGAAAGAAAGCAGAGGTGGACGCTGGGGCTGACCTCATGTCGATTCTAGTCTAGACCCAGAGCTGTTGAGTAATTAGTGAGAAGCTGTCTTCGCACCAAATGCAGTGTATGCCGGTTCACTGCTGGCTACGGCCACAGCTCTGGTGGACCAGGCCTGGAGCAGGGACACACAGGCTGCTCTGAAGGCTGCATATGTTCGAATCGATTATTCCCATTCATCTAGAACTGCCCACTAACAGCTTTTCAACTAGTTGGGCCTCATAGCGCAGGCTGGTAATCCCATCCCAGCACTCTGGGAGGATGAGAGAGGATTGCAAGTTCGAGCTCAGGCTGGACAACTTAGTGACTTAGTAATATTCTGTCTCAAAAAAATAGAATAAAAAAAGGCTGGTGATGTTGCTCAGAAGGTCCTGGATTCAATCCCCAGTACCACTACCACCAAAACAAGCCCAATAAAAAGCTTTTTGGGGTTTTTTTGAGGCAGGGTCTCGCTCTGAAGTTCAGGCTGCCCTTGTATGTAGTCCAGACTGGCCTTGAACTCACTTCACTCCTCCTGTCTCAGCTCCCTGGTGCTGAGATTGCACAGGTGAGCACCGCCACGCCTGGCTTGCAGCTGGTTATGACAAACTGACAGGCCGAGCACAGATGTCCTTCCTGGTCAGATTGTAAGGTGGCCACTGGATGCTGTGGGGTGACAGGGAGCGCCTGTGTGCTGAGGCCCAAGCTCACCACACGCCTGCTGGTGGCTGTGGGGCTGGACACCATGCCTTCCCAACCCTATGCTCTCGCTGGCAGGTTCCTGGCCTGGTCCGGCAGCCACGACTGGTAGAACAGTGACTGGTGAGCAGCACCTGGCTGCCAAGCTGTAAGCCAGCTCGTAGGGATCACGGCTCTTTAACCCCCAAATGCCCCTTGGACAGGGGAGGCCGCATCAGCTCCACCTGTTTACTGAAAATAAGCAGACAGTGGCATTTCCGACACACTGGCGCTCTGCAGAGATGTTGCTGCAGGATTTGATTTATTTTGCTTTTTGGTGCTGGGGATGAAGCTGTAGTGAGCTCTCACCATTGAGCTGTGCCCCAGCCCATTTGCCTTTTTTTTTTTTTTTTTTTTAAAAAGATAAAAGTCAGAGTTTCAGAGACCATAGTATTTTACACAAAAATGGTTCACTAGAAAGATCTGTAATCTGGAGATCTGGCAAGCTGCAGTTTCAAAATTAAAATTTGGGGCAAAAAAAAATCTGTCTGATACTTAGTAAGGGATAGTGCTATAATCTGTGTTTATTCATATAAGTAGTCCCTTTTGTTTTTTTGTGTGTGATTTTTTTTGTTTTGTTTTTGGTACCAGGGATCGAACTCAGGTCTTTGCACTTGCAAGGCAAGTGGCAGAACCACCAAGCCAAATCCCTGGCCCAAACTTTAACATTAGTACTCTTTTTTTTTTTTTTTTTGGTACCGGGGATTGAATTCGGGTCCTTCTGCTTGTGAGGCAGGTGGTGGAACTACTGAGCTAAATCCCAAGCCCCCTTTTGTTGTTTTTTTAAAAACCTTGATAAAAAGTTTTATTAATCCAGAATTGTGGAGCTAGAAGGAAACGTTTAGATAACAGATTCTCATGTGCCAGATGAGAAACTTGTTGGGAGTCAAGAGAAATTAGACTGTTTTTTTGTTTACCTTTACCATTTCAATTCTGTACTTTAAGAACGATAAAATTCAATGACACCTGTTCTCTTAATTAACTGTATTGCTGGGCATGGTGGCACATACCTGTGATCCTGGCACCGGGGAGGCTGAGGCAGGAGGATCGCTGTGAGGCCAGCCTGGCTTACATAGTGACTTCAAGGCCAGCCTAGTCTACACTGTGAGATCTTGTCTTAATACAAACAAAACAATTAACTGTGTGGCTTTCAGGCTAACACGCCTTTCTCTGTGCTCCACACGCCCCAGTGTTGATGTGGTTATGGGAGCACTGAGAATGTGAGGGTTGTCAAGCAGTTGCTCCAGAATGTAATGATCCCCCATCCGCCATGCTCATCCCTGACCCAGGCTGTGGTGAGAGTCTGACGAAGCCAAGGAAGGAAGAGCGACTAATGGGGGATTTATAACAAGATGGACCCCCAGGTTTTCAGTGCAGTCTCGACCCTGGCATTCAGTACCTCACAGCATGGCTCTAATGGACCTTCTAGCCTTCTTCCCTTTCCCTCCTTCCTTTGTGGCAGTGGGGATTTAACATAGGGCTTCTTCACTGAGCTATGTCCTCTGCCCTTACTTTTTAATTTAATTTTTTTTTGGTACCGGGGATCGAACTCAGGACTTTGAGCTTTTGAGGCAGGTGGCGGAACCACTGAGCTAAATCCCCAGCCCCTTCCTTTTTTGAGACAGGTCTTGTTAAGTCACTGTTTCCCAAGCTGGCCTCCAACTTGAAGTGGTCCTCCCGCCCCAGCATCCCAGAGTGCTGGGATTACACGTGAGCACCACTATACCACTTCTGTGTACACGAGGCTTTGGGGGGACATTCCAGATTGAAACCCCAATGCCCAGTATTTTTTTTTGTGACACTGGAGATCAAAACCAAGCCTCACACATGCTAGGTAAGCATGCTACAACTTAGCTACATCCCCAGCCCTTTTAAACATTTGTCATTTTGAGACAGGGCCTCAAACTCATGGTCTTCCTGTCTCAGCCTCTTGAGCAGCTGAGATTTCGGGTGGGTACCCTGTGCCCAGCTGCCAAACTATCTTTCCAAGTGGCTGTGCTATGTCATATCCCCAACAATGAATGAGTGTCCCCACCGCCCCACGCCCTGGCTGGCACTTGGTGCTGTCCGTCTGGCACCCCTACCTCACTGTTGCTTTAGTTTGCCATTCCTTGATGGAGCATCACACCTGAGTACATTTTCTCTGGTGAACTGGGGATGTATTCTTCTTATCTCAAGGTGTCAAGCTCCTAACATAGTGGTTGGCAAATAGCGCTCAATGAGCCCAAGCTTAGGAACTATGTGCTACGTGACAGAATCACTGTCAAGTGACCAAAGCGCCCAGTGTGTGCATGGGGCAGGGTGCAGCGTGAGCGCAGAGCACCAGCCCCACCTATCTCCCTCTCCTCCCTGCGGGGCTGTTGCCGAGCTCCGCCTGCACGCAGAACAGGGCCTGAGCCCAGGGAATTGCTTCGCTGACTTGAAAACGGGAGAGAAGATACGTATCCCAAGGGAAAAACTGCACATGCCATCTGCAAACTCAGTTAAGCTCCTCTCGATAATCCTGCAAAGGCAGGGACAATCCTCTGCCTCCCAGCCACACCGGCCAGGCTCGGATCCCAGTTCTACCACCTTCCTAGGGTATAGCCCATCACTGTATCTTTTCAGCCCAACTTTCCTCATTTATGAAAGAGGCTACCAATATGTACTCAGAGAGTCACTACACACAGTGCCTGGGACACAGCGGATGTTTGTAAAATGCCACACTCACTTCCACCCTTGCTGCTGTTACATGTGCCACCTTTCAGACATCGCTGCAACCACTAGTCCACTGTCCCATCTGCTCTTCACAGCTAACCCAGGACAGAACAGAGCCAAAGACCGGAGTGTGGAAGGACACACTCAGTGACCTTGTCTTGTGGTCCCTTGGCCATGCCCCAGTGTCAGGTTCCAGGGCCCTGTGCCTGGACATCTCCTTTACTTCTGGTGGTTGGCACAGGAAGAGGGGAGGCTTCAGCAGTGGGGGTCTGGCAGGGTTAGGGGGACACAGGGACCTCTCTGGGGTCAGCTGGCCCCTGGGTGGGTGAAGCTACACCTGCCAACCTCACTATGAGCAGCACTGCTGAGGAGACTGAAGGTTTACACTTCACACTGTCCATCCCACCCCAGCCCAGGGTCTGCCCACCAAGAGCAGTGCAGTCAAGAAGGCGCAGGTAGTAGGGGCCGGGGATTTAGCTCAGTGGTTTCGCTGCCTGCTGTGCAAGCGCAAGTGCAAGGACTGGAGTTCAATCCCCGGTACCAAAAAAACAACAAAAAACAAGAATTATGAATGTAGTTAAATAATTAAGAATGCAATTGAATGAATTTCTGGGCCAGGGATTTAGCTCAGTGGTTCTGCCGCCTGAGCAAGGACCTGAGTTCAATCCCCGGTAAAAAGAAGGCGTAGGTGGAACAAGGAGCAAGATCAGCATCTGTTCCCTGTGACAACCTGGGGTGAGGAGGACGGGACTGTCCTCCCCTCAGCCTGGAGTGCTGGAGTGGAAGGGAGGAGCCCTGCATGGAGAGAACAGTGGCTTTGGGGATGGGGAGGCTGGTGGCTGCGGCCTTCTAGTGAAGCTGTATTAAGGAAAGGAGTAAGAACTTGAATGAGGCAGTTTAACTCAGGGCCAGTGACTCTGCTTAGGAATGTTTGTTTTTTTGGATCCCGGGGATCGAACTCAGATCCTTGTGCTTTCCAGGCAGGAGGCAGAACCACTGAGCTAAATCCCCAGCCCTGCTTAGGAATGTTTTGTTTCTACTTTTCTAACTTGGGCCAGGAGTGAATGGACAAAGATGAATAAGGTAATACTGTAAAATCCAAGTCCCAGTGTCAATGCAGGGGACTGCTGTACGCAGGGGCTGGTGGCTGTCTGCTTTGGGGGAGGGGCATCCTGGCCCTATGACGGGTGGGGTGAGTGCCGTTCCAGGGCTGGAGAGAGAAAGATGATCCAGAGGGGGCGGGGAAGAGATAGGCTTTTAGGCGGCTCTGTCAGGCACGTACCTCCCTTCCCATTTCTGCAACCACCAGCTGGCTAGGGGAGGGGAAAGACAGATGGGCAGGTGGAATGAAGAAAGGATCTTCCTTGTGGAGAAGAAGATGGGGCAAGCCTGAATGGAAGAAGCCTTTCTGGGTTCAAAGAAATCAACTTAGAAAGCTTCCCTTACAAAAATAGCCACTGGCAAGCCCTGGTCTATTTATATCACTGACCAAGATCACTATCAGGATCCTGGGCTGAATCACCAGACACAAGTGTGGCCACCTGACACATGGGAAGGTTTCTCAACCCGCTGGTGCAACTGAGTCAGGGCAAAGCCGCTGCTGGCACCAAGCCGCATGGTGACACTTACATGGCTCTCACTTACAGAAAGAGATGGTTCCTGAAAAGTTGGCTCTCAAATGAATTAAAGCAATCATATTTTCCTAGTGAATCACATTTTAAAATTAGAGATGGGTTAGGGGTAGAGTGCCCTCTCCCCCTAAAAAAGTACCAAACAACAGTGACTGTAAGACCAAATAAGATTCCCACTTAGTTCGGCAAATGTTAAAATGTCACCTATTTCACAGGCTGTTATTAATGCCTGTAACACAGACACAAATGTCAGCGAAGATACCTATGCCTGGGACGTGTAAGGAGTGTGCACCAGGGTCTACCCCTTGGGAGCGCCTGACCTGGCACTTTGGAGAAAAGGACACTGAGCGCTCATGGCACAGCAGAAAGCCACCCTCTATAGTCAGATGGCTGCGTGGTGGCTGGCCTGGCCCTTTAAGTGCTGTCAGAGTTTGGAAGTTTTGCCTCCCTGCTGCCAGCAGAAGCCAACCCAGCCACCACCTCTAAGTACAGCTTTCCAAACCCTGCATTTATAAGCTGTGGACTGGGTGGAGCTGCATCATAATTGCTTATTTATTTAACTAACTTGAAAAAGAAAAAAAAATACAACTCATGGCCTGAGAGTTTTAATAAGATAAGAAGAAGGTACTTTGAGCTCTCTGAAAAGTTAAAGGCCTGGATGACCCAAGGGTTGTTATTTTAAACTCTGAAGGGCATTGCTCTGGGATCTGTGTGGGGAAAGCCTGTCTCTTCCTCCACTCCAGTCACTGGGAATACGATCGCCCCCGACACGCGCTTGATTCCCTAGGGCAAGTCCCATGCGCTCAGCTTGCGAAGTCGGGGCAATGTGGCTCGGTGCCTATGAGACCCTGGCTCTGCGCTAGCCATCCGAGTTGTCCGTGACCTCAGGCACAGCCACAGGATTAGGGAACAGGACTCAAGACGTGCTGGGTGTCTCGGACACCGCCTGCTTGGGACTGGGCCCACTGTGGGGTCTGCCATCAGCTACAAGCGGGGAAGGCCCTTCCTGCTGACCCTGCCTCAGCTGGTGTCAAAGCAAACAACATATTTAAAACAAAACAAAAAACAACGTTACACCACTTTTTGTTTCAATTCGATAGTGATGAACTGGGCTGGGGTAGAGGCTGCTACTTCCCTTCTTCTGACTGCAGGACTCCCCAGTTTTCTATCAGGGAGGTGCAGGCCATCCAAGGGACGCCCTTCCCCAGCCTGTCTGCTGCTCCCTGTAGCCATGTGACTTGCTGCTGGCCACTGCGAACACCTTGGTGACCTTTGTGGTTACGGCCTTTCCAAGGGAAGACCCCCTCGCCCCCACCGCTTCTCTTTTTGCCTTCATGTATTTCAGAGTGTAGAGTGCGGACCCACTTCTGACCACCCCCGGGGCTTCTTAACTTGGGTCCCAAGACCTGCCAAGGCTCCACACATGGAATTCATTTGTCCATAAATCTGGATGGGAAGAAAACTAGATTTTTACTCACTTCTGTCTGAAATGTAGCATTTCCTGTAGTTATAACACAGGTAAAACAAAGCACAGTGGTATTAGCAGTACCCACAACGGACTCACCAACAAAATGGCAGATATTCTACCATGTTCTACTTGTGGACTATCTTGAAATATGCTAACACTCATCACTACTTCACTAGTTCATTATTTGATACATTAAAGTGGCACATACTACTATGCCACAAGTTTGATTTCTTAAAAACTTTAATACTTTAATGTAATTCAACATAACTAATTTCCTTTGTAACTTTATGTATGTTTTTTCCTGTTTTATTGAGAAGGGGTCTCACTTATGTAGCACAGACGCTTGCCTCGAACTCATGGTGATCCTCCTGCCTCAGCCTCTCGAGTGCTGGGATTATAGGGGTGCACAAGCTTGTAGCGATATGTGTTTTATCTTGCACCTTTAAGAACATAATTCTGTGAAGTGGTCCCAGACTTCATCACTCTGCCAAGGGATCCATGATACAAACCACACTGTCATTCCTCACCTCAAGAAGGGCAGGCAATAACATTACAGACCTTCAGGCCAGTGGGTGGCCTTTTCATTTACAGCCCCCGGTTGGTTCTGGACCAGCCAAGTGATAAGAGGCCTTTGAAAGTTGACAGTACAATGAAGAAAACCAACATTTCATTTAATTTTAATGGATTTAAATTGAAATAGCCACATGTGCCTGGCGGCTGCCACACTGCAGAGCACTCCTCTAGCTGGTTGCATCAGGGAGAAGTGCACTTCTATCTTGAACTACCATACTTTGGGGTTTCTCTTTTATGGTACTCTAGTCTATACTTAAGTAATACATGTGCCTATGTGCAATAAATATGCAAAGAAAGAAGGCTTATTTGTAGAGAAGACCTCAACAGATCTAAAAAAACAATATCTAGATGCAGATGGGACATATTTTCCTTTCACAAAGCATTTGCATGTGATTTTCCCTGATACCACTGATCGCTCTGTGACTATGACTGCCTCAGTTTACTCTTGAAATGGTTAAGTGACTTTGCTGGTGTCACCAAGATGCCAGCTGTGAGCAGCTCAAGGTCCCTTTCAGAACATGTCCCTTCCTCTGAATACCTCCTAAGTGCAGCCGGAAGTGACCAGCATGCAAAAGCCCAAGAACTGAGCTCCCAGCACTCACGACATTGCCCCTCTGCCTTTGGGACACAAGTCTGTCTGTCAAGTTCTTTTCCTGGCCCTAAGCGGATTTGGTCCCACAGACACCTGAATTTCCCTAATTCTGGGTCAAGTTCCCCTTCTTGGCGAGTCTGTTGAGCTGCACAGAGTCTTGGAGGGAAATGGTGGTTAAAGACTTGGAGGTCCTCAGCAAGGACTCAGAAAGGGCACTGCTTTCTCAGCTAAGGCAACTGCAAAGGCCACTTCAGTGCTGGCTCATGGACTGCAGGGTGATATTAGTGTGCAGCAATGACTGAGCAGAGTAACATGTTACAATTCTATCATTAATGAAAGGTGGGTGTCCTCCATTCTAAACACAGACGGCAGAAGGGGAGATGCTGGTACCTGTGCTGCTCCCCCCACCCCATATGTCAGGCTCCCTCACAGGCCAGGCTGCACCCCACTTCCCGATGTCCGACTCTCTCTGCCTGTGAGCAGCCAGCCCTAGAACTCCTATTCAGCCTAAGGACACAGACTGTCCAGTTCTGTGTTTCTCCTTTCATTTTGGTCTTTTGGAGAAGTTTCCATTTGATTATAGTTATATATAAGCATAGTTTAAAAAGTCAAATAATTCTAAGGCTTTTTTAAAAAACAGCATTCCCCCAACTTCCACGCTCCATAGAGGCTTGATGCTGTAAAGGATTTACCTCTGTGTATTAAAATAATGTCTGTATCTTTACTTCTTCAGTGCCTGGTGTTTCTGAGGCTCAGGCATGATATACTATTTCCCATTTTGTTTGGTAAATGCCACACTCCCATGACTGCAAAATCGCATCTTCCCATCCTGCCCAAGTGACTGTGACAACATCAGCCCATGTGCACATTATTGTGACTTTCCAACTGCTCTAGGCAGGGGAGCCACACATCACACTAGGATTACAGTACTGACTAGTTTTGTCTTTGTGGTGCTGGGGATGAAACCATGTGCACAGTAGGTGAGTATCTATTGCTGAACCCCAGCCCTGGCTACTTTTTCTTTTTTTGGTTATTTGTTGGCAGGGTCTTGCTATATAGTTCAGCCTGTAATGAACTCACTATGTGGCCCAGGCTGGCCTCCAACTCACTGTGATCCACCTGCCTCAGCCTCCTAAGTGCTGAGATTACAGGCAAGCGCTACCATGCCTGGTACTTTTTCTTTCTTGTGCCACATTGTTTTCTCTGGCATTAAACTGTCTTTTATTCATTGCTGTCTTTGTTTCCCTGGACTTACTGATCCTGCAGTCCCAAAGCCTACCTCGGGCTACCTCCTGAGACACCGGGGCTTCAGCACCTTCATCCTCACCACCTTAGCCTGGGCCCAGGACTAGCCCCACCTTGCCTCAGTGTCTGCAGTGCCTCAGAGCCTGGTCAGGCTGAGAGCACCTTCCACTGCTCCCCTGGGAGGGACCGTTGCACTCTGTGTGCCCAGTGCGCTCTTCCTTGGAGTCCCCTTGGCCTTCTGGAGCTTGTCCTTCCGCGGTTTGAAGAAGATAACATGAGCTGGCTGTGTCTGAAGATACCTTTACTCTCTCTTCATCTGCAATTCAGTTTGGCTACAGAGAATTACAGTTCAGAATAATCTCCTCGGGGCAGGAGCTGTTGTTCTTCTCTCCTCATTTGCAGGGCAGTTATTCAGATGCCTGAGCTCCTCTCTCTGCTCTGTTTGCCCTCCTCCCTTTCTACTGGGGATTGGATCCAGAAAGTGCTGAGCTATGTCTGCAGCCCTTTTTATTTTTAATTAATTTCAAAACAGGCTCTTGCTCAATTGCCCAAGCTGGCCTCAAACTTGCAATCCTCTCACTGCTCATCCTCCTGAGGAGCTGGGATTACAGGCCTGTCCCACCACACATAGCAAACAATTTTCAGTTTTAGCAAAAAAAAAAAAAAAAAAAATATAAATTTTTTGGTTTGTTTTGAGGCAGGATCTTCCTATGCTGCCCAAATTCTTGGGCTCAAGTGACCCTCCTGCTTCAGCCTCCCAAGTAGTTAGGATTAAAGGCGTGTGTCACTGTGGCTGCCTTCAAAACACGTCTCATTTTTGATTCTTTGCAGATGACCTATTTTGTCTTTAAGCAGTCTCTCTGTTCCAGTTCTGACAGTCACCTGAGGAGCCTTGGCACTGGTCTATTTTCATTCACTACCTGAGGCTATCGGTAGACTCAAGTCTAGGACCTGGAAGCTTTTCTTTAATTCTTTATTTTCTCTGGCCTGTTTTCCTTGTTCTTCCTCCTATGAATGATTATTTGGATGCTACACTCCTAGCTTGGTCCACTAATTTGCTTAACTTTCCTCCTCAATATTCCATTTCTTTGTCCTTTTGCTCTGCTTTCTGGAACATTCTGAGCTTTGTCACCTGATCTTTCTATTGGATGTCCCCTCAGGGAGCACACTGCTCTCGAGTCACAATGCCTCCTTTACCACCTGACAATGTGGAGATGGTGCACTTCTTCTGGAGTCTGTGCATCTTTCTCTCCTGGTGCAGCCTGTCTCATTTGCTTTCAGGGTGGTTTTTCCCTGGTGGCCCTGGTTTCTGCTCCTGCCAAGGAAGAGGCTCCCAGTGGCTTCTCCACAGGGCCAGGTGCACCTCCTCTTGGGCTGGTTGGTCCCCGTCCCCTGGAGGATGCTCCAGCCCAGCGTCCTGTGCCTGGGGGTAAGTCCTGAAGGCTAGCACTGTGCATGGCTGAGGTGTGGAGTGGGGACCTCACCGCACTCCTGTCTTAAGCCTCAGATCCATGCTCCCCTTTTTAATGCATGGAGGGTCTCTGACTGCCAAGGCTGAGAGGCTCCATGGAAGATGCTGGCTCTCTCCACTGGCTGGTCTAGAATTTAATTTTCCTGCTGTCCAACTTTCCAATTCCAACTTTTCTTTTTTTGGTGCCAGGGATCGAACTCAGGACCTTGTACTTGCAAGGCAGGCAGCTGAACCACTGAGCTAAATCCCCGGCCCTAACTCCAACTTTTCTGTTGGTGTGGATTACTCTCCCCGTCTCACTGTCCTTGAGTTTATTTAAAAAATTTTATTTATTTTTTGGTTTTCTGAGACAGGGTCTTGCTATGTATTCCAGGCTGTCCTTGAACTATGTAGCTCAGGGTGGCTGTAAACTCATGGTGATCCTCCTGCCTCAGCCTCCAGAGAGCTGGGATTGTTGATGCATGCCACTATGCCCGACTTGACTATCTTTGAGTTTGTTTGCTTTTGAGGCAGGGTCTCCCTTTGTAGTTCAGGCTGGCCCTGAACTCACTATGTAGCCCAGGCTGGCCTTGAACTCATGGTGATCCTCCTGCCTCAGCCTCCTGAGTGCTGGGATTACAGGTGTGTGCTACCACGCCCAGCTCTTTGAGTTTTAAAAAATACATCCTTCTTGTCATTTTAGGAGGCTTCATAAGGACTCAAAAGTAAAATGCCTGTGCTTGGTTATCATTTTTTGGAGTAACATAGTCACGTGGCTCAAGATACAAAAGGAAGAGAGGAAACAAAATCTCCCTCACATCCTTAACCCCTGAACTGGGAAGAAACCTGTGTTTGAAATTTTTGGTGTCCTTTGTGGCAGTCAGCCTGTTTGCATCCTTTTAGACTTGGTGCTCATGTTCTAGGACCTAGCACGCTGTGCTCAGCACTTCTTGAGGAAACGGATGTGAAACTCAGGGGCCTGGGTCCTGTTAGATTGACCTTCATGACCCCTTCTGTTTCCCTGCCCTTTCCTGCCAGCCGTGGCCCAAGAAGCAGCCTCAGGAGCAGCTGTTCCCCATCCAACCCGCTCGCTCTGTGAGATGGCGTAGACACCCCTTGTCATCGGCTGTGAATGGGCCATTGCCATTCTTCCCTGGAAGCAGCTGAGTTTTCACAGGAGATAAAACTTAAGGGCAAAGGAATTAAATGCTGGTGGCTGTCGTGGCAGGAGTCACCCAGAGGAGCGGCTCTGTTTTGCCAAGATAGGCTGTGCACAGGACCAGGCGGACCAGGAAGACCGGGTCAGGCGGGGCAGATCCTCAACACAAGATAAATTCTACACCAAGCACAGGAAAGAGCTGTCTCCTAACAGTGGACAATAAAGCTCAGCATGCCAATCAAAACATTCTCGGGTTCAAGATGCTGCTAAAATATGAGAACCATTTTCTAAGATACCCATGGCCTACATGTTGGGAAACATTAGAAAATAATAAATATACAGTGAAGTAATGTTAGAACGTTACAGAATGAAAATGATCCATACATTTTGCCTTTTAGAATGAATATCCAGAGCTGGATGTGGCGGCTTGGGCCTGTAATCCCAGCACTTGGGAGCTGAAGCAGGAGGATTGCCCCGAGCTCAAGGCCCTCCTGGGCTACATAGTGAGCCTCTGTCTCAACACTTCGCTCCAAAAAGGAATATTCACAGAAATGTCATGGAGACTAAGACAGTGAAATGCTGACTTCCAGTAGATCTATCACCCTTACCTTCCTGCCATAAACAACAAAAAGAACTGGACAAAATATATAAAATCAGTCCGGGATTTAGCTCAGTGGCACCGCACCTGCCCCGCAAGCAGAAGGTTGTGAGTTCGATCCCCAGTATCAAAAAAACCCCATAAAATCACCATGACCAGGTGCTAAGAGAAACCACCACAGGAAGTAAAGTGGGTGCAGTGTCCTGATGGTCAAATGAGGCAGACAACAGGGTCTGGCAGCTGGGGTCTGGGCACAGGGGCACAGAGACAGGCAATGTCCAGAAATCTCCACAGCAATGGCCCTGGTCCTTAGCTCCCTCCTGGGTGCTTACGGGCCTGGGAGAAAAGTACCTGCCAGGAAACAGGCAGCGTGGAAGCCGCAGGTACCTCATGGTGCTGTGATACGGGCAGGTCACAAGAACATTTAGCTGAGCCTCCAGAAAGGCCACCCTAATGGCTCCAATCACACTGATGGAGCGTGGGGATGCCAAGACAGATCTACCCAACAAGGCTCCCCAGGCCTGATGGGAGCCAAAGTGGCCTCAGACACCCCAAAGAACACTCTGTCCTCCACCAGTCCCGAGTGTGGGACACGCAAAGAGCTGTAAAAAGTGGCCCACGCTCAGGAGCTAACACAGTGACCTGAAGAAGAGTAGAGATGACCCTGGCATTTGATTTGGCACACAAGGACTTCCCGCTAACTACAACTGATATGCCAAAGAGGAAAAGAAAATGTATGATGGAAAGAGAGAAATTTCAATAGGGATTTAGAATTATGAAAAAATTCCAGAACTTCCAAAGACAATTTAAGATATTTCTCCAGTTTTTATTTTATTAGAACAGGTTTGCAGCACTGATGTTTCCATTTCCTGTGTGGAGCTGGTACACATACATAATGCAACTTCATTCCTTTCTTCATCCTCCCTTCATCCTCCCTCCCTCCCTCCTTCCTCCTTCTCTCTTGATTCCCTACCGATCTGAACAAAATCTATCTCTTTATTTTCTGTTATCTTTTATTTTGCTCTTTATTTAGATTTCGGGGTTGAGATAATGAACTCCCTGGATGGGGTCAGCAGACTGGGAAGCAGACATGACTAGTAAGCCAGTAGACAGTTGGTATTAAATATCTGAAAAAACTCAGAAAAGCAGAGAAAACTCTAAACAGGATACAGTAGATTTGGAGCAGGAGAAAATTATCTTATGTACATGTAATTAGACTCTAATAAGGGGAAAATAAAATGGGAAGAAAGCTATACCCCTACTTTATAGATTCAGGAAGCTTCATGAGCCTCAGGAAAGATGAATAAAAAGAAAACCAGACCTAAGTACATCTCAGACCAACAGGCAGAGACAACAGAGTGGGCCCTTCCAAAGTGCTGAGGGAATCAAGCCAACCCACACTGTGCACCTCACCAGGGAGAATGCCCTCAGAAGACCAACAGGAAGTCACGATCCTCAGGTGACAAAGCCCAAGAGAAACCTTAAGTTTTTGTAGTGAAATACGAAAAGTACTTAATAGAGTGAATGCAACATGGATGCTGAAAGGCAGAAGAAAAGCTCAAAGGCAAATGGTCTACCAGGGAAGGGTATGATTTTAAGAGCAAGCATGCAGCTCCAGGGGTACATACACAGATATGTAATGATGACTGACAGCCTTGAGGGCCACAAGCTTCTGGGGTTTATCACATAGGCTGGAAAAAATACACACAACCACAGCGAGAAAAAGTTGCCAAGGTGAAATGCAATGTGCTGCTTTATGATTTCTGCAAGGTTTTAGTGCAATAAATTGTAACAGGTTAATTTTGAAATATCTAGTATCGTAAGAATCATTAAAGAATGGGATAAAACAACATTTAAAAATAATTAGCTGGGGATTTAGATTTAGCTCAGCGGTTCTGCCGCCTGCCTTGAAAGTGCAAGGTCCCGAGTTCGATCCCCGGTACCAAAAAAAAAAAAAAAATTAAAAAGAAATGAAGGAAAACAGAATAATGGGAGAAAAACAGAGTGCACAAATATAGGACCAGGGAGAAGACAGCATAATCTACTCCAAGTGTTGGGGTCCAGCCGAGGGCTCTAGCCCAGAACTGCGCCCCAGAACCACACAAGGGAGGGGGAAAGGGGAGGGAGGTACGAGGGAGAAGGCAGACAGGAAGGAAGACCTTAATTTCCCCAGTAACTGCATTAGATGTGAGTGAAGCAAATAAGCTTGTTAGAAGACAAAGACTGTTATATTGGATTAAATAGCAGATGGAGCTACTAAGCTGTTTATAGCAAATATAGCTAACTATACACTGCTCACAGGAAAACACTTTAAATACCAACACAGAGAGTAAGTGGTTAGCGTAAAACACGCAGACATTTAAATGGACATTTTTGTGGTTGCATTCATGTTAGACATATTATAAGCAATAACTAGAGACATTTCACCATGATGAAAGAGTCAATTCAACAGAAAGATATCCCTGTTTTAAACATGTAGCTACCAAATATCATAGTTTTAAAATAAAGTTGAGAATAAAAAGGAGATAAAGCCAAATCTAAACAAATTGACAGAAGTGGTCTCCGCTTTCCTGCCAAATGATGTACAGATATTCTTAAGGTTGGAGGGTTAAATATCCTAAGATGAAGGAAACTAGGAAGGTCAGGTAGGTGATGAGTCAGATGAGCCCACTGCGGAGTCATCCAAGCTAAGAACAAATCTGTAAACAGGTAGGAAAGGGGTTGGAGGGTCAGTGACAGCTGTGCAAGGCGACTTGGTCTCCCTGCACGCTTAAGTGCGATGTTACACACCTAGAGCTGGAGCCCACCCAGTCAGAAGGACGGATGCATTACGAGTGGGGCACAGGCCGAAGCATGTGGTGTGGCTATGGCAGGTCCCCAGGGGCCGGTCTGTAGGAAGCCATGCTCTCCAGAGGCCTGCCCTCCCCCTACCTACGGAGAACCGTCCGCCCAGGGCCTGTGCAAAGCATACCTGCTGCACCTTTTGTCTCCAAGGGCCATTTCTATGATGGTGGCAAGTGGTACGAGTTCATTATTCTTAGCATATAGAAAAAAACATACAAAACCCTTGCCCTTGTAAAACTTGGTGGCGATCAGCTTGCAGCCCTGGATGTGGTCACTCCTAAAATGGTTTTAATTGAATAAATTTGGGGATCAAGTTTGGTGTGGTTCATGTGCTTATGTAAAAAAGAGCAGCAGTGACTGGAGATAGGCAAAAACTGATATATTCTCAGTATTACCAGATGGGTGATTGTGAACAGAGACCTGCTGGGAACAAGGACAAAAGAAATAGCCTGAGGGTTTAAACAGTAACTTAGGTGGTATGAAAGCATTTCTATCACTCTTAAAACCTAAAATGAAAATAAATCAAGGCACAGGCCTTGCTTCGATTCCCTGCCATCCAAGGCCACTGAGTCCACCTCCTAAACTCTGACGCTCTTAGCACCTATGTGGAATATCTGAAGTATCACTTTATGAAGTCACAAAGCAAAACACTATAGAAGGAGGCAAGGGCAGCCAACATCCCTGCTAAAGCAGGCCAGCACCACTCAAATGCTGGCTGATTTAACCTCCCTTTTTTTGATTCAGCTTTTATAATGGAAAATTTCAAGCACGGAAAATAGAAGAAAAATATAATGAAACTCCATGAATACGCAGCTTCAACATTTACTCATATTTTGCTCTTTCCTTCAATACCTTCTCGTTTTTCAAAGAGGACTTGAGCATTTTATTTTTTGTAATTAATTAATTTAAAAAATTTTGAGGTAGAGTCTTGCTATATAGTTTAGGCTAGTCTTACTTCACTATATAGCCCAGACTGGCCTTGAACTCATGGAGATCTTCTTGCCTCAGCCTCCTAAGGACTAGGATTACAGGTGTATGCCACCACACCTGGCATCATTTCTTTGGTGGTACTGGGGATCAAACCCAGGGACTTACATGCTAAACATGTGCTCTTACCATTGAGCTATACCTCTGGCTCCTAGTGTGTGTGTGTGTGTGTGTGTGTGTGTGTGTGTGTGAGACAGGGGCCTCACAATGTTGCCCAGATCAGTTTCAAACTTGTGGTCCCACGTGATCTTCCCGCCTCAGCCTTCTGAGTAGCAAGAACTACAGGCATGTGCCACTGTGCCTGGCACTGAAATATTTTGAAACAAATCTCAGACACTGTTATTTTCAGTGTAAGTACTTTGTCACAATTCTCCAACTGATAATAATTATATTGTTACCAGCTTTATCATCAGCATTTCATTATCTCAACATACTGTATTTTGATTATCCATTCATAGTTTGTGGGTTGTTTCCACATTTTTTTGTTGTTGTGAATAACACTGTATAAATGTTTATGCACCAGTTTGAGTGTGCAGATATATTTTCATCTCTCCTGTACATATACCTAGGCAGGGCACTGCAAGCCTTATGATAAATCCACACCTGGTACTGGGTATTTTCACAGTTTGGTAATCTACACACATGCCTGCTAGCTCCTCCTCACCTCAATAGGGTGCTCCTTATGTCTGCCTTCATTTTAGGGTCCCTGCGGGTATGAAGCGGGATCTCACTGTCACTTTGATTTTCATTTCCCTAATGATTAGTGACAATAATGTAACTACTCGTCATCTGTACATCTTTAGATAAAACTGACATTAATATTTTCTTATTTTTGTATGTATGTATGTATGTATTTATTTGGTACTGAGGATCGAACTCAGGATGTTGCACTTGTGAGGCAAGCGTGGCACCACTGAGCTAAATCCCCGGCCCCAGTATTTTTTATTTTTGACTGGGCTACCTTTTTTATCGATAAGTTATGAGTTCATTATATATGCTGAATACTGTCCCCTCGATAATATATGATTTACAAACATTTTTTCTCATTCAGTGGGGTGTCTCTTAACATTCTTGATAATGTCCTGCACAGAAAAGTTTTCCTTTTGATGATGTCTAAGTTTTTCTTCTTTTGTTGCTTGTGGTATCATTTCTCAGAAACCTTTTGTAGTTCAGGTAGTGAAAATATATACCTATATTTACTCCTAAGTTTCAGGGTATTAGGTCTATGGCCTTTTTTTTTTTTTTTTTTTGGTTCCAGGGATCGAACTTAGGTCCTTG
Source organism: Heterocephalus glaber (assembly GCF_053883595.1). Taxonomy (NCBI): domain Eukaryota; kingdom Metazoa; phylum Chordata; class Mammalia; order Rodentia; family Bathyergidae; genus Heterocephalus; species Heterocephalus glaber. The sequence continues at coordinate 803,918 of NW_028258162.1, read as the reverse complement.
TGCTTGCTGGGATGGCTGCAGAACCACTGAGCTAAATCCCTGGCCCTATGGTCTGTTTTCAGTTAATTTTACATCAAGTAGTATAAAGTAGGAGTTTGACTTAATTTTACATGTAGACAGACAGCAGCCACAGCACCATGCTTCATCTACTCAATTATCTTGTTTTCTTTGTCCAAACTCAATGAGTCATAGCTGTATGGGTTATTTCTGGACTTGCAGTTTTAATCCACTAACCTAGATGCCCGTATCCCTTTGTCAGCACCACACCATGCATGTACCATAGCTTTACAGTGAGTCTGGAAATCAGAAAGTGAGGAACCTTAAACTCTGATCTTCCTGTCCAAGACTGTTTTAGTTATTCTGGGTCCTTTCAATTTCTATATGAGTTTTGAAATCAAGTTGTCAATTTCTATTAAAAAGACGAACATCTTCAGGATAGTGTACATCCTAAATGCTAGAATTCTGACATGGAATGTGTTGAATCTATAGACCGATTTGGGGATATACTGCCATCTTAACGTTAATTTTTCCAATCCATGAAAACAGTATGTCTCCCATCTATTTATGTTCCCTGTAAGTCCTTTCAGTGGTTCGTAGTTTGCAGTATAAAAATCTTCTATTTTTTTTGTTAAATTCATTCTAAAGTATCTTATTCTTTTTTTTTTTTGGTACTGGGGATCGAACTCAGGACCTTGTGCTTGCAAGGCTGGTGGCAGAACCACTGAGCTAAATCCCTGGCCCGGTATTTTATTCTTTTTGATGTTACTGCATATGGAATTGATTTTTTAGTTTCACCCTTGGATTGATCTTGGATTGGACTGCAGGTGTATAAAAATACAATGGATTTTTGTATATTACTCTTGCATCCTGCAACCTTACTGACTTCATTTGCCAGTATTCTTTTGTGGATTCGTCAGGATTTTCTATACACCAGGTTATGGATGGAAGTAGCTCTTCAGTATGAATACCCCACATTTCTTTTTCTTGCCTGACTGACCTGGTTCTATATCCTTTGGCTATAACCCTTTCAGTTTGAGGGTTTATTTTTTCTGGCTCAAAATGGTATCTATCCAGATCTAGAAGCCATTTCTCCCAGGAGGTCTCAGTGTCTCAGACTGAGAGCTGGATCACATACCTGGGAAGTGGTTTGCTGAGACTCAGTACCCAGGCCCCTTTCCTGGGGTTAGAAAAAGCTGAGTGCTATCCAGAAAGACGTGCTTCAGAGAACAGACCTAAGGAGCTGTCTGTTGGTAGAGCCTGTGGGATGGTGGTGACAGGGGAATCCTGATCTAGGATGGAAAGAACTACAGCCTGAAAAGGTAAGCAGCTCACATGCATCTCCTAGGCACCAGGAGGCAGAGGGTGCCCCACGTGCCAGGGCCCTGGACCCAAACACAGAGGGGTCTGTCTTGACTTCTGGTGAACATGTGCCGAAATCCACACACAGAAGGTGAGACACATGCCGTGGCTCTCTAACATCTCTCATGGAGGCTGATGTCTTTCACATACCTTATGTTTGTGCTTATTTAGATGTATACACCATTATTTCCTCATTACACAGTGTTTGGTTTCCCTAGCCCTAAGTATTGATGAAAACATTGCTATTTACTATTGCCCTGACCACAAGCGGACAAAGCAGTAGAAACAGGCTGCCTCTGCCTACCATGCTGCATCTGCTTACTCCTGATTGAGGTGACCTCCAGAGTCCTCCCAGCCCTCGTTTCCCAGCACCCCTGCCCACTTCCTGTCTGTTCATCAGGGCTTTCCTGGCCCCCAAGTCATCTTTCTTAGAGTCCCTCTGTGTCTCTCCTTGGCTTAACATGATTCTTTGATTGCCTACATCTTCAGGATAGTCCATCCTAAATCCTGTTTTAGTTACTTTTCTCATTGCTGAGACAAAATATCTGACACCTAAAGTTAAAAGAGGAAAGATTTATTTGGCTCACAGTTTGTAGAGGTTTCAGTTCATAGTTGGCTGGCTCCAAAGCAGAGGAGCACATGGCAGAGAGGCATCACGGGAAAATCAGTTCATGGCAGGCAAAAGGCACAAAAGCAGCAAGCAGCAAGCAATGATAGTAGCCCTTTTTTTGTCTCTTATATTCTAGCCAGGCTGCATGCCCTTAAGGCGGGTAGCACTTGCACCCAGGGAAGGTCATGCCATTATCCACTCCCAGAACTAAGGACTGATGCAGTAATCACACACCCTTAATCCCAGAATCCCACTCTAGATCCAGCCACCTCTGAAAAGCCCCACCTATGACCACATGAGGCTTTGCGGGGGACATCAAGAGACAACCATAACATGCTCCCAGCCACCCAGTCCCAATGACCTCTCTCTTTCATCTTAGCATCATCCCTACACATGCCCTGTCTTCCAGTTAACTGAAAGAGGCAAGATCTGAGCCTTTGAGCCTACTGCTCTCTTTGTTTATCTTCTCTGTTAAAACTCCTACCTTCTGGGCATGAGGGTATGTGCCTGGAATCCCACCACCCAAGAGGCTGAGGCAGGAGGATCTCCATAGTAAGTTCAAAGCAGGCCAATCTACATAGTGAGATCCTGTCTCAAAAAAAAAAAGTCCTACAAGCTCTTGATACCTATCAAAAGGCTCCTATTCTCTTTTTTTGGTACCAGGGATCGAACTCAGAACCTTGTGATTGCGAGGCAGGCAGTGGAACCACTGAGCTAAACCCCCGGCCCTGAAGGCTCCTATTCTTGATAAAGTTGTAAAGTGGAGTTGGTTTAGTAAAGCACCAAAAAATAGTATGTGTACAATGTGCAGCAGTGAGTGAAGTCTCCCTCATCCCCAAACTAGATGCATTCTATACCAGTGGTGGTGAGCCTATGACACATGGTAACAGTGGGCTGTTACCATTAAAAGCTCTAGAAGTCTGTCATTACTGCTCTGTACCCTTCCACTCTGTTTCCAGTTGCCTTAGATAATTTCTTCAGTTATAAACACCTATATCTCTATCTTTTAGCAGCAGAACACATGCTTACTGAGGGCAGGTTACCAGCCCTGTTCTAGCAGGACACTGGAATAAGTGATCACCTACTGCCACAGCTTAGATCTGCAATGTCCCTGGAGCCCCATGTGATAAAGGCTAGGTACCTAGGATGGCACTCCTGGGAGGTGGTAGAACCTTCATGGATGGTGCCTAATAGTGTCCTTAGGTGAATGGAGGGGTGTGGATTATGAGATGCTGCCCCCCTGCTCTTCCTCTCTCTGTCCCCTGGCTCATGAGAGCACTTTTGCTCTGCCATAGGCCCAAAGCTACAAGGTCAAATGATCACGAAAGGAACCTTCAAAGCTGTGAGCCAAAAGAAGCTTTTTATAAGTTAATTATCTTGAGTATTTCATTACCATACCAGAGAGGTGACTAACACATCTGATATATGAGATCAAGAAAGAGGCAGCTTTTCCAATAAAGGAGGAAGAAATCTCATTTGCTCTCCCAGTGGCTGGCTGCCTCCTAGGAGCTGTGCCCATGTCTGGTGAGACACAGCCAAGGGATGGATGTGGCCTGCATCACCAGTATTGGAGAGTGTGGCCTGCCAGGAGTACAGTGAGGTACTGAGTCAGGGAAGGGCATCAGGCACTAGAAGCTTTTCCAAGAGCAGTTTTTCTTCTTCTCAAGAAATTTCAACCTCAAGAGGTCTGAGGTGAAGCCCTTAAAACTTTTATTTTGAGAAAAACTAAAATAAAATACAATACAATCACAGGTGACTTGAATATATCACTCTTCAAATTAAAAACTCTGAAGTAAATCATTGTGCTGTCTCTCAGATAAGTACTTGCACTTTTATGAGTCACGGATTGCTGAAGCAGAATGAGATCAACTGTTGGCCCACATGTTGTTGAGGGAAGAGCTCAGGGAATAGAGAGGAAGGCACTCTTACCATGGTGTGGTTAAAATGGTTAAACTAGAGCTACATGCAGCAACATAAGTGAATCTCAAAAATATATTCCAGTGAAATATCTCTACAATGAAAATGACAAAAAATTGATGAAGCAAGCTGAGGAGGACATAAAAAAGTGGAAAGACATCCCATGTTCATGGAATGGTAGAATCGATATTGATACAAAGGTCCACACTACTCAAAGCAACTTACAGGTTCAATGGAATCCTACATTCTTCACAGAACTAGAAAACAAATTCAAAATTTTATATGGGTCTAAATAGCCAGAGCCAACTTGAACAAAAAGAACAAATGAGGAGGCAATATACTGCTTGGCTTCAAAACATACCACAAAGTTATAGGACTCAAATCAGCATTGTACTGGCAGAAAACTAGGCACATACATGCCTATAATAGAATAGAAAGCCCAGAAGTAAACCAATGCAGCCACAGTCAACTGAGTTTTGACAAAAGTGAAAGAACATCTATGGAAGAAAACACCTATAGCTCTGAGGAAACGATATCCACACATGAAGAATGAATGAGAGACCTATATCTCTCACTAGTTACAAAAATCAACTCAAGGGCTGGGGATTTAGCTCAGTGGTTTTGCCACCTGCTGTGCAAGCAAAAGGGCCCAAGTTTGATCCTCAGTACCAAAAAAAAAAAAAAATCAACTCAAAGTGGGTAAAGACTGAAATGTTAGATCTGAGACTACGAAGCTACTAGAAGAAAACATAAGGGAAATGCTTCAGAAAGTGGAATGGGTAAAGATGTTTTGGACAAGACCTCCAAAGGCACAGGGGGAGAAAAAGCAAAATAGGTAAATGAGATTACATCAAACTAAAAAATTTCTGCACAGCAAAAGAGACCATGAAGAGTGCAGAGATAGTCTACAGAATGGGAGAAAACATTTTCAATGTATACATCTGACAATGAATTGGTTTCTAGACTATATAGTGAACTCCAAAAACTTAACAGGAAACTCTACAATAATCTAGTGAAAAATAGGCAACAGATCTAAATAGATATTTCTCAAAGCAAGACATACAGATGGCCAACAGGTACATGATAAAAGGCTCAACACCACTAATCATCAGGGAAATGCAAATCAAAACCACAGTGAATTATCACCTCACTCCAGTAAGACAAAAAATAAATGCTGATGCAGATATGGAGAAAAGAGAAGCTTTACATACTGCTGATGGGAGAGTAAACTAGGGCAGCCATGAAAACAATATGGAGGTGCCTCAGAAAGTCAAAAACAGAACTATCAAATGATCCAATAATCCCACTCTTGTGTATGCATCCAAAGAATGTAACTGCTGTGTGGAAGAGACATCCGTACTTCTTTGTTCACTGCAGCAATGTTCACCACAGCTTAATTGCCCATCAACTGATGAACAAAAAAGGAAAATGTGGTACACATGCATGGAGGAATAGCATTTGGTCATAAAAAAGAGGTCCTGTCATTTATGAACATGGATAGAACTAAAGATCCTTATGTTAAGTAAAACAAGTCATGTATGATCTCATTCACATGTGGAATCTAGAAAAGTTGATAGTAAAGAAATTGAGAGGAGAATGGTGGTTTCCAGAGGCTGGGGATCGTGAGAGAGTAGGGGTGGGGAAAGGCTGATCAGAAGCACTAAGTTCCAGTGACAGAGGGATGACAGGCTCTGGGGTCCTGGTGCATGTTAGGATAACCAGGGGGAAGAATACACTGTATGTTTCAAAAATCAACAAGGAAGGAGTTTGAATGTCTTCACCATATAGAAATGATAAATATACACAGAGATGAATATGTTTAATCAGGTTCAAACACACTGCAATGTATTCGTGTAGTGAAATATTACATGGTACCTCACTCATCTGTACCATTTTTATGTTTCTATGGATCAGTTAAACTGTAAGTTTAAAAACTATCCTCGAGAGGGAAAAAGGAAGTTAAGGTGGATTTATGCAGCTTGGGCTCTACTGTAGCATTTTAGAACATGTAAAGAAGATGGTAGGTCATCCAGGGAGACAACACACATGCAGTAAGGGTAGCAGGACCCATACAGCTATGCTAAGCACCAAAGTGTGGGGGTGGGGGTCTCCTGGGGCTTCAAATGAATACCTCACTGTGTCCTTGCTTGAGTGGTGTATGTGGTTTTCATTGTACTAAGACCTGTTGTATGTCTGAAGTATTTTAGTGAAGTTAGGACTCAGGCAGAGCTGAGTCAGGCCTCACTATTCAATGCTTTGTTTTGTTTTGTTTTTGATACCAGGGAATCAAACTCAAGACCTTGCTCTTTCAAGGCAAGCGCCGGAACCACTGAGCTAAATCCCTGGCCCTACTATTCAGTGCTTTAATGCTCGGAGGGCAGAGCATGACACCCAGGCCCCACCAGCTCACTAGCCTTGCTTTGGTGGGAGTGGCCTGGCCTCCTGGCCTCCGTCAGACAAACATGGCTTCCAACACCTCTGTGCTCCTCCTGCCTGGCTGCCTGCTCTTGCCCAGTTTCAACCCCACTGACCTGTGTGCTGTCAGGAAGCCTTGAATTCCTACATGTCCCACAGCTCAGGGGACAGATGGTCAATGGGTATGTGACTCGCCTGGCATCAGTATCTTATCTGTTTGGTTTGAAGTCTGGATCCCCAGGTGAGTCCCTTCCCCCTAAAAATCCCTGCCCTGGAGCCACACCCAAGGGACCCCTCAGTGTGGCCCCCATCCCTGGAAGAAACCTTTAGGGATAGGTGCCTCTTGCTCTGAATTCTAACCACAACCCTGGGACATGCTGCTGGCAGAGGAGACAAGTTATTTATTAAAAGTACTGCACAGAAATGTTCTCCCACGGGTCTGAGTTGCAGTGAAAACAGGAAGCCCACACCTTTTTCCCCCTGAGGCCCATCCCATGTGCCTACCTCCTCTAGCCAGCTGTAAAAACGCCTGCATGGACCCTCCACAGAGCCAAGGCCAAAGGGCTCTTCTGTGCGGGCTGGGGTGCCGGAGTCCAGGGAACACATGGGGTGTCCAGGCAGAGGCACTGAGCAGACATGGGCCCTGGAAGAAGACTTTCCTAAGTGGTCCTGGCTCAGGTGTTACTGCACTTACCCTAGTGCAGCAGGACAGTGAAGCTGAGCACAGATAAGAGATTTTTAAAAGAACCAATAATTGGGCCGGGGATTTAGCTCAGTGGTTCCACCGCCTGCCTCCCAAGCACAAGGACTTAAGTTCGATCCCTGGTACCAAAAAAAAAAAAAAAAAAAAAAAAGAACCAATAATATGTATGTTTTGTTTTTCGAGACAAGGTCTCGCTGTGTACCTTAGGATGACCTCAAACTCATGTGGCTCCTCCTGCCTTAGCCTCTTGAGTACTGGGATTACAGGTGTGCGTCACTATATCTGGCTAAGAATTGTATTTTTTACGGAAGAAAACATGAACACACAGTACAAGACTCAAAAGCGGTTTCCCTCCCATTTCTGACCCCAGCCAACCAGTTCCCTGCCAGCCTGCATTGTCCGGTGTCTCATCTATAGCCAGTCCTTCCAGCATGAGCACACACATACATGTGGCTTATAAAAGCATACTAGACATGTTCTATGTCTTAGTTTTTTGTTCTAATAGTTTTTAATCACTTGAAAAGTTTCACACTGGAAGAAAACTTGAATAAGGACTCTATGAATCAGCAACATTTTGTTACATTTCTTTTGCTTAAAATGTGTTCGGGCCAGGGATTTAGCTCAGTGGTTCTGCTGCCTGCCTCATAAGCACAAGGTTCCAAGTTTGATCCTCGGTACCAAAAAAAAAATGTGTTCACTTTTTTCCCTCAATCACTGAAAAGTACAGTATACTGCAGACTTCCTAGACCTGGTGGCCTTTGGGGACCAACGGGGGAGTTTAGATCTTTAATCTGGGGGCAGTGGGGAGGTGTCTGGTCACAGGGGCGACCTGGTACCAACCAGCGTTGTGGAAGATTAATCCTGGAGGGAAGCTGAGGGGCTGGAGGAATGAGAAGCCAGAGGCAGTGGGTGAAGTTTACCCAAGGTGAAGAAGGCTGTTCTGACACACGGTGGTGCCGATCCCTCCTCAGCAGCAGCAGCAGCAGCTCTACCTACCCTGTGCCTTGCTACACAGTTGTCACAGCACCAGCCCTTCAAAAGAGGGGCACCCCTGGCACCTTTCCATCATGTTGAGGAAACTGCTGGTTTCTTTTTTTTGTGGTATCGGGGATCGAACTCAGGACCTTGCGCTTGCAAGGCAGGCATGGGCACCACTGAGCTAAATCCCCAGCCCTGAAACTGCTGCTTTCTGGTTTTCTCTAGTGGTACACTGAACTCACGTTTGTGGAAGTTCTGCTTCGGGGCCACAGCCTTGGTTCCAGGAAAGTATTAAAAAAATAGGTTGATGAGAAACTAGACACATTTATAGCTAAATGGATACACGTTGAGGCGATACTCTTAAGTGAAATAAATAGGACACATGTGTGTAAATACTGAATAGTTTCTCTGGTGTGAGAAACTGAAAGTGTAAATAAGGATCAAAATGTATCATAGATATTGTGAAATAGGAAGAAAAGGTCCAAAGGGGAAGGGGAGGTAGGAGGGGTAGGGGAAAGGAAAGAAGGGAAAGGAAAAAATATGAGAAAAGGAAAAAAAATAGAAACAAAGTCTTTGTAAATAGGGAGAGGTGGAGGGGTTGGAGGGCAGGGGAATGGGGAAAATAATAAGAACCAAGATATTTCATGTAAAGATGCAAATACCCAATGATGAATATCATTATATTGCATACCTAAAATGTACCAAAAAACTTAATGAATAAAAAAAAATGGGTTGGGGTGGTGTGGAATAAGAGGAAAATACTCTAGTGGAAGGAGTTAGGAGACCCAGGGTTTAACCCCACCAGACCACCAAAGAGTGGTTGGTCCAGGCCTCAACTTCTTCACTCTTAAACAGAGGGCTCTGTGGGCTGAGAGGTAAGGAAACATGAACTCTCCAGCAAGGGCTCAAGTCTGCCTGATGAACCAGGTCACAACTTTTCGTGTACTGGTAAGGCAGCCAAAGCTGTGGTGCTCACCATGTGTCCCAGTATTTTCCTCGTTTATATCAGCAAAGGGCTGTGTATTGTCAAACAACTACAATCTGGGCTCCTGTTGGCCAGTGTTCCTCCAACAGCAGTGAATGCACACACCTGGGATGTGGAGAAGCCTCAGCAGCTGTACCAAGGTTGCCTTTAGACTTACAGCTCACAGCAACCTCTGTATCTGAAATGGAAACAACCAAATGATCTGCTTCGTATCTCACACACACTTTGTGCATCCTGCCTTAAGACAGAGTAAGGGCGGGGGTAAAGCGGGGAAGTCAGGGAAAATCAGGGTTACTTATTTAGATATTGAAATAATTATGAACACAAGAAACACACAGTGGAAGTTTCGCCAGGGATGACATTAGGAAAGACCTACAAAGTGCTGCCCACTTTATTATGAAGCCTAATATAAACAGCTTTACTTCTCTTTTCCAGCACAGAAGGTGTGACAAAATGCAGCCCAATTAGCCAGAAAGAACTCATGACTCTTCACTCAAATGGGGTTTGAATCAAAGGAGACAGCATTTAGAACTTGTGACAGTGACAGGATTATGAAATGTCTGGGCTTGGTAGAGAGTCATGTAGGCATTCTCTGGAATTATTTATTTATTTATGATATTTCTTATTTGCGGGGCTGGGGCTGGAACCCAAGGCCTTGCATGTGCTAGGCAAGCACTGTGCAATGGAGCCACGTTCCCAGCCCTCTGGCATACTGAACAGTCTCCTGCTAATGTGTCTCATGACAGCCCCTAATGCTCTGGTTGGTCACAGGGCCCAGACCTCGCAGCCCCCCAGGATGCCAGGCAGCCTCCAACAGCCCTCCAACAGCCCTCCAACAGAAGGCAGCCCTGCATGACGGTGGGCTGTGGCTGCCTTCTGGTGAGGGGAAGGGAAGGCGGGCAGTTAGCTTTCTCTTATCCTTGGGAACCCTGCTGGTCACTTCCCTCAATGAGCTTGTGCAAACACGCTCCACTTCCTACTGCTCCTGTGGGTCAGGAACCCATTCAGGGATAGGAAGTGACCGAAACCCCGGCAAGAAAGGGTGCCATGGCGAGTGCTTGGAGCCAGGGCTGCATCCTGTTTAACTTGGCATCACCAATGCCAGGCCCTTTCTCTGTTCATGTTTTTTTAGGGGAAGAGTGATAACATCCTCCTTCCAACAGCCTTTCCTCCACAGGAGGAACCAATCTCCACACTTTTTTTTTTGGTAGCGCTGGGGATAGAACCAGGCCTGGCACGTGCTGGGCAGGGACTGCCCGCTGAGCAGGGCTGAGCAGGGCTGAGCAGGACTGAGCCTGCTCCCTCTGGTTGCTCTTCTTCCACCTGACTACCCTTCTTCTATTAGAGAAGGTTCTGCACAGTGTAGCCTCAATGAGGGCTGCCCATGTCCCTCAGCGTCTCCGAGCGTGGGGACGGCAGGTGAGGCCAGTCCTGCCGAGTGGCCTCTGGCCTTCATTTGAGGGCCGCAGCTCTCTGCGCCCTCTGCACCAGGCCCTTCCTGGTGTCTCAGTTCCTCTCATGGGCTGTGAACCCAGTCAGGCCAAGCACAGAGGCCTAAGAACTGCACCGCACTGCGCCTGCCATGCCACCTCAGAAGGCTCTCCAGTTAGGGTCTCTTTGGGTCCTCAGTTTAGTTCTCTTTCCTACTTGGCATAGCCCGTGCATTTGCCAGATGAGCCAGTTTTGTCCTAATCTAAACCATAGATAAAAACACAGAAAAGACAGTTTTGAAGACTTAACCCTCCTGGTATAGGTGTATCTCCTCCCCTCAGGCCACGAGCTGTGCTTTGTGCCATACTATGTATAGAATAAATGCTTTTCCGTATTACTGATCGCATCAAGTTGCACCCAATATCAAAGGACAGTACAACCCTATCTTCACAGTAATGACAGATCCTGCCCCTTTCTTTCTTCCTTGCTTGTTCATTCACTCCCCTCTTCCCTTCCGTCTCTCCTTCTCTCCCTCTGCCCCTCAGAACTCTGGGACTACACTGTCGATGGCAAAGCCTGGGGAGTGAACACGATGTCATTGGTGGGTTCTTTGGAGCCCACTGTGAGCCTCTCCTGATTGACTGCAGGGTTGGTGTGGAGAAAACCCACTGCATTAGGCAGATGACATCTGAGTCCTGATTTCCAGTTAGCTTCCAATGTTAATGGCAGCTCCTTGTAGATATCATTACTATAGGGTAAACAGATTAAGCTCCACTTCTAAATACAAGGATCAGAGTAGGGCAGTAAAAGCCAACTGGCGCTTCTGTGTCCCTCCATCCATCCTGGCATTGCCTATGACAGAGCAGAATATAAAAAAGGGACACAGTGGGGCAACTCTCCAGATGGGGCCCCCACGCAGAGGGAATTCAAAGCCCAGCCTTAAGGGACAGAAAAGAACAGTGTCTGTGTGCACGGGGGTGCAGTAGGCGCGATATGTCTAAGCATTGCATTCTTAAAGCAGGAGGCTGGGTGGCCTGAACACAGGATCATGGGGCCCAGCGTCTGCCTCTCTCTCTTCCAGATTCTGAGCAGAGGGGTTGGGACAGCCCCTTCCCGCCCCACGAGCTGGCTTTGAGGGACAGGGGCAGGTGGTAAATACATTAGCATGTGAGGGGCAGGGGAGGGCAGGCAAAGCATTTCTAAAATTGCCACTGTGGGTTTTTTGTCACCATAGCCACCAACCTTTTTTATATAATGCTGGAAATGGGACCCAGGGCCCCATGCACACTAGACAAGGGTTCTACCACTAAGGGCATTACATTCCCAGCCCCAATTTCACATTTTTAAATGATCTTACATAGGACAGGTGGGACTGAGGGGTGGGTGTGGATGGACACAGCTCATCTAAGGTCCGGATAGCAGTTATTTCAGAGGCTACTGCCTGGAAGGAGGATCAGGGAGGTTCTGGAGGGTGAGGAATGTTCTCTCCCTTGCTCTGGGTGCCACATACACCTGTGGATGAGGAAAACCTCAGCAGGGTGTGCACCAAAGGTTTGGACTCCTACCTGGCCCTCAGGGCTGTCATCCTCAAGGAAGAGGCTCCACAGCAAAGCACCAGTGACCCCCGGGGCTCACTCCCTCCTATCCGACATCTGTACGTAAGAGTAGGAGGCAGATCAACTCTGCCACCAGGCACCCAGCCTTCCACATGCTGAGGTCTAGCTCCCCTCCAGGCCAGATGTCAGGCCAGAGGGTCCCCAGCACCAGGAGGAGCTGGGTAGGGGCATATGGAGGGGGACAGCCCCCAGATATGACCTGACCTTCACACTGCACTAAAGGCACAGGTATGTGTGGACAAGGGGTTTTCTCTACTGCTGGCTCCAGGTTGAGGGACAGAGGTCAAAGGAAATGAAGGAGGAGAGTCTATGCCCAGGGGAAGGTAGCAGGTTGAGGACAGAGTGAGTGAGGCTTTGAGACCTAGCACCTGGGACACTGAGCCAGCCACATCCCCACAGCTGCTGGTGGCAACAGGCTGCTCCACTCCAGCATCAGTGCATCCTGTCCTGGGCTCCCAGCTCCAAGGCAGGCAGCGTCAGGAGACAGGAGAAGAGGAGGAGAGAAGAGAGAAGGAGAGGAGAGGGCTCATAGGAAACAGGATGTTTCCTTACACTCCTCTGCCTGTCACCAAAGGCTCCAGGGCTACAGGGACAGCATCTGCGGACCACCTACAAGGTCCCGGCACAATCCAGCAGGGCAGGCCCTCCTCTCACCCCCAGAGAGTAAGGAAGGTCAGGCCAGCACTGGTCAGGGTGGAGGCAGGCTCCTCCATCCCTCCCCACTCTCCTGGGAGCCCTGGTACCAGGGGGCCTATGGGGGCCCACTGCAGAAATGGTTATGTGACTCAGGAGGGGATTGTCTTCCTTCATTCCTGTTGCAAAGGCAAATCACTGGTAGCTTTAATAAGACCTTGATAATACTCCAATGATAGTGAGGTAGGGTATAAAACATACAGATAGCTAAACAGGAGACAAGGAGCACTGCAATTTTCAAATTGTACTTTTAAGAAAAACTAACTTCAGGGCACAAAGATTACTCAAAGTTACAGTGCCTTTTTCTCTTCTAGGAAACTCACTCCAAAGAAATTCCTAAGGGTCTCAGAGACAACAATAAGTCTGAAAATCAGGCTCTGGGTCTGTGCACGCATTCATTTATTGTTTTTTGAGTATGTAGTAGTTCATGCTGGCTTTGAACTCACTACGTAGCCCAGGCTGGCCTTGAGCTTTGGCAATCTTCCTGCCTCAGCCTCCCCAGTGCTGAGGTTACAGGCATGTGCCACCATGCCGAATAAACCTCTTTATGCCTCTCACTGACAGGTCTTGGAGATTCTGTCACAGAAATCAACAAACTGACAAGCCACTCTGTGTGGGGTGAGTTGGGGTCCCCATGTCTTTTTTGTCCTTGGACTCTGTTGGTGACAAGAGGAGAAATCTGAGATAATAATCTGCTTTGTAAAACGTAAGGAATCTGGAAGGCCAGGTCCCATTGTAAGTCATGTGCTTAAACTCTGCTATGGGTCATACATGGAACCTATAACTTACAGCAAACACCTTCAACTTTTACAAAGTGCAAGAGCCCTAATATTTTCTTTCCCCCTTTCTTTCTTTTGAGACAGGGTCTTGCTATGTCGCCTACGCTGGCCTGAAACTCACGATCTACCCACCTAAGCCTCCCAGAGCCACTGTGCCTCCAGAACTTTTTTATCTTCCTCAGCTCAGGCTCCGCCCCAGTCAACACTAACTCCTGTCTCTGCTCCTGCAATACTTGGTTCAAACTATAAGCTCAGGAAGTGCTTGGTGAAGAGCACTGAAATTGACAGTCATAAAAGAAGATCAACCATTCTGTTACACAAATAGCCAGATTACAGGGGTGTGCTTTTCCATAACTGAAGACCCGGGGCAGAACTAAGAGTAATTCATGGCTTATTTACACTCCCAGCAACTTGATCATCAGCAAGACCTCTTGCGCTCCACTGCGTGAGCAGGTGGTACTTGCGCCTACACTGGGACAGAGAGGAGGCCTGGCTGGCCAGGACTGGGGACTGCTTGTGGAGCTGTTCTCGTGGATAGCCCTGGCCTCCCCCCTTGACAGATCGGTGTGACTTGGCAGTGACCTTGGTGTGGAAGTTCACTGAGGAGCCTGGATTGCAACTCCTGGTGAACAGAGATTTCGTGAGTCTTCTGTGACACTTCCAGCCTAGAGGAGAGGCAAAAGCTTCCCCGGGGGCTTCAGGCAACACCAGAGACCGAGAGAGCAGGAAAGACAAGGCTCTGGACTGAGTCCAGGGTGTCTGGACAAGGGGCCCCGTCATGGAAGGATTTATCACCTGGTGAGGACACACGGCCCCAAGCAGAGGGTGAGATGTGGGCAACCTGGGGACAGGTGACCCGAGGGCTTAGAGGCTGGCAGAGACAAAACATGCAGGGAAGACCACAGGGCCACGCCTCTCCCTAACCCCTCTTCTGGGGACATGTTGGTTTCGGTTTGTTTATAATTACAGCTCAGCTTCTCCTCTTTCTCAGGACATGCCTCACTCTGGCCTTCGTCCTCGGAATGAAGGGCAGGGAAGGTGACTCCATCTTGGCTCTGGCTCACAGATGCCATGCCCCAGAGGGGACCGATAACCATCCCATCCGGCTTGGGAGGAACTCTGTGATGTTTGGATTTTGGGCTGGCACCAGGCTCCAGGTTCTGAGCTCTGTGCTGCCACACAGAGTGCAGCCATTCCAAGAATAACTCTGTAAAATGGAGCTTTACTGCCACGGCCTTTGACTTCTTGAGATTCACACAAACACAGCCATCTCTTGCAACATTTAATTTAATTTAACTTGGTTCAGCTAAAGAGAAAAAGTTAGCTCTGAACCTGTCCATTTTCCTTTCTGAAAAGCGCCAGTTTTGTGTGCTGTTTGCCAAACTGTTATTTCACATATGTGAAAAGAAAACTGGCACGGAGTCCGCGTGAACTAAACTGCTGGCAGAGGCCATGCTGGGGCTTGCCATTGAGAAGATTAGGTTCCCAAGAAACTCCTTGAGCAGGCGCCAAGGTCCACAAACCAAAAAAGAGTGTGCATGGGTGTGTGCATGTGCACATGCAAACACACACACACACACACACACATTCACAAAGACGCTGCTTTCAGGTAGGATTCTATTTGTAATTTAAGTTACCAGAGCTTAAATATCTCAGTTGTACATGTTAAGTACTTATTGAATAATAAACATACCTTAAAAAGATAAATGAGGAATTGGGACTTACTTTTTAAAAATTCAAGTATGCACATTTCAATTTTCTTCCTTATTTGCTTGATAAACAGGACAATTCAGAACTTCACCATAATAAGATTGAATTACTGTCCTGCTCAGCATATGTGTGTGAGTATGGGGGTCAGGAGTCTTTTCTTTTAAATTTTCAATTGTTTTCCTTTATTTTTCAGGCTTTTTGCTATTTTAAGTCTGCTGTTTTTCAGGCTTTCACCTTTGTACTCACAGACTTCAATCCAGAAGCAAGCCCAGAGAGGAAGAGAAGATTTTATTATCAAAACTCCCAAAAGCAGGCAAATACCTAGAAGTGGTGTCTGGAAACTGCGCTCCATGGAGCCCCAGAGTCTGCACCCTTTATTGGCCACACAGCCAGTGTGGCCGAGTCCTCGTCATTGGAGGAGGCACTTCATCCCTTCAGGACCTGCCCTTAGGTCACATTACAAAAGGGCTCAGGAGTGTCCACAGGTATGACAAGATTATTTGAAAATCAGGTGGACACTTTTATACCTTGGTCTTGTAAGGTGGAACGTTTCTAAGGGAAGGACAGAGATTCACTTTGGGAACACAATGAGGATTTTTGTTAGTTTAAGACAGGGCGGGGGGGGGGGCGGGGAAAGACAGGGTGTCATTATGTAGTTCAGGCTGGCCTTGAACTCACTTATGTAGCCCAGGCTGGCCTCAACTCATGGTGATCCTCCTGCCTCAGCCTTCCACAGTGCTAGGATTATAGGTATATGCCACCTTCCAGCTAGATTTTCAAACTCATTAAAAAAAAAATCATGTGCTAATGGAAAGATATCCCCTGTTCCTGGATAGGCAGACCCCATAAAGCCAAAATGGTCATACTTCCAAAACTGATATATAGATTTAACACAGTCTCAATCAAAATACCAGCAGCATTCTTCACAGACCTAGAGAAAACAATCCTAAAATTCTTATGGAACCTGAGGAGATCCAGAATAGCAAAAGCAATCCTGGGTAACAAGAGCAAAGCGGGAGGCATCACAATCCCAGACTTGAGGTTATATTACAAAGGTAAGTGATAAACAATGGCATAGTACCAGCACAAAAACAGATATGAGGATCAATGGAACAGATTAGGGAATGCAGAAACAACCCTAAGTACATTCAGCTCTTTGTTGAAAAAGGGAACAAAAACACACACTGGAGGAAAGGTAGACTGAGCAATGCTGTTGGTAAAATGGGCTGTCCACATACAGAAGACTGAATCCAGCCTCATCTCTTCTCACCATGTATGAAACTCAAATCAAAATGGATCAAAGATCTAAATGTTAAAACAAAAACAATATGCTGGAAGATAAAATAGGTAAAGCTCTCGTGGTCACAAGCATAGGCAAGGACTTTCTGAGAGAACCCCAGCTGCGACAGGAAACAGTTCTGAGAATCAACAGATGGGATCATATCAAGGTAAAAAGCTTCTACACAGCGAAAGAAACTATCAATGGAGTGAAGAGACAACCTATAGAGAGGGAAACAATTTTTGCCAGCTACTTCTCAGACATTCTAATATCTAGAATGAAATACTTCAAAAAAAGTAGACACCCTCAAATAAAAGACCCAATCAAAAAAATGGCCAAGTGAAACGAGTAGACAATTCTCAGAAGTACAGATGGCCAATAAACACATGAGGAAATGTTCATCACTGGTCATTAGAAAAATGCAAATTAAAACAACACTGAGATTTTATCTTACCCTAGAAAGAATGGCCATCATCAAGAAATCAAATACAGTGGACCCTCAAGTTCTGAACAGCCTGACATACGAATAACTTGGGTTAATTAAGTTAATGGAAGATTCATCTGCCTCTTGTTATCTATAGTGTGCACCCAAGTAAACATCCAGATCTCAGCTATACTGACTTACAACCAACTTGAGTTTCAACCACCCCCCCAGGAACGGATCGAGTTTGTAAGTGAAGGGTCCACTGTAACAACAAATGCTGGAGAGGCTGTGGAGAAAAAGAAACCCTTTTCCACTGTTGCTGGAAATGTAAACTAATACAACCACTATGGAAATCAGTATGGAGATTTCTCAAAAGACTGAAACTGGAAATTCCACTTGATCCAGCTATTCCCCTTCTAAGTGTCTTTCTAAAAGAGTTAAAGACATCATATTACAGTGATACATGCACAACTCATAAGAGCTACATCTTGGAAGCAGCCTGTACCTCCATCAATAGATGAATGGACAAATAAAGTGTGGTATTTACACATAATGGAGCACTACTCTGCCATAAAGAAAGACGAACGAGTCATCTGTAGGAAAACGGATGCACCTTGAGACAGTAATGTTAAGTGAAATACATCAGACAAACAAGCTTCAATATTGCATTCTCTTATATGAGAAACCCCAAATAAACAGTAAAATAAAAGATAATAGGAAGGGCTGGGGATGTAGCTCAGTGGCTCCATGCCTCATTGACAAGTGCAAGGTCCTGAGTTTGATCCCTGGTACCAAACAAACAAATGGTAATAGGAAGCAGGGAGATAGATCTTTCTCATATGGGAAGAGGATCATGACATGGAGGGAGAGGGGAGGGAGGGAAAGGGGATGAAAAAGGAATTAAGATGTGCTGTGTACATGGGCCAACTCCCCACAAGGTATATAAACATTATATAGTGCACATGTGTACTAATAAAAAAAATCATGTGCTTTCTAAGGAAACTTACTAAGGTACTAGGAGTATCACCTATGTGGACAAATTGATATCTAACAGGACTCCATCTTCCTTGTTCCACCTACAGGATAACATGTGACTTGGAATTGGCCAATCACACTGTGTCATTTCCTTGGCCCCAGAAATCAGCTAGGGTCAGTTATATGGCCCAGTAAGGCCAATCAGAGGCCTTTCCTGACACTGACTTATGAAATGTGGAAGACAGATGTTTTCCACAGGAGTTGTGAGGCTACGAAGAGGGGAGTCTCCGAACATGACTGATGGTCATGTTTCCTGGCACAAGGGAAAGGCTGAGAGACTCACCTCAGAATGTAACCAGACCCAGGTAGGCTCAGCTGAGGGGCAGAAGGTGAGTCTGGGCGGTACTGGATCCCAGTTTGGGCCCGGAGCCCTGGCCACTGCAGGTCTTCCTTTATTCCTAAGAGCAGTTCCAATAACATTCCAGCTACTTAACTCAAGAAATTCCCTACTTGCTCATGTTGGTTAAAGTTTTTCACAACTGAAATAGTTCTCAAAGGAGGAGCCCATGTTAAGGTGACAGCCAGAGTACTGCTGTCTTCTTCAGTGACCAACAGCTCTCCAGCTGCAGGCTAGTGAATACCACTCATCTTTCACACTTTGTGCTTGTGGCCTCTCATATCAATGTATATGTCAGGAAATAAATCCTGAAAAAAAAACCCAAACCACAACAAAAAAACAAGTGCTGAAATTTATAAATTCAAGGGAAAAAACCCTTTCCTATACGTGTGTGTGTGTGTGTGTGTGTGTGTGTGTGTTGTTTAAAGCAGAATTATATAAATATACCACTGTCTATCTGGCACTTCTTAGTACATGGAGAAACTTACATTCAGAACTGGACGTATTTATTGATTCAGGAGTTTACAGTACAAAAATTTTTCTTCACCTCTTATTTCATCACCATTGCTCATTGACCTTATGGAAGGAGAGGCCAAGCACCAGATTGGAGAGGAATAAAAGAAAAGCTCCTATTCAGCAGACGCCCTAGTCTTCTGAGTCTTCCGTCCACGTGTTTACATTCAGGCTCTCCCCCTTCACGCAGGGCTGCAGATCTCAAAGTCGCTGGCAGGTACAGACACGCTCTCTTTTAATTATCCCATCCAACTGCCCTGCCGCAGTAACTGATTGCCAGCTAAATAATTATAATCAAGTGCCCATTGTGCATGACAATCATTTAATGACTGCCATCCAAAACACTGTAATAAAGAGAGCTTTAATGAAGAAAACTGGAAAGGCGCCAGGGTTTTATGGCGGTTTGCTTAAAGGGGAAGAGAGCCATAATCTGTAGTTAAGATTCAAAGAGGCCTTTAATCCAGATGCTCAACATTAAATAAGGGAGTGGAGTCATGTTTTGATCAAAAGTTACTGCATGCATAAAAGAAAGCAACATAAATGTTCTTTCAGGAAAAATCTCTAGTAAATTATATTAAGTAAAGTGTTTGTAGCCATTTGCTTTGGAAAAAAATGAAAAAGAAGAAAACCATCTGATTTTCATTTTGGACAAGAACACTTGGCTAAAATGAAATAGATGGGAGTCGGATTTGATTTGATTTGTATAATGTCATTGAAAACAAAATGAGTTACCGTTCCATCTACCTTGTACCACTGACCATGTTCTCCTACTGGTCCTATTTAGTTTCCAGCCTTGCTTTGCCAAGCCAGGCCAGGCCTGTATCTTTGGGAAGTGTAATTATATTCAGACTCAAAGTCTTAATTGAAATGGCTGTGATGATCTCAGCTCTAGCAAACAGGAGTTCTCATTTAAGGGGAAAACAGAAACCTCTCCATATGAAACTTGGCCCACTGGCGGCGACCTGCCAGGCCGCAGCTCGGTGTTTGCGAGCACAGTGAGAGCAGTTCCTGAACCGCAGCCATGTTCTGCACCCTGATCTCAGCCTGGCCGGGGCAAACACTGGGGCCTCCAGACTGTGCTGAGAGAATGCTGGCAGAAAATGAGCAGCAACTGCAAGTTCTCTCAAGGAAGGAGGAAGAGGAAAGCAGAACCACCCAATCTGGTCCCCTAGGTGAGACCCGCTGTGAGCTCCAGTGTTTCTTATGCCTTAGAGGGTCAAAGGAGCAGGGTGCGACCCACCCTTCCCAGTGGGCTTCCAGCACCCAAAGAAACATCACCCCCCACTTCCGCTCAGTCCTCAGGGTGATGCCTGTGCCAGGGCCCTGAGTACCTGGGGAAACCATCACGTCAGGGGTTCATTTTTTGCCCCAAAGCAAACAGAGAGAACAAACTGTCCTGTTCTCTTGAGACACCAGAATGCCTAGGTCCCAGGCTGGGCATGTGTGTCAGACAGACACACAGACAGACAGACACAGGCAGAATGAGGTTAGGGGAACCATCCATCCCCTGCCTAGCTGGGATGCAGGACAGGGACAGGCCAAGACAGATCTTCAGAGACCACATCAGCTTAAAACTGACCTGGCAGAAGGCGAAGGAAATCAGTTCTGACACTGGCACATTTTTCTGACATTCGAAGTTGTCAAACTCAAACGAAAATATAGACATGACTCTCCAACACAGGAACTTTTACTTGGGATTGCAATCCAAGACACCTATGCACAGGCCAGGGTGGCCTCTGGCACCTCCATAGAACAAAGGAAAGCTTGGGTGTTTTGTTAGGAGAGAGGAATCCTTGCAATTTATTATCAAAGAAAATGCACTGGCACTTAGGGTGCTCTGGGGAGCTAAAGCAGTGGCACTTACTGGGCAAAGGTATTAGTCAAGCTGGGGATGCAGCCTATTGTGTGCCAGGTTCTGGGTTCCATACCCAGCTGCTCACCCTGCCCCTCCCAAAGAGCTACTGGTCTTAAGGCCGCAGTTGGAGGGGTCATCATCCGTTGCTAAGTAAAAATAGTCCTAAAGAGAGGCCGGGCTGCTTCTTGCCTTGGTCGCGCAGCCCAAGTTCCTCAGCCAGGTCAGTGACAGTGTCAGGGACACACAGCCCACCCTGCTCACTGCTCAGCCCCTGTCCTTATCTCCACCCTTCCACACCCTGATCGCTTCCCCACAGAGTGTCGGTTACTCCCTGACACTCTCCTGCTTAAAACACAGCATGAGCTGGTTCTCAAGTCTCGGGAGCACATCACTTGCTGTCGTCTCTGGCTCCCTGTCCCTAGTCTCACTTCCCTCACTGTCCTGACTCACTCCTGACACTGCAGCTCCTCCCCTCTATGGTCAGGGCTCAGCTCAGAAGCACTTCCGCACAGGACCTCCCTGACCCACAGGGTTAACTTCCAACTGTTCTCCATGCCTCTCTCCCTCACCACACCAGTCCTTTCTATCCCAACACCCCGATCTGTCACCACTGTGCTCATTGCTGGTGCAAAGTGTCTTTTTTGCTTGTTTACGGAACTAGAATGCCAACCTCATGAAGGCAGAGACCTGGCCTCATCTGTCCTGACCACAGGATTGCAGGTGTGAGGTGCACCAGGCATGCAGCACACACTGGTTAAGCGCACCATGGCACCCACAGAGCCTGCACACAGGCAGTGGCCCTTTGGTGGGACTTAGTTGACCCCTTAGTGAGCCCCAGCTGCCCAGACTGACCCAACAAAGTGGCACAAAAGCAGGACACAGATGAGTATCCTTCCTAGCCACCGCTGTGCCCACTCAGGTGTGCAGGGACAGGGTCACAATGGTGCCCCGTGCTTACAAAGTAGGTGGCATGACAGTTGAACACACACAAAGAAATTTAGGGCTCTCTGGAGTTTGAGGGCTCAACAGAAATTTGATGAAACACAGAAGACTAAGTACACAGCACAACAACCAAACCACACATAAGCCCGTGGTGAAGCTAGCAGTGGGGTTACCTGTCAATTCAACTCTTCCTCGAATACATACTCAGGCATTCCCAGCCAGGTACAGATCTCAGAGGCAGGACTCACCACACTCTGAACGCAGCAGCACCGTAAGCTACACAACACCACGCCCAATACCCAGAGACCTCCCACCTAAGTCCATTCCCACCCATGCCAATATGCTCATTTTGTGCCCTTGACTTCAGGTCAGAAACTGGATCTCAGGTTTTCCAGCACCCTAAAGTTTCCAGCCTAATTTCATGGTTGATGGCCTCTCATGTCCAGCAGACTCAGAACCGAATCCCATTTCTTAACCTGTTTTAGATCTTTGGCAAACGACTTCTCGTCTCCTGGCCTTCCTTTGCCCTCCCACAAAGGGATGCTAGGAGAAGTAGTGGGAGGGTCTGTGGAAGGGACCTGTCTGTGTGCTCAACAGAAAGCAGGCCCTGGACAAATCAGTGTCCTTTCTGGGTGAGCAGTAAGCCGAGGGCCCATGGACATGTACTGACACCTCCAACTGGGAACCATGGAAAACCTTCCTGCTTTTTAAAGTGAATATCTCAGGTATTTGCTGCAGTAACAGAAACCTAAGGAACACGGTAGAAAATAGCAGGAAAACACAAACTATTAATTAAAAAAAACAAGGCCTAAAGGGCTCTACTGTTGTATTACCACTCTCCATATAGGAAGAAGCTACACATATTGGTATTGAATGATCACAGATCATTGGTATTGAATTGATCACAGAGAAAACTGGCAGTTGGGGCTGAATACCAGAAAGTCACTGAGTGCCAGAAGCAAGCAGTTACTGGGCATCAGAAGCCACTGAGGAGTCACAAAAAGAAGAACTATGTAGCATGAGAGAACTTGAAACAAGATTTCAGGTTGAAAACCAGTGGGAATTTCAGTATTCCTTGATATACCAGAAAAACAAGCCATCACAAAAAGCTGTGCACATATCCTTCCATGTGGTATCCCCAAGAGTCTGCCATGAGCACTGTGGCCACTGGACCCATCACAGTCTGCAGTAAGTCAGTCAAAGCAAGCAGTGAGCTGCCTGTCTTCAAAGATCCTGGGAGGCCGGTGTTTACAGAAAAGGGACAATGCAAGCCTCTCTCATGGGCTCTACCACACCAGCTGGGTGTAGGAAATAACAGAAATACTAGTGACCAAAAGGCAAGGAAATATAACCATGGTAGGCATCTGTTGCCCCGTTTGCTCAGCCCTGTAAGAATCACAGGTTTTCTCATTGTGTAGCAATTTCTCCCTGATTCTCAGGTCCTGTGTCTTGGGTGGGGCTGTGCCCTTCCTCACTCGAGGTAGCACATAGCAGATCTGAACAATGAGAGACAGAGGTGCCACACCACATCCATAGTGATTGGGTCATAGTGGATCAATGAAGCAAGACCTTAGCTGGTGCCACTATGAACAAGGCTCTTTTTTAGGGTGGCTGCACTTGGGGATATGGTTCTGGGGCTACAGCTGCTGTCTTGCTACTAGGTGACAAGAGCCTGCCTAAGAATGGACAACACAGGAAGAGTCAGAACATTCACACCTGGTATTTTCCACACACATGGATCTAGTGGTGGGTACACCCTGGAGTTTTTCAGGTTTGTGGACAAACATCCACATTTGCTACAGTCTGAGTTAGTGTCTAACTTCTAACCCAAAGAGTTTGATGGATACAGTAATCTTGTAGAGTTTAACACATTCACAATGGGGCCGTAGTGTGTCTCACTGCCAGGCGGCTTGAACCACCAGTAGCACATGAACGACTGTCCCATCAGGCAGCTTTTTACAAATTATATGAGTTAAAAGACCAATAAAAGTGACTAATCTGGGCTGGGGATTTAGCTCAGTGGCGCTACACATGCCTTGCAAGCACAAGGTCCCGAGTTTGATCCCTGGTACCGAAAAAAAGTGACTAATCCATTTGTACCACCAAGGGTACAAGCCACCCCATGGAACAGTCACGGATGTACCCTCAGTGGTTCAAGCCAGCAGGAATGTGTTAATCTTAAAGGAGTTGTCTAAAAGGAGAAATCCAGGAGGAACTTTTCTGAATTCTCTGTAGAAATAAGAGTTGGAATACTTGAGAGACCCAGGAGCCCCTCCTTTCTCATACCACCTGACCAGCATCTGCTGACAATAAATGAGACAACTGTACAGTGAAGTCACTGGAGACAGAAGTAGACTTTCTATTTATTACCTCCCTGATCCCATATCTCCACCTCCATGCCCAGAAGGAAATACCCAACCATCCATCCATTCATTCAACGATGTTCTTCCAAAGTGCTGAACAGGTGCATGGGTTACAGAGAGATGGGTAAAGAGATGGCCAAGAGGAGGTCTTCATTTTCAAAGAGCTCACACATAGTGACAGTCCTCTGTGACAAATGGGACAGGGACTGGGGAGCCTAGAAGGGTGAGGTGGCGTTTGCCAGGCAGAGACCAAGCACAGTGGGGAGGTGGGAGGGTGACAGGGCTGGGGGCTGGAGCCCCGTGAGTTGCTGGTCTTACCCCAAAGCAGAAGTTAGCCAGCCTCTGGGCTTCCACAAAGCACCCTGCAGTGAGACATGACATGGAGAAGCCGCCTTGCCCCTGAAGGGGACAGAACTCTCATCAGAAGAACTGAGGCACACACAGCAACAGCTGTGCTGCATCTTAAGGAATGAAATTTTGTCACAAGGGCAGGACAGAAGCACAGTCAGAGCACACGCACACACGCGCGCACACACACACACGCACACACACACACACAGTGTGCTGTGGAGCCAGGAAGCACCTGGCCAGTTGTGGGTTTCGTGGATGGGGCTGGACAAAGGAGGACAGGATACTCCTGGATAGATGCGCTTGCTTGGGTGGCAGGGTCAGGCATGCTGCCACTCCTCTCACTGAGTATGGAGACAGCTGGGACAGGTTGGGAGCAGAGGAAGAAAATCAGTGGACTCAGAGGTAGGTTTGGGCTTATTTTTCCTTCTTCTTAAAGCCAGGTGTACAGACTTTCCCACCACCTTCTTCCACCGTGCCACCTTCTCCTCACAAGTCAGGGCTTGATGACCAATGGGACCGACTTAATTGTGCAAATGAACAAACCCAGTAAGAGATGAGAGAGCTGTGATGCAGAGCCCCAACAAGACCAGGCAGCTGTGAGCAGCCTCTGCATGTCTGCCCCAGCCCACCCACACGGAGCCTGGGTGCCGGGCAGATGTGCAGAGTCAGCACACACCATAGGGACTGCTGAGGCCCGTGGAGGGCAGGGGTTCCAAACCTGTTCTGGACCAAGGGTGGCATCTGCTGAGAGGCAGATGAAACCAACCCTCCCAGCTGCCAGAGATGCACATAGCCCCTGGGGTGTGCAGGGACCACCTATCCTACCCCCCCAGCTCCCCTGGGGTTGCGCAGATCAGAGGAACGGTCACAGGGCTTGCGAGCTGATCTTCCCAGGGCCAGTTTTCTCCAGGCCACAGTGGCTGGCTCTTCCCAGGGAGGGTCTAACGCATGACATGAGACTCGTAGGTCAGACATTTACCTGCCCACATGTCCTGACTACTCCAGTACCAGACTCCAAGTGTCCAGGTGGCTGTGGAGACCCTGGGAACCTTAGTGACCTCCAGGGTACAAAGTAAATAAGTGTCAAAGCAGAGGCACTGGAGCACAGGCTGGGGCGGGGAGGGGACCCAGTCCCTGTGGGGCAGCTGCAGGACACCTGTGCCCTCCTGCTGCTCTGCTTATTCCTCTCGCTCTTGCCCTGCACTTGTGCCGAGACTGCAGATTCCTTGAGTGATTTGTACCAAATCCAAATGGTTAAAAATAATTTGCTAAATACCTTCCTAGATGAACTGAAACCCAAGAGCTTTTTGAGTCTTGCCCAGCCACACTAAAGGGCAAGCAGGATGGAAAGTCATCTCTTTCCTGAGCTGGGCTCTGCCTGTCAGTCTTCTGATGTCATGGGCCTGACTGTGCCACCAAAGGGTGAGTGCACACCTCCAGGAAACAGCAGGTGAACTGTAAGGACTCGGGATTTCTGACACAGCCCGTCTCTGCCCAGTCTCCAACCCAGGGACTGTATACAAATTTAGCCATGGCCCTGGGGGGAGATTATTTTTTAATTCTTCACTGTTTGGGCCTAAAAGAAGCCAAAGATGAAAAGAACAAGTAACAATAATGTACCAGTCACTGTTTTAGGCCAGGAATATAAAGTGGCAAACAGAACATGAAATATTTGCCCTTCTGGGGATTATATCTGAGTGGAACTCGAGTGGGAGACTGAACATAAACACAAACAAATGAGTAACCTTAAATAGTGATAAGACCCACATAGAAAATGAAACTGGACAGAGAATGGCTGCTTGGTTTGTGTGTGTTTCACACATGAGGAAACGAAGAATAACAGTTTGGTGAGCTGCCCGGGCTTCATGGCTAGTAAGTAGTGATTTAACTCAGAGCTGCTAGATGGCAAAGTTGCTCTTACTTGATACCCCATGTTCATTCCTCAACTCCCCAAGAAACCAAAGAACCTGCGGGACAGAGGAGCTCCCTCCCTTCGAGACACCCACAGAACTCTGGGACCTAGGAACTGAAGCCAGTGTGCTTCAAGCTGCAGTTCTATGTAGATGCAACTAACATCTGGGTCCCTCCATGTGCCCTTCAACACACTTTAGTCCTCACCTGCCCTCAGAGAGAGGGTCACTGTCCCTGCACTTCATAAAGGGCATGAGGCTCAGAGTCAGGGCCCTGTGGAAACTTGGAGCTTACAAGCTGCCATCCGGCCCCACAGCTTTTTCCATCGCACAACGCTGCCTTCCAGGGCTCTCGCTGGGAGACAAGGCAGGAAGGGACTTGGCAGTGCACAAAGGGATGAGTGGCTGCCCTGTGTCTCTGCCAAGCAAGGATTCCACACCCTTTAAAACCCAACTCTTCTTTAGCATCTCAGTATTCTAGAATTTACTGGAGAATTTTCTCACCTTCTCCATCTGGGGTCCAAAATTAAGAGGGGGGAAAACATATTCATGTCTCATTCAGAAATCAAAAAGCTATAAATCCTTCAGGCAACTGGCACGGCCTCTGAGCCACTGTCACCATGCTGCCTTGTATAACAAGTCCCGTGATGTCTGTGGCCACTACTCGCTATAGTAAGAGCAGCCTAAATGCCAAAGACCTTCTTCTCGTGCCTGGGGGATTATTCCATTTTCCACATTAGGAATAAGCCACAGACTTTAGGGCTAAATGGAGCCAGAATCACTGAGTAGAATCCAGATGCCCTACATATAATTAGAGCTAAACTTTACTGCCCTGTGTGACAGACACAAATGAAAAGAATGTACCAACTTCTAGATTACTAATCCAGAGAGCAAAGCTATGAATAGAGCCAGACTGGGAGGCCTGTAAAGCTAGCTGGAGATACTCAATTATCTCCCCTTCTTCATATTCTGGGATATTTTTATTTTTACAAGAGCTGAACATACCAGAGAAGCAGGAGGTCCTATGTACAGGCTCATTCTGGCAAAGCAGGGCCTCACTCGGCTCTAGAACTTTCTAGGCCTAGGCATGCTCTTCACACTCACACAAGTGACTCACGTTTTCAGGAACTTATCTGATAAACAAAAGTGATCATCATTTATGGCCAATCACTTTATTTCTTGTTATTAAAAAATAAATCCATCAAACTCTATGGAAATAGCATCCTCCTTTAATGTAAGGCTAGGGTGAAAGTGTATAATGTATTATATATGTCTCTTTTTTTTTGGTACCGGGGTCCAAACTCGGGTCCTTGCACTTGCACAGCAGGCGGAGAAACCACTGAGCTAAATCCCTGGCCCTATATATGTCTCATCTTAGGAGGCTGTTATTAACCATGATGATGATGATGACATAGCATTCGTGCCATTGCATAGCTTATTTGTGCCAGAAGCTGTGCAAAAAGCCTTAGCTGCACTCTCTTGTTTAATCCTCAAGGTACCCAGCAAGGCTACTGCAGTATTTCTGTCTTACAGAAAAGGGGCATCTCCGGTGACCCTCAGCTTGCCCTCGGCTGTGTGGCTGGCAGCAGGGCATCTAGATGTGAAGGAGGCTCTACTCCAGAACCCAGTTTGCTCGAGAAGGTCAGAGCCACTGCTCCTGGCCACTCGTTGTCAGCCAAACTGAGAGATGTTGGTTTTCCCAGAAATGCCTTGCTTTCTGCCAAATGTCCTTTCCATTTGGGGCTACTGCATGGGATTGGATAAGGACAAGAAGAGGTCCATCTGGTTCCCAGTTTGGCAGGAAACACCTGTAACTCTTGGAAAGTGTATGCCTTGACTGTGGGAGTGGAGCGTGAGGTGTCCTAGACACCAGGCACCAGCCAGGGGCACTGGATCACGCTCTGCCAAGTGGTGGTTAGTTAACTGGGACAGCTGATGGGGTGCACTCCATGTGACCCACTACAGGGGCAGAATACAGCAGTGCCAGCTGTCTCTGGCCTCACTGACTTTCCCTTAGCACCCGCTTCCACTGCCATCCTAGCTCTGGGTCCCTGGCTTTACAACCCGACTCCATCTCACCCTCTCCAAAGGTTCTGTCCAAAGCTCAGCTTCTAAAATATCTATCATGATAAGCAGTTACACTTCCCTCTGCCTGGGTGTCTAACTGCATCAAGACTCAAGGAGACGACTCACTGATGATGGGATCACACATACTCTGAGGAAGAGAGTCACATAAACAGCAGCAGGGATGCTGGCCATGCTGGATGACCTCGAAGCGCTTCACAGGCTCCACACACCCTAGATTCAGGATGACCAGCTGGCATCTCATCTGTCTGCCCTTCCAGCACAATCAATGGCTCTTTCCTTTGTGCCCAACTGCTCTCTGTGAGAACAATCATCTCACTGCACAGACTTTTTTCAGTTATAATTTGTATGTCTTTGAGAAGAATAAAATTTGGTGAAGGGGCAGGGACTTTGACTTATTTGTGTTTGTTTTTGTGTGTCTCATACAAAGTGGGAGTTCATGAACTTTTTGCGAACTGAATTATGTGAATTGTTCCATTCCATTTTCCTCTTCAATGGAAAGAAACCTGGAGGAAAAATCATCTCCAAAGCCATGCAGTTTAGAGAAACCCCTGATCTTACGACAAGCTCTAGCCTCTCCCTCACCCATGACAGGCCTCAGTCTGTGGCGTGACTCTTGTCTCTCCACAGCTGAGCCCACGACCTTCTCATCACAGTGGTCCAGGCAGCTGACACTGAAGGAGCTGGTGCATGACAGCAACAGGTGTGGCTGGTGGGGCATCTCTGAGGTGGACCAAAGGTCACAGGTGTGTGACCACCTGCGCCGTCAGAAAGAGATGTAAAAGAATGCTTAGACAGAGTGTATACCATGTTTTCCTTCAAAGTTCAAGATACCACCTTAACACAATGCCAAGACACCAGTTAACTTAGAGGGCAAACAATTGGTCTGCCCGGGTACACTGCACTGTGGCTGCCTGGTGTTCTAACTGGCCTCAGCTGCTTGATGTGAGATATTCCGACTGGTGATGGCTCTGGTGTCAGGAAGTTAAATCCCTCTAGGACTGAAAGCCTGCAAGAGGCAGCTGATACGGGGAACATGGCCACAGACCCCAGAGCACTGTTCTTAACTTCCAGGGTTGCTGTAAGGACCGGACACAACACATGTGAGGAGGTTAGAACAGCGCCTGGCACGTGGCATCAGCTGCTACCACAGTCCCCCTCACCTGTGGGGTGAGCGCCAAGGCCCCCAGTGGCTATCCAAGGCCAAGGAGGGTACCAAGCCGTAGTGATACTGTTTCCTCCTATCCATACCTAGGGGAAAGTTTAATTGGTCAAATAGGCACAGCAAGAGATGAGCATCAATAACCGATAGTGGAACAGGACAGTTAAAAGAAACACCTGTGACAAATCATCAGCATCACCACCCCTGTGCTGTGGGGCCACCATGAGGTAAAGTGAGGGCTGCCTGGCCATCATTCTGTCTCGGTGATGGTGGACAAGGAAACGGAGCTGGCTGCCGAGTGTCCAAGGCAGCAGGACTCTGGACAGTGGGATGCCTCGGCCCCAGGGGAAGGGCGGGCGGCTGGGAGAGACACCACCATGCTCCTAGGACAGTACACAATTCAAAACTTATCAACTGTTCGTTTCTGGAAGTTTTCACTGACAATTTCTGGACCACAGCTCAGCATGGGAAACTGGAACTGCTGAAAGTGAAACCAAGGGTAAGGAGACTGCTATTATTATAGTGGCCAGGCTCCTCGGAAGACAGCGATTACCAGTTACATGAGGCTGGGTCCACGACGGTGTCCTGGCCTATAATGCAATGGTTCTGTTACTAACTGACGGCAATGGCCTTGGTAACAGGGTACTAGAACAGGCCCAGCTAGGTGACAAATTGAACTTGCATGTTTCCCTTTCCCCAGCCGATTACCCTGGGCTATTAGCAGACCCAGAGGGGCGGGCAGCCCATCACTTCCTTCTTTGCTCTGGCTGCCAGGAACTACCAAGTCACATTTCCTGCCAAACCCTGGAAGCTTTCTATAGTTTCCAAATGTAATCACTTTTAAAAAAACTTGGCTCTTGGGCTTGTAGGCCTATCTTAAATATAATCTTTTTTTTTTTTTTTTGGAATCAGGCAGAATGTACATGAATATAATAAACACATATATTTGTCAGATTCTTGGTGCTGAATGTCAGCCAAGACATGTGCCTGTGATGATACATCATATTTACATGTATTACGCATATCGTGATCATCTATGAAAATCAGGCAAGTCTCCTGTAACCACCTGCAGAGATGACAAGAAAGGTGTCCGGGATGTTGGCATTTCTCTGTCATGATCACCCCCTTCCTTACCTAGGTCAGAAGGGAAGGCTGAAGTCAAAGAAATGACCAGCCAGGGGCAAGACAGATGATCAAGTTGAAACCAGTTCTCTTTGCCATCCTCCATCCTGTGTTTCATAGAATCAAAGAGCTCATCTGTTCAATTCTCTAATTTGGTAGTGGGAACTGAGTCCCAGGGTGGAGAGTAACTAGCTAAGGGCTACATGTTAGCAAAAGCCAGTCTGACTTCCAGACCTGTGTTCTTTCCAAAATGCCCCTCTAAACCACCAAGCAGAAAAGGAAGACACTGGCGTTGAGGGGCCAATGTAACTTGGAAATCACTGAAAGACATGATTTGTTGTAGCAAAACAGAGGGATGTTTTGAAAACTATAGGGACTAGTTTCATAAAAATTAAAATACTCTAGGAAATTTTCTGCTTCAGAAATTCATTTACTAATGAAGGCATTTAAGACATACTCACTTAGAATTATGGGCCAATTCCAAGAACCAGAAAATCCAGTTATTCGTTCAACTGACATGTACTTCATAGTTACATACTCACGTCAGGGACACACAGGGTCCTGAGGCTGTTAGCTAAGACACAGTCCCCTGCCTTCAGGGAGTGTGAGGTCCAGGGAAGCTACTAACACAAACACTCTACCACCCCACACTGCCTTAGGTGTTTGTATGCAAACCACTAACCCATATGATTATCTCTCAGGCTGAGCGTGAAACTGGCCTCAAAACTCCTACCCAGCACAACCCTCCACACAGCCACAAGCACCCGAGAGAAGTGAGTCTGTTTGTCATCCTGGATCAGCACAGTTACTATGTGCTCACGAAGTGCTATGCAGTTTGAACTTTTTCTATGTTTGTTTTTGAGATAAGGGTGGCACTATGTTGCCCAGGCTGGCTTTGAACTCCCGGGCTCAAGCGATCCTTCTGCCTTAGCTTCTGGAGTAGTGGGGACTGCAGTTCCATACTGCCATACCACCCTGAAGTTACAGTTTCTAGAACTCTGCTTCCTTTCATCCACAAGAGAAAATGAACATTAATTCTCTTTCACTCAGTTTCACAGATCTCCTAGGTGTGGAACAACCCTGGCTCCTGAAAGGACACTGGATAACAGCTCATGAAAGAGCAGTGAGGCTCAAAGAGGCCAGGCTCCCTTGCTCTTGAAACTCCCATTCCAGCTGGGAGTGCAGGCCCTCTCCCTGTCTGGTGTCCATCACCACTCACAGTTGCCATCTGCTGCTGGGGGATCAAAAGCTGGAGTCCCCAGCCACACGGTAGACTTCAAAGCAGCTGCTTATCATAGCCAGGCCCTGCCGCTCCCCTAGTCCTTCCTGCTGCAAGAGTGAGGAAAACACGGCTTCTGACCTCACCTCTGGGCACCGAAGGCAGCTGCGGCCTCTCCTCACTGTGCCGCTGAAGCTGCCTTGTGGTGGCTCTGACTGTGCCCTTGACCACTTTAACTCCTGGCCATAAGCAAGTGCAGACCTTGTGGGGTGCTGGGAAGCTTTTGTGGGGAGCTGACCGTCCTCATCTCACTGAGATGCTTAGACCTACGGGGCTCACACACTGGCATCTGCACATCCGGTGACCTGATACCCGGGCCTTGGAGAGGACAAACACTTTAAGAGTACAGACACAGCCTGACAGAAGAAAAGTGAAGCTAACTAGAGAACTTCCGGAGTCTCTGCAGTCACACTTTGGTACTCAACTGCTTTGAAACATGTGAATTTGGTACTTCATGAATTTTGATATGAAAATTTTGTCCCAGTACTTGTCATTTGGTACTCAATGGACGGGTTCCACTCATCAGTCTCATTGCCTCATGAGATGCTACCCTCTCCAGCTAAAGCCATTTGTCTGGTATTCATCATTTTGGGTACTTGCCACGCCTCCCAGAACCAATCAATGAGCAGTACTGAGGTACCCCTGTACTTCCCACTACACGTTCATCGCCAAATGGCGACTGTGTTTTCTGCTAGGCAGACGTGGTGGTAAGTATTGTGGGGCATGGAGAAAAGATGGGCTTACTTCTGCCCTGCTGGGTTTAGATTTCCCAGAGAAGGCATACTGCAGTATCGATAAGCTCCATACTGCAGGGTTAAATATGGGAAGGTGTGAAGCTGTCCACAGAAGAGAACAAGACAGAGTGACCTTGGACCTGGCAACCCCACTTCCTGGTGTACCCCAAATTGAAACCCGGGTACACATAACAACTTGCACCAGGGTGTGGCAGGTCACAGCAGCCTGACTCACAATATCCACAGAGGGAAACAAAGCCCAGACTTCAAAGGGAATGGCACCCTGATATGCGCTCCGGATGCAATGTGAAAGCGTCACAGAAGCAGCCAACCAGAGACCACACACTGTGGGATTCCATCCATGTGAAATGTGCACAAGAGGCAAATCCAGACAAACAGAAAGAAGACCCTCTGTGCTCAAGAGATAGTGGGAACTGGGGGTATGATGCTGGGGACATTAGGGCTGCCTGCTTCTTTCTGAGGTGATGAAAATGTAAACAGCACAGTGACAGGTGCACAACTCAATTATTATTACTATTATTATTTTTTAGATCGGGTCCCACTATGTAGTTCAGGCTGGCCTTAAACTTACTATGTAGCCCCGGCTGGCCTCCAACTGAAGGTACTCCTCCCGCCTCAGCCTCCTGAGGGCTGGGATTACAAGTGTGTGCCACCACGCCCAGCACAACTCAATATTTTTTGAATGATCACATTGTACATTTGAAAGGATAAGTTGTAGGGTGTATGAATTATATGTCAATAAAGTTTCAAAAAGAGAGAGAACAGTAAAAACAATGCTGCAAAAGCTCAGTGAAATAAAACTTGGAAAAAACATGATAAGGCAGTTTAGGTATTAAGTTCTGAGAAGAAATAATTAACTGTAGATAGAGTTGACGAGTAGGGACAGGGAGTGACTAAAGCTCAGAGATGCTCTGGGACAGTGAGTAAATCAATTTGATTAAGTGCCTGGTTTAGTAGGGTGGCACACACTTGTAATTCCAGCTACTCAGGAGGCTGAGGCAGGAGGATTGTGACTCTGAGACCAGCCTCGGCAAAATGAACCCCACCTCAAAATACAAATGAAAACACACAGAGCAAATGGAAACTTTACATAGGGAACTAAGGATTAGAGGCTGGAAGGGTTGTGACAGGATTGGGCTAAATCCGCAGGGCTGAAGACAGCCCTGGGTGTGGGTGGAATCCATCAGCCTTCCTGGGGCCCCTGGTCCACAGGGAACAACGAGTTGATAGTGTGTGGTCACTTTTCAGGAGAGCAGAGGCCCCAGGTATGTTCATGCTCCCCAGAACTGGGAAGAGCCAGGTGCAGCACAGGAAGGGGCAGAAGGGGTCCTCAGGAATCTCATTGTCCAGAACTGCTGGCCTGGCCACCTCACGTCAGAAATGGCATCGAGGTAGGTGGCACATGCCAGTGCCACTGGGTAGAGACAGAACAGGCCCCATGAGAAACCGCGGGACTTTTCCATGAGAGCAAAGTTCTACTTAAATCAGTAACTCATTTCCCTAAAAGGACACAAACATTCAACAAGGTGCTCAGAAAATCTCCAGTTTGTTGGCCCAGTTGGGGCTACATTTAAGTAGACCTTACTTGGCATGACATGTGGCTCTATCTGGATGGCATTTTTTTTCAAGTGATTTCATTAGAATTTATATGTACTAATTGTACTTGAGGGAAGTAAAGCTGACTTTCTAAAAGCCAGAGTTTTCAGTAAATCTGTTATCTTTCCAAAGGTTAAGTTTTCTCTCGTTTTGGTAACTTCCAAACAAACACTGGCAAGCACATGGCCCCTTGGTGGCATGGCCCAAGTCTGTGCTCCCCACAGAAGTGCTGTCTTATGGCGCTCTTTCCAAGAGCCGGGGACTTAGCTCAGTGATGCCACTGCCTGCCTCACAAGTGCAAGGTCCTAAGTTCGATCACTGGTACCAAAAAAAAAAAAAAAGCCCTCGGCTCTTTCCTCCAGGACATGCTGAGTGTGTGTTCTACCACTGAGCGATGCCACAGCCCTGTAGATCTACTCTGGTTTCCACCTTACAGAGCTTTGTGTCTCTGCAGGGAAACCTGAATAAAACTGCTAGCCGGATCCGCTGGCTACACAGTACAGGAAATACCACCCCACAAGAAAGGCTCAACTTAGCAAGGTCCAGATGGCAGTGATGGTGACGTTTATGCACACAGACTTTCCTCTGCTGCTGTTGACTTTTCCCTAATCCTCATAAAACCCTTGTGAGGAAAGATTACATCTGTGAAATCCAGAAAGCGTTGAGATGGGGCTGGGGCTGGGGCGTGGCTCAGTGGTGAGCACTTGCCTAGCATACATGAGGCCCTGGGTTCCATCCTTGGCACTGAACACCTGCATGTGAGTGTGCGTGTATGGCACATACAGTACCAGTCAGCTGATCAGGGTCATTACCCTTCCACTGAAGGAGTAAAGACGCCACACCAAAGGTGGTAAATTGATACTGACTGCTTGGTTGTTTGGAGACAGGGTCCCACTATGTAGTTCAGGCTGGCCTTGAACTTGTGGTGATCTTCCTGCCTCAGCCACCCGAGACCTGAGGTTACAGATGTGCACTACCATGCCCAACTTAATATTGACTGTTTTGAGTGAAGGTGCCAAGGAAGCAGCAGTGACAGAAAGGACCATCTGGGCTGCCCTTTCTTGCCTGTAGCAAGGCACAGCATTTCTGTTGAGAAAGACGGCTTCTTTGAACCAAGAAAGGAAGTAAGTCTTATCACCAGTGATCAGGCTGAGTCTGCAAAGGATCTGTACAAATAAACAAACTGAAATAACCCTTATCTCCCTGACACCAGCTTCCTTAGGACTCACCACCCCAGGCCAGACTTGTCTTATTCTTCACAAACACAGCGGCCTTGGTCTGAAAGGTTTACAAGCTGTCTGCACTGGCCGCATCTGTGGTCTCTGCTCTCCCATGGGGGTCCCGTTTGTGCATGAGAATTAACAGAACTTGGGTGCTTTTCTCCCACTCCACTGACTTCTGTCAGTGCAGTTCCTAGGCTCAGCTGAGCACCCAAGCTAGAGCTAAGCTGGTGGAGGGGTCATCAGCCTCGACATGTGCAGCTCGCCCGCAGACTCCAGATGTCCCCCGGCACTCGCCTGTCACCAGGGTGCATGGTTCTTAGAGTCCTGATGTGTGTGGTGTGGGCGAAGGCAGCACAGCCCACCCGGGAAGGGATACTGAACTGCCATCTGCCCGGTGCGAGGTGCCCTGTCCCCTTCCGTAGACCACTCCGAGAGATGATGCGTGGGCACTGTGACTCATGAGTGCCAAATGAATTCGCCCCACAGAAGACAAAGAGCTGGAACAGCGCTGAAATGAGAAAACCCAGCCAGAACAGCTGCAGCGCCTTACAGCTTTTAAACAGCCACCCACCCTCTTCTCGCACTCATCTCCCTCTCCTGTGGGCCAGGCCACTGAGCTGCAGCTGTTGTGTGTTGAGGCGGGCAGCGGTCTGAGAATGTTCTCTTTTAGCAAGCACATTTCTTCTCCTCCTGAGTTTTCTGGTCTTCTCTTTTATGAAGATGGCTCTAGACCTCTCAGAATTACCCTGCAGCATCCTGGCTTGTTTCTCAGTGGAAAAAAAAAGTTAGTGAAGCTTGTGGAAAGGCCTTTCCACACTGTGAGGTCACTCAGCACCAGGCCATGCCCTGCCTCTTCTTGGGCCGGAGCAACACCAAGCCAACCCCTTTTCACTGGACAGGGAAGAATCTGGTAGGTTTGGGTTGTTTTTTTTTTTTTTAAATTTTTGAGACAGGGTCTCACTATGTAGTCCAGGCTGGCCTCAAACTCACAGTGATACTCCTGCCTCAGCCTCCTGAGTGCTGAGATTACAGGTGTGTGCCACCAAGGCCAGCTTTTTTTTGTTTTTAAAGTAGTGGGGGTTGAACCCTGGGCCTTCATGCTGACCTACATCCCCAGCTGTTTTTAAAATTTTGAATCAAGGTCTTGCTAAGTTGCCAAGTTATGCAGACTAGGCTCAAAATTGAGCTCCTCCTGCCTCAGCTTCTTAGAGCGCTGGGATTACAGGTGTGTGCCACCGTACCTGGCCAGGGGGAGGATCTTCTAAATGGAGTGTGCCTCTCTCTGGGCAAGGTGATGTAGATATTCTGTTCTTGGTGAGAAAGGAGGGATTATCTGTTTCCCTCAAACTTCTTGGGTTCTAACAGACTGCAGGGCTGTGGCTTGGTCTGTCCCCCCAACACCTGCTGCTGCCAATGAGACTGTCCACCTTCGGGGAAGGATGGGTCCTGCCCCTGGTTGGCAATACAGTGGGTGCTTGGTGAATGCTGGTGAAACACGGGGCACTGGTAGTAAGAGGGAGATGTTGCTGTGCATTAAAAATACTAAAGATTTTGCAAAAAGAGACAGGGACCGAGAGATGGAAGGAGGGGAGAGGGAGAGGAGGATGTAGAAAGAATGACGATGTGTCATATCCATAGACCAGCTCCCCACAAGAAGTGGGGTCATCATGTGCTACACACAGGACTGATAATGAAAACACTAAAAGGAATGGTTCGTAACACTGACACCTGCATTCTGTCCAAAAGTGAGTCAGTCTCTTCTAATTTACAAGTTACAACTGGCCTGACATACGAACAACTTGGGTTAATTAGGTTAATGGAAGACTCATTGCCTCTTATTATCTATGGCGTGGACCCAGGTAAACATCCACATCTCAGTGTACTGACTTACAACCAACCCTCCCTTGTGAACCCATCGAGTTCATGTCAAGGGTCCACTGTACTCTGCAAACCTCAGTCCCCGGACCCAAAGGGATCCTCAACCCTAAGGTGACTGAGTTTTACAGCGCCCTCTACTGTGAACTTCGTGGTGGCGGGTGTAAAGAAGTCTGGCTACTGCTGACTCCCAGCTCTGACTCCAGGAGCTCAGGTTGTTGGGAAGGAGCCAGCTCTGCAGAAGCCCACAGCCCCTTCCCTGTCGCACTGCTTGCTCATGTGCCTTGTGAGCCTTATCGTGGCTTTCACCTTCTCATTCATGCTTTTGTTGTTGGTGGTGTTTTTTTTGGTACTGGGGATCAAACTCACTGCCTGCAAGGCAGGCTCAGTGCCACTGAGCTAAATCCCCGGCTCTTTGTTGTTTTTTCAAGACAGGGTCTTGCTATAGATTCCAGGCTGGCCTTGAACTCACTATGTAGACCAGGCTGGCCTCAAACTCACTGGGATTCTCCTGCCTCAGCCTCCCAAGCGCTGAGATTATAGGTGTGCGCCACCACGCCTTCATTTTTAAAATACAGACTGGAGGCCATCACTTCCCCATTTCAAGTGTACAATGGGTGGCTTTTAGCATATTCACAGGGCTGTGCAAGCCTTGCCACCAATTCCAGAACACTTTCATTACCCCAGAGAGAGCCAGGGCCACCATCAATCACTTTCTCTGGCCCTGGGGATTGCAGAGCTACTCTGCGTCCCTGCAGGTGCACAGCAGTCGCACTCTGCTGTGGATGCCAGTTCTCACACAAGGTGCTGGAAGCAGACAGTGGCACGTCTGGTGCCTGCAGCAACACAACCACCCTCACCGCAAGGCAGGGGCCTCCTTCATCCCAGTGATACGCTGGTCCAGGAGGGCCACTGACCTCCTGGGTTGGGCTCTACCAGGCAGATCCACCAGCTCCACTCACACTAGGTGGGCCCACAAACAGAGACCTGTACCTTTCCTTCCGACTGTATCATGGGCCTGTCCCAGGCCTGCCCTTGGCAAGGATTCAGAAGCTTGGGGTTGTTTCAAATGCATGACCTGAAGCCAGGCACAGTGGCACACACCCATATTCCCAGCACTCTTTGAGGCCGAGGCAGGAGGATGGCAAGTTTGAGCCCATCCTAGGTTATGTGGCAACTTAGTGAGATCCTGTCTCAAAATAAAAAATAAAAAGTCCTGGAGATGTAGGTCAGCATGCAGGCCCTGGGTTCAATCTCCAGCACTGCCTAAATGAACAAGCAGATGCCCTCAGTTTGTCTCCCCCATCCCACTGAGACCAAGGGAAGTTTCCCTGGTTTCTGAGAGGCCTTCTGGTCCTCCCGTGCCACAGCACCTGCACTCGGCATGCTCACGGAGGAGCACCAGGGTCTCCACATCAGGACAGGGGGAGCCTTGGAGGATAGACCTGGTGAGACCCAAGGCCCCACAGTCACCAATCACGTGCACTGTCACCACCTAAAGAGTTCGCAGAAAACCAGTTGTGGCGATGGGGGATTCTGACTTCGCACTAAGTGGCAGAGGTATGGACTCAGGAAAGGTGATTTAACCAAGAAAACCACAACCCATCCTGCTCTGGAAGAGGGAGCTTGGTGTGCAAAGACTTTTTCTTGTCTCTGCCACTGTAGAAATGAATAAGATGCACCTTCTGAAAGGAAATCCTCAGTGGTATACAAGTGCTTACGGCTCTGTGAGCCGAACGTGGAGCCTTCATATTACCAACTGTCTCCTCGTGAATGTGCAGGGAGCAGAGAGCAGGACAAACCGCACTAATGACTGTGTCCATCAAGCACTTATGAGTTTGGTTTGTGGGAGTTACTCCCCAAGAGTCTTCTGCACAGGTCAAATTGTGTCTCTGACCTGAAGAGGTGAGAATCATGGACGTGATGATCTACTGAAGAACAAATCTGAGGAGCAGAGGTTGAGGGACTTGAACATCATGGCTGCAGATAGGAAGGCCTGTCATTTAGAAGAGGAATTCAGCCAGTGCTGGGCAGGACTGGCGAGTGGGCAGGAGAGGCTCTGCTGAGCAGGGAGGACACAGGCTCGGCAGCCAGACTGCCTGCCTCTCACATTTACTGGTGACATGACCTGGGCCAACATGCGTGGGCTTCAAGTGCCTCGATTTCCTCATCTATGAAACAAAACTGCTGCAAAGGTCAAGTGACAGAACCCAGGTAAATCCTCAGAGTGGGACACAGCAAGCCTGAGTTGGCCGTGACGTCACCGCTGTCCTGGGGAGCCGGGAACCCCAGAAGCTCAGGGGCAGGCCCAGGTCTGCCTCCAAGCCCCATGCAGAGCAGGCCCTGTAGGCTTTCACTCCAGGGCTTCCAGTCAGCCACCCGGCCCCTGGATCTTCTGCAGAACTCAGAATCAAAGTGTGGTTTCGGCAGCTAAGGCATTTTCACGGCAAGCACCTGCATTTTTGCTGCTGTTCAACCACTGTGTATTTTTCCCCAAGGACCTACAGGCAACACACCTGTCAGTCTGTGAGGAGAGAACAGAGGGGAAAGGTGTGCACCTTGCCCTCTGGAGGCCAAACTCTGTCTGGGAAGCAGAAAAACATGGGACTGGCGATCTAAAGCTGCACTGGGATTTTGGCCAGTTGTCTCTTTGGTGCTTGATTTTTTAAGCTAGGAAGTCATAACCAAGAGGAGGAAGGGGCAGGGAAAACACTCCGAATGGCCCATTCTGCGGGTTTCCTACACTCTCTCTTGCCCTCCTCTCCCTTCCCCTTTAGAGGTGCAGCACAGTGGCGGGGCTCTGGAACCTGCATCCCATTCTCAGCCTGTACCAGGGAAGCAGACCTGTCAGCCTCCAGGCTCCACTCCCACGGCTCCCGAAGCCCTGACACCGGCTGGGTGCAGTCACTGCTGTA
The DNA here is from genome assembly GCF_053883595.1 of Heterocephalus glaber. NCBI lineage: Eukaryota > Metazoa > Chordata > Mammalia > Rodentia > Bathyergidae > Heterocephalus > Heterocephalus glaber. Next base: position 763,701 of record NW_028258162.1, on the reverse strand, counting down.
AGCCCACCTCCTCCTGTTCTCAGTCTGGTGGAGGGAAGGGTGCTTCGTTCATCACAGGACACGCCACAGGCTCCCCAGCTTCCTGACGCCGCCGTCTCATCCCACCACACCTATTTGAACCCAGGCGTCTATTTGGTTCCAGGCTTCTGTTGGATTCCCTGGGGTCTGGCTGGTATAAAGCAGCAGGTGGGAGAGAAGCCCCCAAGGCCTGTCTTGTGGGCAAACACCCAGGAGGCTCCACTCATTCCGGACTGGCTCCAGTTAACTGATCCTTCTGTTGCCTTGAGCAATTCCCAGCACTTTTGGGTAGGGGAGCAACAGGCGCGGTGTTTATTGAAATCTACATCTGGCAGCAATTTGTTCACCAGCCACCAGCATCTCCCCCTCTTGCTCTTCAGTGGAATAACCCACAGGGGCCTGTAATACCCCCAACAGCTCATTTGTGTGAGGCCTGCATTGTGTCGTTTATGTTCCTAATTACAGACCTGGGTTTATCAACAAGTTCCAGCATGCTAAGTAATTTCTTAGACTGTAGAGAGACTACAGGCACATGCCTGGGCCCAAGATGCTGTTATTGACCATGGCCACCTGGGCTGAAAGAAAAAGCTCAGCCTGATCACAGGGTATCTGCTCCGGAGTCCGACAGGTCCCAGAAGGGGCCAGAGCACTGCCCCCGAGAGGCATGGCCTCTCCCAGGCAGGATACCTCTGGGCCTTAGGGAGAAAGGGAGCAGCACTGTGCTCCTGCTGGGGGACTTCCTTTCTTCTATGAGGCGTAGGAGGGAGGGCTGCTGCCTAGCTAGCTCTCTAAAGGACTCAATGAATAAACAGTCCTTTTCTGGTATCTTCGGTTAGCTGAAGAGTTGGGGGCAAACAAAGAAAGCAGAGTAAGTCAAACCTGGGAGCCAATTTGGGAACTCGAATGTCATGACCCTTATTCTGAAATGCACAGAGAAGAGCGGAATTGTTCAGAGGGGACAGAACATACACAAGAGTAGCATTAAGAGCCAAATGGACTCACAGAGGACCTTCCTCAACCTGTGCCCCGTGCCCAGCAACATGCACCCACTCACCCCCTCCTTTGGGGGACAGTCTCCCTGTCTCTCTTCAACCAGTGGTTCTGAGGTAACTGCCAATCACCCCAGCCCATAGTGGCCAATCAGAGCAGCCCTTCCAGAGTGGCCATGTGACTCAGGGCCTGGCCAATCAGAGGCTCTATCTGGGATTTTCCCTTTTGAAGCCACTGAAAAGATGTTTTTATAGGAAGAATGAGATTTTGGAACTGTCTCAGCCCCTGTTTCTTGCTACACTGAAAGAAAAAGAAATAAAAAAGAAACCCTCTACTGGCACTGAAAGAACTGAATCAGCAGAAAGAGAGATGCGTGATAAAAACAAAGATGGTCCTGATATGACATTCCCCACTCTAAAATTCTTGGGGCCACGAGTTTATATGGCTTGGTTCCATGAAGCAATAAATTACTGTTCTATGTTAAAAAACAAAAAAACAAAGCAAGCTTTTGGTTTCTGTCATTCATAACCAGGTCTGGATGGCCACTAAAAGTCTGTCTTTGAGGATGATTGCTATGATGATCCCTGAGCAAATGCAGGTGAATACTCTGAAAAACACAAAGTGTCTTCATGTGCTGGATGATGAGCATGTGGCCGTAGGCAGCAGACTAGAGCTAGAAGCATCACTGACCCAATGTCGGGAGGATGGGAGGAAAATTTCCATCGTGGAGACCACCTTGTTTATATCTCATTGCAAAATCAGCTAACAGTCCTCAGAGAACAGTGCTCTGGCACACTTAATTCAGAGCATGGACCACAGGAGATCAGAAACCATGACATGCAGGCATTAAAGACTCGCTCTCACCTTGGCAGAATGTGAGGCTGGACAGATTCTGTAACCTACCCTCTAATCTGATTCAATTGGGGTTTCTGGTCCAGGTATGGTCCAAACATAAATATTTTTAGAAAACACCCCAGACCATTCTGATAGGCAGCCAGGGTTGATAACTACAGCTTCAACTAAGCCAATACTTTGCTTAGTAAACAAGGATGCAGAGGCCAGAGGTGTGGGACTATGACCAAGTCAAACAGCTCCTCTGAGATTAGAGCTGCAATCACCTCATCCCATCAGATTTTCCAAGTACCTAGGACACCCTGTTGCACCTTCTCCTAACAGGGACTTACAAGTGGAACATATGGGAGCTTTCAGAGAGCAGCAGAGAAACAATTCAGCAGGGAAGAGGGGTCTAGATGAGTGATAAACGTTAAGATTTTAACCTCAGTGCTAACTGGGAAACACAAATCCAAAGCCTGAAGCCTGGCAAAAATTCAAAACTATGATACATCCTGAGTTTGGTATGGTTGCATATCCCACTGGCAAACTGCATATCCTACTGGTAAGCATTTTGGTTGATATAAATGCTCTGGAAAACATCTGTCACGATCAAATAAACCTGGAGATGTGCTTTTTCTTTGACCCAACAATTGTGATCCTAGGCAAAGAACCTGGAGCACATAGCCTCATTAGGGTGATCAAATCCTCCAGAGAAGCACAAATTGGGTTTTGGGGGGTGAAAAAAAATCTTATATGTTATAATTGTTGGGTGCCCTCCAAACCTCAAACCTGAGCCAACAGTATCCTATAATTAGTAGTAATATAAATTCAATAATTTTTGTATCATATTTTCTTCCTAGGAAGAGGAAGGCAATGAAAAAACACCTTGAGAAGCAGACCTGGAGAAGTGCTGTATAGTGCCCCGAGAGATGTGCCAGCCAGCAGTGCAGACCCCAAGCAGAAGCACTGTAACACTGTCCATGAGGGGAGACTGGCTTGTGGGACCAGGGAGCACCGCGTGGCAGTGGCCAGAGTGAGGCATGGGCAGCCTGCACAATGCTGACCAGAGGAGACACAGCGGCTGGGTGCAGCCTGAAGGCGCAGAGTCGGGCAAATGGGATTACAGCTAGGGATCACTGCACCGAAGAGAAGATGTAAACAAAAGCAGGGAGACTCACAGGAGTCTTCTGGGCAGTTACCCACCAGGGCCATGCTCAGGGAGCAAAACCTGAGATGGGTGAAGGGGAGAGGGTTTCCTTGGACCTGGGAGATTTATACTCCACAGTCATTACATGACACCTAGCGTTTTATGCTTTGTGTGTGTGTGTGTGTGTGTGTGTGTGTGTGTGTGCGCGCACGCGCATGTGTTGCAGATCATTTGAAAACTATTAAAAGATAAAAGGGGGAAATTCTTTTGATTGTCAATTAAATTTTCAGGAAGTGTTCTTTGGATCACATTATTCCTTGGCTCCCCAGTAATAACAACCGCCTTCAATGTGCACGTTGTTTTCCCATTGGAACTTTTGGCGGCCCATCTGCACCTCGGGTGCAAGAAGGAGGCAGTGGGTTCAGTCAGAGGACTAGGAGGGCAAAGAGCAGATCCCAAGCATGGAAACAGCTTCGGCAAGAAGAGGGAAGAAGCTGGAGGAAGACCGGGGTGGGGATGGCACGGCCCAGAGCAAAGCCAGTGCTGGGGCCTCCAGCTCCTCAGCTTCCACATCAGCAGAGGCGACCAGGTGCAGACCAAAAACAGGCTTCTTAAAAATTATGTCTGAAGCTGGGCGTGGTGGCGCATGCCTGTAACGCCAGCACTCTGGAGGCTGAGACAGAAGGATCAGCATGCCTTGGAGGCCAGTCTGGGCTACATAGCAAGACTCTGTCTCAACAAACAAATAAAAAAGAAAAGAAAAACCAAAGCTTATGTCTGTACTGAACATGAGCAGGCTTCTTCTCTTGCATTATTCCTTCAACAACACAGTGTAACAACAGTCTCTACAGCATTTACATGCTCTTATGTGTTGTAGCAGAGAGAGCACAGTCAGATACCTGCAGGTGGCATCCAAATTTCATGCTACTTTATCAAGAGACCCTAGCATTCACCAATTTCGGGGTCCGTCTCCTTTGGGAACACATGAGGCCACCTAGAGAAAAGACTACGAGCCCTGACTTCCTGGGGAGCCAATTTCAAGATAGACACAAAATGTTCTCTTAAAAAACATAACTCATTTAATCAAGCAGTTGCCACTGCTTCACGTTACAAAGTTTATAGATTTTTTTTTAAAGATAATTTATATTCATATACCCAAAACCCAAAATCAGATCGGTTTTTAAATAGGTTTTTCCACAATAAAACCACCTATTGCTAATCCCGGACACCCTGGTAGTTATTTAATATGAACTACCATTTTGACAGCTAGGGCTTGCATAAAGTTCAAAAAATATTAACATTTTCATTTAAAAACTGATAAGAGGTTTGCATTTGATTCATGTCTTTTACCTTATAAGAATGAGGGTTTGCATTGTGCTTCTAAGGGTTTCAGAGGACATCATGCCACCTCCTCTGTCGAATAGGTGTCAGCCCAGCTGCCCAGTGGACTCAGGACACAGGAAGTGATACAGTCTGTGGCAGGAGTGGATGGACATCCCTACTGTCCAGACCCAAATCCTCTGCTGCCCCAGTGGTCCACATTGCTAACTGAAGACAGAGGGCATGGTGGCACACACCTGTAACTCCAGCACTCAGGAGGCTGAGGCAGGAAGACTGCCATGAGTTCAAGGCCAACCTGAACTACATAGAAAGACCCTGTCTCAAAAAACCAAAAAGAGCTGAAGACAGCTCAACTACTATTACCTTGGCCTGGTCCACTGTTTTATCTGAACAGGTCCTTGTTCAAAGAAAGAGGGAAGGAGGAACAGTATAAATAAACCAATAAATATTTGGACACAGACTCTATTTCTAAAAGCTTGGTTCTGAACTGGGGCTTTAAAACATCAACTAGATGTTTACAGCTGAGGTTAGGCAGAAACAACACAAGTGTTTTATGAAAATGAGGTTTTAAAAAAAATTTTTTTATGAAGCCAAGTTGTTTTAATAAAATGCTAGGCAGAATTAGGTACAGACTCCTCCAAGAAGGATTAAGATAGAATAAACACAAATACTTTCAATTAGCAGCAAATTAAAAGAAAACAAGGGGATGTAGTTTAGCTCAGGAGTAGGGCACAGGCTTAGTATGGGCGAGGCCCTGGGTTACTTCCCCAGCACCAAATAAAACAATCAAAAAGCAAAGCCAACACCCACAGCTCTCTGCCTACTTGTAATTGGAAAGTCCATTGTCTTGTCCAGCAACAATAGGGTGCAGATACTTCTAGTTTAACACAGACTTTTTCATTTTCTGAACAGAAGCAAGTGGTGGCCAGATCTTCATTTCTTTTCCCAACTTAGGAAAAAGGAAAGGCCAGACAGGAAGTTATGCGTTGCCTGACCTTTCCCCAATATAAGTTCAGAGATGGATTGCAAGCTTACCAGTGGGGAAAACTTCATCCCCACAGATTTTAAGAGAAGCCACTTAAAGAGTGAGAAAGTTAGCACAAGGTCCCGAGTTCGATCCCTGGCACCAAAAAAAAAAAGAGTGAGAAAGTTGAGTGCTGCCCCAGGGTGATACATACAGAGGAAGAAACCAGGCTCCCCAAGAATGCAACTGTAAGGAAATAAGAGCAGTCAATGGCGAAAGGGATTCTGGAAAGGACCAAGCTCAGGAGGTCACAGAGCTGGATGCATCCACAGCACCCTCTCTGCCCCCAGCCTTATGGAGAATGTTTAAACCTCACGACCAGGTGAGCTGAGCACTGCTAAGCTGAACAAAGAGCAATCAACAAGTCACATCCTTTCGGACCCCTGGCAACCTCCTCTATAAAATGGGCCATATCTACTCCTTGTGGGTATCACAAGGCTTGATACAAAGGTGCCCTGGAGTTTACAGATGTTACTGCATCTGCTGCTCTTGGTACTCTGCATCAGAGACCACACCTGCTGGAGCGCATCTCTGCTCTCCTCTCTGACACTTGCAGGGACCATCCTGAGCCCCCTCTGGCCTACACCTCCCTCACCTGACCCTCCCCAGCCCCACAGAGGTGACTGAACCACTTTCCCATTGTCTCACACCCATGCCGGTCACCCCGGAAGGGCTAGCCTGACCCACTGTGGTTCCCACACCACTGTCAACTTGGCAGAGTCGGCAAATATATGTTGGCGGCTAGGAGCTGGGACAAAACACCAAGAATATTTCATTTTAAAACATAAACACCTTGGGAGATTTCACATTCCCCTCCCTTCCTGTCCCCCCACAGCTGAGAACCACGAATCGACTTAATTTTACAGTCTCAAAGCATGGAAACTCCCCAAATTCAACACATCACAGCTGTTAGGCTTGCAAGTGAGAAGGGTCAGCTGTGAAAATAGAGCCCCTAAAAAAAACAGGCCCTGGGCCAACAGCAAGAACACCTCTGGGGAGCCCCTACACAGGCCATGGGTGGCAGGAAGGCAGCCTGTCCTGCCCTGGCCACAGGCTCTGCTTTCCCAGCCCCCAAAATCCCGTTGGTCTTGAAATTCTCACTCAGATTCACTCTTGAAAAACCCCTACAGCCCAACAGGATTCAGCCATGGATCTTACCATTTTCATCATTCAAAGGGACACACACTGCCAATCAAAGCTTCTGACCTTGCCAGGCAAACCAGTATTCCATTCCCTTTAGAGACCAGAGTGTTTGCTTATGAAATCTGACTGTTTAGTTGGTCAGTGAAATCTTAAGGCTAAAATATTCTGAGCCTTGCATGGTGGTACATGCTTGCAATCCCAGTACTCTGGGAGGGGGAAGCAGGAGGATCACAAGTTCAAGCCCAGCCTGGGTAACCTAGCAACTCAGCAAGACCCTGTCTCAAAAGAAAATAGGGCTGGGGACATAGCTCTGCGTGAAGACCCTGGGTTCAACCCCCAGAACTGGGGTGGGTGAGTGGGTGGTTATTGCTGTTGGGGTTTATGAAATACTGAAAATGCCTTCGCAGGACTCCAAAAGCCTCAGGCACTGGAGACCTAGAGGGAAGATGGAACCACCACTCAGGGCTGGCTGGCTCCTGAGCCGCCTCCATCAGACCAGCATGCTCAGGTGGTCCCCAGAGAAGGGTGTCACACGGAAGAAGCCTGCATGAGCAGCAGGACCTCTGTGGGAAGGAGGGACAGGGCATCAAGGGCACTGAGAAGACACAGTTGAGTTTACACATACCAAGGGACCGGTGCTTAAATATCATAATAGGCTCTGCAGGTACAAAGCTGCCACCCTGATGAAGAAACAAAGGCTTAAAGTCCTGTGACTTACTGGGGAAATGTGGGCATGGTCTGAATTTTATGTAGCATGATATAATTAGCTGACTATCTCATGATAATGGCATTCTGTGTACACAGAAGAACATGTGTGTTTGTAGCAGGTTCTGATGAGGATTTGGAGGTGAGATTCCACTGTATAAAAAACGTGCTTTCAAACCCTCTGGCAGGAGAGGAAATGCAGGTGTGAACCAGCAAGTGGATGAGTGTGACAGCAACATACCACCTGTGGCAAAGGATGCTCGTTGAATTCGGGTGGAAGGAATATGGGTATTCATCCACCCTTAGTTCAGATTTTCTGTGTCTGAGAATTCTGAAACTAAAAAATCTTGGGGGAAGAATTCTGTGTTAAAAAAAGGGAAATTGGGCTGGGGATTTAGATCAGTGGTTTCGCCGCCTGCTGCGCAAGCACAAAGACCCAAGTTCAATCCCCGATACCAAAAAAAAGGGAAATTAAAGAAAAAATGTGACCTAGGTTGAGATTTGTATCTTCAAAGTGCTTAAATTTATACAAGTAAGCAACAAAGCACTCTCCTTTTCCCAGACCCTCCCTCTGTGGCTACAGCTGACATCTTGACCCCCGGCCCCTCTCAGAAAGCACCCAAGGGAGGTGGTTGGGGAGTGACCCCGATGGTTTGCCCTGGATATTTACTGGACAGTCATAGTGAAAGAAAGGATTATATGAGCTGAGCAAAGATGAATGCTCTGAAAGCTGAGGCACAACAAGGTCAGAAGAGACTGGTGTCATAATCTAGACAGAATTCATGCTTCCCCACAATGGGCTAAAGTCCCATGACTGCTGGTCACAGGCAGAGAGAGCCAGAGGAAGGACAGAGGGGACAGGAAACACCCCAACTGTCTGCTGAGGGAGAGATGCCCCTCACTGGCTTTTGAACACCTTCCTCCATACATAAAGCACATAGCCAGTCAAGTCACAATGACAGTGACCATTCACAGCTGTGCATCCATCATCACTAAGGCTAGATGTGTCACTGCCTCCAACAGAAACCCTTGCCTGTGAGCAGCCTCTCCTCATTTCCCCCCAGATCCCCATTTCTGGACCCCAGTGATCATCAGTCTATATTCTGACCCCATGGTTTTTAAAATTCTGGGCATTTCATATGAATGAAGTCCTACAATAGGGCCCTTGCGACCAGTTTAACATTCCCAAAGTTCATCCATAATATCATGCTTATCAGTGATTCTTTCCTTTTCATTGCCAAATAATACTCCACTACTGTTCCGATGTAATAGCCACATTTTATTCATTCACTGATCACTATGTGGATATCTGTGTTGCTTCTACTTTTTGACTATTATGAATAGTCTTAGGGGCATTTATGTACAAGGTTTTAGACAATTTTTAACATATACAAAACAAAAATTGTATGTGTAAACAGAGTGACCTGAGAGGCTTTGATGCATATACATTGTGTGATGTTCAAAGTTAGGTCAAACATATCTATTTCCTCAAACATTTGTCATTTCTTTTTCCTTTTTTGGTACCAGGGATCGAACTCAGGCCCTTGCGTTTGTGCAGCAGGCAGTGAAATCACTAAGCTAAATCCCCGGCCCTTGTCATTTCTTAATGATGAAAACATTCAAAATCCTTCAAGTGCTCTAAGCTGTATAGAAATTTTTGTTCACCCATGTTTTGATTCCTCTTGGTGATACATTTAGGACTAGAATCCTTGGACCTCATAATATCCAGACATTTAACATTTTAAGGAATTACCAAACTTTTCCGAAGTAGCTGCAGAATGTTACATTCCCACTAGTAGTGTATGATAGTCCTAATTTCTCTCAGTCCTTGCCAACACTTGTAATTGTTAACAATTTTCATTTTAGCCACCTTAATTCTTTAGGAAAATGCCTGTTTGAATCCACTGCCCCTTCTGGGGGATGGCGCTTGGGATCAAATCCAGGACCTCACACATGCAAAACAGGTGTTGCACACTGAGCTACATCTTCAGGCCTGCCCATTATTCAATTAAGTTAGATATCTTTGTTACTGAATTCCAACAATTCCCTATATGCCCTGTCCCTTAAGAGATACATGATTTGCAAAAAGCTATTTTTCCCCATTCTGTGGGTTGATTTAAAAAAATTTTTTTTTTTGGTACTGGGGATCGATAAAATTTTCTTAACAGTGTCTTTTGAAGCACAAAGTTTTAAATTTTGATGTAGTTCAATTTATCTGTTTTCTGCCTTGTCAGGTGCTCTCTTATTTAACTGCTCACGGTTATTGAATTATTAATCTTGTTCTACAAATGAGGATGATGAAGGCCAATGAGGTTAAGTCAAGGACCCCAGTCTCACACACAGCCATGGCACGAGGTCCTGCCAGGTGTAACCTCCACAGTTGAATGTAAGGAGCTTTGGGCACGTATTGAGGGCTGAACAGGAACTAGGGCTTTCCACCCAGGCCAGGGATCACTACTCATATGTTCCCAAGGATCATCCTGTGATGTAGCTGATTTTTAAAGAAACTGCTCAGACATTAAACATTCAACTGTCTAGGGAAGCTGCCATTACTCAAAATAAGGTAGTGTTGGTGCTCATCTTTAAAAGCTGCATGACAGTTAGCAGCACTTTTATCAAGTGCTCAATTAGGAGCCATGAATGAAACATACAGTCAATGTTTAAAACCTACTACAGTGAAAGATGCATTGCCTTTATTCCTCTCACCTCCCCCTCTTCAAACACACTTACCGCATTGTTCTTGCCACTTTCTAGAGCAATTCTGGACGTCCTCTTTCCTGAGTGTCTTTAGTTGTACTTTTGTGGCTGAGTAACCTGAATTGATTTGAAACACTGGACTTTTGTGGTCATTTTGACTTTTGGGAAGAGCCAGAAGTCACACAGTGCCATATCCAGTAAAGAGGTGGATGAGGACATCCTGTTGTATTTTTATGAGCCTGCCCTTCTGTTGGGTGATACTTGGCAGCAGCCATCAGTGTTTTTGATCACAATTGGTAAAGACCCTCACAAAAGAGGTCTTCCAGAACTGCTTCAGAAAGTGGCAAGAACAATGGGGTAAATGTATCTAAAGTGAGGGGAAGGACCGTGAGGGGGATTCATGATACTTTTACAGTAATAAAATTTAAAAATTTAAAATATCCACCATATATTTTGATCACACGTTGTATGGTCAGTGTGGACCTGAGTTTATGAAAAAGCCAAAATTCCTGGGCACCAAATCTGAAGAATGAGCCAAGCTAAAGGCTGTATTGTGTCATTGTGCATTTATATGTACAATACCACTACGCACCAATCAAGACAAAGTATGGGAAACTGACCCCCGCCAGCACACAGGAGGTGAGCTGCTCCCAGCACACAAGAGGAGGCTTCTGGGCGGCCGTACCACCCCTGCCAGCACCCAGGAGGTGAGCCAAGTGGGCCCCAGCAGCAGCACCCCCACCCCCGCCATCCCGGTCGAAATGAGAAGACACATAAACAAGTCTCAAAACCAGACTTCCAGATCACCTACAGCAACCCCAAAGGGAAAAAAGATGGAACACTCTGATACACAACCACCTGTACTCCCTGAACTGGCATCAAAAGAGGATCTGGAAAAAATGAAATCAGAAATAATTTCTCAGATAACAGCAGAGATTGTGCTCAGAGTGCAAGACATGATTAATAAATCTAGAGAGGAGCTCAGGAACATGATGGAATCCCAACATAGGAAACAAGTGGAATCCATAAAACAGATGCAAACAGATTTCCAGGAGATTAAAAACTCCATTGAAAGTCTGCACAGCAGAATGAGCCAATGTGAGGAGAGAATTTTAGATACAGAAGATAAGATTGCAATTAGTGACCAGGAAAAGAAAAATTTCTTTAAAATTGTAAGGGACCATGAGAAATCAATCCAGCAGCTGATAGACGATGCAAACAAGAATAACATAAGACTGATCTGAGTCAATGAAGAAACAGGAGAGAGTGCAGATGACATAAAAAAACTGTTCACAGAGGTGATGGCAAAAAACTTCCCAAGGAGGGGAAAAGAACTCGACATACAGATAAGTGAGGCACATAGGACTCCAACTAGCCTTGATCAAAAAAAAATCTCTATGTCTTTCCTTACACCAACACTACCTAGATTACTGTAGCTTTAGAGGAAGTCTTAAAATTAGGTACTAAATGTCTTCCAACACTGTTTTATTTTTTTTCTTTTTCTAGGTCCTTTGTACTCCTACATAACTTTTAAATTTTTTTAATAACTTTTAAATTTCAATATCCAATTCTTCATTTATAGCAAGTATACGCAGACCTGAATTTTTATATATACCTTGTGTTTTCTAATCCTGCTGAATTCAAATACAAGTTCTAGGGGCTCCTAGAGATTTCTTAATATTTTCTCTGTGATGATGATTTCATCTACATATAAAGATTTTACTTCTACCTTGTCAATCCTACGCTATTGTTTCTTTTTATTGCCAGACTATTTTGGTTTGGGCCTATGTTTCAAAGTTTAATGGACAGATGAAGAGTAGGCATATCTGCCCTTGTTCCCCACCTTAGGGAGAAAGCATTGTATCTTCTCCATTCATATAAGGTGTTTTTGCTGGAAGGATGGAGTACATGTCTTTGATCTGTTGAGAAGGTTCTGTTCTACTTCTAGTCTCCTGATAGCTTTTATACCATGAACAGCTGTAGAATTTAGTCCAATACTTTTTCTCCAACTAGTGACAGGATCATATGGCTTTTTCCTTTCTTCTGTTAAAATGATGACTTTTGGGGGTGGATCTTCCAGTGCTGAACCAAGACTGCCATCCCTATAATAAAACTACTTTCTACATCCTGCCAGATCTGACTTCTAATAGTTTGTTTTGTTAAACAAATTTCTGGTTTTGGTACTGGGGATTGAACTCGGGTCGTTGCACTTGTGAGGCAGGTGGCGGAACCACTGAGCTAAATCCCTGGCCCTTCTTAAACAAATTTCTATCTATGTTCACACTTTTTTCTTCTATTATCTTTATCCAGTTTTAGGATTAGCACAATGTTGATTTCCTAAAATGAGGGGAGAAGTGTTCCTTTTTTCTGCTTTAAATGTTTGATATCATTTATCAGTTAAAATGTACATGAGCCTGCTGTTGTCATATAGGTAGGTTTTCAAGCTAGGAATATACTTTCTTTAATAGGTGCTATTCAAATTTTATATTTCCTCCAGAGTCAGTTTCATTAATTTGTCTTCCAAGGTACTTCTTAGAAGTTGTCAAATTTATTTCAAAACAGATTTTTGTAATATGCTTTCTATAGCCTTTTAAATTCTGTAAAATCTGTGGTAATGTCTCCTAGATCTTGATATTGTAATTTTAAAAGTGTATAATTGATATTGTGTAATAGGAAGAAAAAGTCTAAAGGAGCAGGGGAAGTGGGAGGGGTAGGGAAAAGAAAAAATATGAGAAAAGGAAAAAAATGGAGTCTTTGCAAATAGGGAAGGGTGGAGGGGGTGAAGGGAGGGCAGGGGAAGGGGAAAAAAATAAGAAGCAAGATACTCAGGTAAAGGTACAAGATCCCAATGATGAATGTAACTGTATTTTATACCTAAAATGTACCAATAAACTTTATGGGGAAACAAAACAAAACAAAGTATGGGAAACCTTCTCTTAAGGTTGAAAGTAGATCCCAGTCTCAAAAGATACCCAAAATGTTTCTGGCCATGGGAGTCAGATAAAAACATATTCCGGAGGATATTTATAAGATGTATAAAAGATGATCATTTTGATATATTTTAAAACACTTTGATAGACAAACTGACCATCTTTCTCCTTCTTGGTTATATCTGGTGATTTTGAGCTACAAATGATTTCACATGTGGTTCAAACCTCTCATTTTAGTGGGGAAATTGGCGTACAGAACACTGAAGTTCTGTCCTCAGCCATCATAAGAACACCAGCAGAACTGGGACTAGAACTAAGAGGCCCCAGTCTTCATGTTCTGACTCTAACATTCATCGTCTTTGCTTGGCTTTCAGTGTTTATGATTTCTCCTTTCTCTCTCCTGCAGGCCTCCAAGTGGACCACGCCATACAAGACTCCTCTTGTGCAGGATGGGGAGCATGCTCCACCACTATCATTTCCAGCTGGATCCTTTCCTGATGCCAACTTAGCTAAACATCTCAAATCCCTGCAGATGATTCTGACAGCAAATAAGAGAGACACATTTTATAAAGTGAGTTCTGAATGAGATACTGCCAAACTTTATTCCAAAAACCAGGCTCTAGTTTCTAACCTAAGAAGTAGATGGCTCTCTGCCTGCTGTTTCTGCTTCTCTCCCCTCATTTAGGAGAGAGGGCCAAGGCTGTGTCTTGAGGGACTGTTTCACAAGGAAAAACCAGGGCAGGGCATGGTCCCAGGATGGGCCTGAGCAGCGTGGAAGGGAGCAAGCTGAGGATTCTGGGAAAGACACTGGACTCACTGCAGGGTCAGTTCCCAGGGCGATCTGGTCTCTCTCGGCTGGAAACGGGGCTGAGTGCTGACATGGGGGTTTCCCACAGCTTCTACTAGCCTCCAAAGGCATATTTGTCATTGGAGGCTCTTGATGAAGCGGTACATAAATATCTGACTGTTATTAAATACAAAACAAAACAAAAAAATATTCCACGGGAACCAAATGAAAACCAGCTGTGAGGAGGACAGGCCAAAACCTCAGTGTAAGAGCAAAAGGCTTGGCAGAAACACTTGTTGATTGTGTTATTTACTTGTCTGCATAGGGATCTACGGTGCCTATGAGTCATATATCACATTACTGAAGCATTCTTATCCGAAGTCCTTGCTATGCAAGAAATGAGCATTCTACTCCACTCTGGAATTCCAAGATGTGCAGTGGATGAGTCAGAATTGGAATTTTAATTCAGGACTGATCCATCAGGTCAGCCCTGTTCCTGTCTGCCAGACTGGATACTATCTTACAGCCTATGTGACAGTTGGTGCTAAACTTTTCTTTTAATCGATCATTTGTGAATCACCAGATCTGCAGAATGCAAATTCTTTTTTGCATAAACTTTACAAAAATGCAGATTATCCTAAGGGAGTATTGTGAATGCAACTCAGAAATCACAACTGTGAAATACATATCTAACGCTGGCAGTGTAGTTAAGGCTAGGGAATAAAATATAGGTGAAGGTCAGTCCTGGAACCATGGAACTCGCAAACTTTCAAAACTAAGGAGGGCCACCGGATTAGGAGACTGGGAATGTGAACTTCTCAAGGACATACCAAAATTGCTCTTAGGAGTCACTGTTTTCTCCTTAGACTGAACTTGAAAATGTTTTGCCATTTCTCACCACACACTGCTGAACCCACACTTGGAACAAAGTAAATACATCAAAACCCTAAGAGCTCTAGTCACAGGATGAGGAAAAATCCCAGGAGGATAAATTGTAGCAGCAACTGAAAAACACTTGTTGAGCTCCTGAACAGAACCATGCCTGGACACCCTACAGTTCACCACCTTAAGGCCATTTCTTTGTGTTCCAAACAGGATAGAAAGAGATCCAGGAATATGGAGTCAGGGCCAATCTCCAAATATCCTACTCCATTCTCAGTTGGGGCCTTGAAAGTAAAGAAATTCCTAACTTTACATGGCAGCCTCTGAAGAGGGGAGAAGCTGAGTGGGGCCTTTTCTCTGTGGAGCCCTTTACACTCCATGGGTAGAGTGCAGCTATCCTTTGGCAGCCAGATGGAGTACAGACAAAGAATACGGTCTGTCCAAGGCCCCTTCTTCATGAGATGTAATAGGAGCAAAGGCAAATGGCAGTTCTGTGGTATTTTAAATTTTTGATCCTATAGCTTGAGATTAAATTGATCTAACACATTGAGAGAGAGAGAGAGAGAGAGAGAGAGAGAACTAAGGCTGGCCTTGAGCTCTTGGGGATCCTCCTGCCTCAGACTCCCAGTGCTGGGATTGCAGGCAGATGTGTCACCCAGTTCTTACCACACATACTTCTCATTTAAATTTTTAAAAACTGTATTCAGTTTTTAAAACCGTCCTCATCGTGTTAAACTAAAAAGGATAATTCTCCTTTGGCGATGTCAATTTACCAGACTTTTCTTTCCTTCAAGCCCTATCTCCATCCCCAGTGTCATCCAGCTGTCTTCACTCACACTCTGTCACCAAGTCATTAACCTTTGCAAGTCTGGTTCCCCAGGCCTGATCCACACCCTGTGTTTCAACCCCTCCACCATCAAAAACTCTTCTGGTCGTTTCCCGCTAACCTCAATAGTGTTATGATCACACCTGGAGACCACATTAAATTGCTGCTGTTCTGGGGTACGTGATGGGGGAAGGAGGTGGAACACAGCCACTTGGGTTGTACCAGTCAGCCTCACTAATCTGGATATGTCTTCCAGACCATTATTATGCCCCTTCCTGGGAAAATAAAGGTACTTTCTGTCTCTAGTAGGGATCTGCTTTGGATTCTTCCTTCACAAAGGAACAGTATTTGGGGGAGACAGACTAAAGAACATAGGTGCTAAATGACACAGCAAACTTTTAGAACATGAAAACTTCTTTAAATCAAAAGAATTATCTTGCTACACTATTGATAAAGCCTGAAAATATCATGCTAAGTGAAAGACGCCAGACATAAAAGGTCATATTGTCATACTATCTGTGTGATGTGCCCAGGATAGGCACACCTGCAGACAGAAAGGAGACTGGTGCTTGCCAAGGGGTGGTGAGGGGGACAGAGAGTGACCACTCAGTAGTGTGAAGTTTGTTTTGGGGGTGATGAAAATGTTCTAAACCTAGAGAATGGTAAAGGTAGCAGGACTCTGAGTGTACTAAAAACATTGAACTATACACTTTAGAAAAGGATGAGATTTCTCACTTATGAATTATAACTCAATAAAGCCAAGACTTAATAAACATCTTGATTTCAGGCAATTCTGGCTTCATGAGTCTGTGAGACACAGAGATGACTCAGCCTTGGAGGCCTGATCAGCCAAGAAGGCCCCAGGCCTCTGGTCCTGCCCACATCCAACTCTGATTTTTAAACAGCCTACACAACCTTTAACTGAGGGCAGCTCTTATTCTCTCCCTGGAGTTTTCCTTGCTGTCCTGTCCCTGGACAGAAGTGACCGCCTCTCAGCACTTGATACATAAGGACAAATGTTCTTAGTGACATCAGCACCCACTTTTACATCTCTGCTTCTCACACTGGACTAAGCCCACAGTCAGTGTCTCATGAGTTACTGATCCTGAGTTCAGTTACCAACACAGTGTCCAGCACCAGGTTTTCAAAAGATGCTCAGTAATTTTTTTTTATGTCTACTCAGGGCACCTGTCTAGAACACATGAAGCCCTATGTTTGCACTTCAGCACCGCTCTAGAAAAGGGATACAGCATGGTCACATATAGCCATCTAGTTCAAATGTTTACATATCTATTGACATTTTTACAATTCAAATCTTGACTAATGAAAAGTTACAGTGGATCCTAAAGTTACGACTGCCTTGACATATGAACAACTTGGATTACAATCAGAATTTTAGTTTTAACTTACGACCAAAGTCTTGAGTTGTAACGAATGCCAGCCACTTGTATCTTAGATACAGATTTAACCCTAAAGAGTTCTGGAAGGAACATTACAACACTAGATCCTATGTGGGGTTAACTGAGAAATCCCAGGCCAATCTCTAAGGACACTGAGATCCACCTGGAAGAAAGTGTGGCCTAAAATTATACAGGAGAGAGACTTTGAAGGCAATTGACCAACTTGAGTTACAACTAGCGCTCAGGAACAAATTGAGTGCTTAAGTCAAGGGTCCACTGAGAACTAATTCAACATCTTGACTGCACAGCACGCCGGGTGTTCCTGAGGAAGGGAGTGACCAATGGCCCTGCTGTAGGATGCAGAAGCCAAGGTTTTCCTTAAGTGGCTTGCGGAAACATGAGGGCGAATCTCACCCAACTGCTTCTTTACCCAAGTGACGAGAAGGAAAAAAAGCTGACTTATGAGATGTCAACCTCACTTGCTCTCACTACCCAGTTTGAGGGGAATCATACATTTTGCCCACCAACCCGACAGCTCCACCACCATGAACACCATCCCCTTTTCCAAGAAAGTGAGCATGTGGGAAAGCCAAATGACAAGCTATGTTTTAAACTCAGTGTTTTTTTTGGGAAAAATGATGCTGTGATCCAGGAAATGAAGATCTCTAAAATATTCTGAGAAACAATGCCAGCTCTCCCCAGGTGTGACTGGGGCAGCCCTCCCCTGGTTGAGTTCAGTGCTCAAAAAGACCGAGCAAACTGTGAGATGCAAGCCAAGCGCAGTTACTGAAGAGCACAAGAAGCGCCCAGTGCCTGCTGTGCCGGGCATGTGATGCGGAGATCAGAGCCAGCTCTCCAATGGCCACACTCACACCCGGCTTCAGCAAGGACAAGTGCACAAGAGCCAGTCACCTGCACTTCCTCTAGCAGCGCACCTGAGCCTGGGGCAGCTGAAGGACAGCAACCTACACACATCCGTGTCCAGGGAATGCTGAAAGCTCTCTTCTGCAGTAACCAGCAGACTTCTTTAGTGATTTGTGCTCTCAGAAAAAAGGTCAACATTAAGTGCATCCTTTTTCCATAAGGACGAATACCAAGTAGGTTTCAGCCCTCAGCCCTCAGCAAGAGCTTGCTGTGTTCTTACCTCAGCAGCCTGGGTCTCCTGATGCAGCAATGTGAGGCCGGTCAGGTCTTCTAAGAAGGAATGTGAAGAGTTAAACACCTTTGCCAGGAAATTAAATCCTTCTTGTTCATATTGATCAAGTACCTGTAAAATATTTGTATTCTTAGAAAGGAAGCTGCAGATTTTAAATGAACACTGAAAGATTTTCATTTCTAATAAGTATTTGTCAAAAAAGGAACTAAAATTAGAATTAAGTATAATAATGCAATCTGCTAAGTAAAAAACTGGGAAACTTCAGTATTCTTCTTCCTCTTCCCCCTCCTTCTTCCCCTCCTCCCCCCCTCCTTCTCCCCTCCTCCTTCTTAGAAACAACAATATCATCTTCCAATTTAGATGCCAATTTTTCCCAAATAAAGTAAGTTCCATGCAAATTCACTAACAATTCTGGAAGAGTTGAGGTTATTGGTTCTGAAGCTCCCTTGTTAGAAAAGAAACAGCAGGTAAGGGATGAGCCAAGATAAAATGCAAAAGAAGGGCAAGGGAAGGATAAAAGGTTTTTGTTACAAACATGACACACCAGCTAGCCAGACGTTTTTAAAAAATAATTTTTTAAATGGAAAAATAAATGTCAACAGGCACTTTACATTATCCAAAGGGTCAAAAAACAAATGAAAATTGCTCAATGTCACAAATAATCAGATAAACGAAAACTAAAACTAAAACCACAATGAAATATAGTAAGTCCCTGTCTTAAGAATGAGATCCATTCCGGAAGAACATTCATAAGTCAATTCAATCACCTGACAAAGTGAATGTTATACTATATTTTCACTTTTGTTTCCATGATTATTCCTTTACGCTTCCTAGCAGTCACCACTGCTTCTCTTCCCGGACTGACTGAACAATGTACACTACCACACTGTACAATGTACACTACCACACTGTACAAAAAGCACACAGTAGCACAACTGTGACAATGTCTGGGATACATGTGAGCTATTTCTGTGATTTCTTTGCATTTATGAATGTTTGTAATGCGAGGTCCATTTGTGTTTGTGAAAGTCTGCAACCTCAATGTAAGTTGGGGACTTAACTGTACCACTTTGAATCTTCCCAAAAGTCTAAAATTAAAAAGACAGAAACACCAAGGATATAGAATCAGGACTTTCATGAAAACACAAAATGAGAACATCATTTTATAATTTTAACATTTATGTGCCCCATGATCCTGCGATTCTACTCTTAGATATACACCCAACAACAAAACTGTGTGCATATGTGCACCAGAAGACCAACACAAGCACAGCACATCAACTCATAGTAACGCTATTTGTGATAACCCAAGATTAGAAGCCACTTAAATTTCCGTCAGCAGTACAGTGAATAGGTGTATTGTGTTATATTCATGCAACAGAATACTATGTAACAGTGATGGCACAGCCAGCTGTGGCATGCATGCCAGTTCACTGACACTGTTACATAGTACTAGGAACAACATCTACACTCTTTCAACAATGTTGCATAGGAGAAGAGAGAAGCAGAATGCATTGTTTGACATCTATATAAAGGTAAAAACAACCAGGTGAAATGAATCTATGGTGTTAGGACTCAAGACATCAGTGACCTGTGGAGAGATTATAACTAGAAGAGGGCACAAGGGATGTTCAAGATGCCAGTAATATTTGCTTCATTATCTGGGTATTGGCTACATAAGGTGCATATTCTGAGAATTCATCAAGGTGAACACTTAAGATTTGTGCACTTTTCTGTATATATGCTATTCTTCCATAAAAGAATAGAAAGTACAAGGCCAGTAGTTTTGAAAAAATTAAAATATGAGAAAAATAAAGAGTTCTTAGAAGCAAATAAAAATGATGGTCACATTTAGGGATTAATGATGATAGGAACTGTAAACAAGAAAGCAAACAGTAAACTACAACTTGGAAAAAATAGGTAAAAGAATAAATATTTTAAAAAGATAGCAGACACTGAAGACAAACCCAAGAAATCAATGGCACATGAACAGAGATGGGAGAGGCAATAACATAAGACACAGGTTTTTTTGTTGTTTGGTTGGTTTTTTTTTTTTTTTTTTTTTGAGACAAGGTCTTGCTGTGTAGTTCAGGCCAGCCTTAAACTTACTATGTAGCCAAGGCTGCCTCAGCCTCCTGAGTGCTGGGATTACAGGTGTGTGCCACCACACCTAGCAAGACATAAAAATTTTTAAAAAAAAATTTCTTCTGGAAAATGAAAATGCATGAACCCTTCAATCCAGCAGCTCTACTTCTAAGACTTTCTACACAGATATGGGCACAAAAACCGATGTAAGAATGCTCAGTGAAACATTATTTGCAGCAAAAAAAAGATTGGGAATAATTATCCTTTAGTAGTACATTAATTATGGCTGTGGCAGTTAGGGTAGAGCATTAATTTAATTAGCTTGCGGATCCACCCAAGAGATTGGAGGAAGACACTTCTGGTTGAGATGTTTCTGCATTGGAGCCAGTCAACCATGGACTGCATTTCTTGAAACCATGAGCCAAATTAAATCTCCCCTCCTTTAAATTGTGGGTGCTGAGTATGTGTCCAGTCCTAAGAAAGCTATTACAGAAAACTGGTACCAGAGAAGTGGGGTCTCTGCTGTGACTACACCTGACCGTGTATTTTAGAACCCGTTAGAACTGGCTTATGAGAGGAGTTTGGAAAGGTCTGGAGATGCGGGTTAGAGAAGTCCCATACTGCTGTAAACAGAGGCTGATGACAGTATTCTGGTTGGAGCTCAGAAGACCAGAATGCTGATAGGAATGCAGACAGTAAAAGCCAGGCATGAGAAGTTTCAGTTGGGAATGAAGACTCCATTGGCAGTTAGACTAGAGGTCATGTGTGTTATGCTCTGACAGAAAATTTTCCTACATTTTACCCATGTCCTGAGACTTTGCAAGAGATTGAGATAAAGGGCAATGGACTATTTAATCTGATAGAGAAACTTTCAAGACAGCCCAACATTCAGGCTGTGGCATGGGTACAGCTGGCTTCTTCTAGCTAGATTTAGACCTGGGGCCTAAAAGCAGAGCAAAAAATTTTGAAAAACATAAATTTTGGTCCAGAAGGAACCATTTGTCAAGCTGGGGCCAAAGGAGGTGTGGCGGCAAGAGATTAGCACCATTAAAAAGAAATAAAATACTGTACTTTACACAGGTACAAAAAGAAAAATGCCTTGAGGGGGTATCTCCCAAATTAGCAAGACACCACCTAAAGCAGGCTTGAAAGTGCAGAAGTATAACCATTCATCTGAGAAGAGAGTCCCTGGCACCCCTGCTCCTGAAAGGCTGCCTAGAGAATTGGTTACCCAGGCTTCATTTCACCATACTCAACCATATAGACACTCAAAGGCTGCTGCAGCCCTGGTCCAAAGGGGCCTGGCTACTGTTCTCACTGACAGTAGACCTTGGGGATGCTATATAATACTGGTTTTTATCAGCATGCAGAATGCAAGAGTTATGGGGTCAAGGAAGCTTCCACTCACACTTCAAAGGAAGGCCTGGGAGGCCAGGTATGGAGGGCCTGAGAGAGCAGTGAGTGAAGCTATGGGAATGAAGCCAAAGGTGCAGTGAAGACCTCATGAAGTTGGGGAAGCAAGGAACATGGAAAATCTGCCAAGGAAAGATGCAGCCTGAGAGAGGCTGTATAAACCAGCAAGGCCACAGGGGTAGGGCTTCCCATGTCCTTTGGAGCTCTCATTTTATCACTGTGTGCTTCAGATGCCAAGTATGAAGGTACAGGTCTTAATGTTTGCCCTACTAGATTTTGGTCTTGGTTTGACTCAATTCTTTTCTATCCTTGTACTCCTTCCTTTTGGATTAGGAATATTTAACCTATACTATTATATCTTAGAATTACAGAACTTGCTTTTGAATTTAACAGGGGTTTACAGCTAAGAGTTTGCTTTGAATCTCAGAAGAGACTCTGACTTGGCCTTCTGAGCAATGCTGGAACTGTTGAGACCTTGGGGGAAGGAATTATTACATTTTTAGTTACACTGAATAGTTGTACCACATTAGGTAGAATTATGAACTTGCTCTTTGCTTTATTTGGAGATTAAGTATGGTTCAAGGAGATGCACTTGGGTATGAAGTTGACAAGAGATGGGATGTCTGGTTAGGATGGAGTGTCAACTTGACTTGGGGATCAACTCAGGTGACTGGTGGAGTGTACCTCTGTGTGTCTAGGTGGGTCACAGAGGTGCAACCTTAGGGTCTATGTCTGGTCCCTTTCCCTGTCCTCTCTGGCATTGCTCCCCTGTTCTGCTTCCTGACCACCATGAACTAAGTATTTTTGCTTCACCACACCTTTTCTCCATTATGTTTCTGGCTGGGAGCCAGCTGAATATGATTGAATCCTCTGATACTGTGAGCCAAATTAGAACACTCTTCCTTTTAAGTTGTGGGTGTCAGGTATTGCAAACATCCACCAACAGGAAAGCCTCTAATGCAATGGTATATTTATAACCAATTCTATATCCATTAAAACAATGAGGTAGCACTATAATTCTGATAAAATTTTACTTCCAAGACACAGTTATATATTAAAAAGTAATAACCAGGACTGTGTGCATAAAATCTGTGTTTAAAAATAATGTGGATGGAAGAAATGAAGGCAGGGGGAATGTAGATACATACATGCTTGTTTCTAGATCTGACATCCCTGGAAGAATACACATACACAAATTGGCAGAAGTAGATCTGCCTTTATATACTCTTATTCTACAAGTCCAGTGTCTCCAATCTGAACATCTACAATGCAATGCTTCAAAATCTGAAACTGAGTGCAGACGTGACCCTACAATTCCCACCTGACCTGGATTCTGCACCTGACTTTCATGTGCTGTGTTGCAGTCAAAACACAGGCATATTAATGTACTGGAGAAAATTACATTCATGCTAAGGATATAAGATGTACATAAAGTAGAAATGAATTTTGTGTTTAGACTTGGGTCCCATCCACAAGATTTCTCATTATGTATATGCAAATATTCCCAAACCTAAAAATTTCCAAAATATGAAACACACATTCTCAAGCACTTCAGATAAGGGGTACTCAACCTTCGCTACTTGAATTTATTAAAACCATGTACATATATTACTTTATTTAAATAACATTAAGATCTTAATTTACTGAGTTTAAAGGGCTCAGAAGAGGCAAAGGAAGACTCCTAAGCCCCTGATAAAATGGCTACAAAGTAGAGATAGCTCTCTCCAAGGGACAGGCAGTGCAGAGGCAAGGACAAGCAACTCTGCTACTGAGAAGCTAGGAGTAGGACCTGGGGCACAGAGGTGCTCAGAGTTCAGCGCCACCAGAGAGGGGTGGGGTGGGCTATAGACTGTGGGTGGAGTGGGGATGGCCAGGACCATGGTGTGTGGGGTGAGGGGTGAGGAAGAAGGCGGGGAGGAAGCACAGAAACAGTGCTGCACAGCCTGAGGCCCTGCGCAGGACAGAGAAGTGCCGAAGAGAAGAGCTTAAAACGCACCTCAGCTCAGACCTGGGGACTGGCAGGCTAGGTAAGACAGGCAAGGTCAGGGAAACTGAGGCCAGCCAGCACTCACACAGGGACTGAGCAGGGGCCCGGGCGGGAAGGAAGGCAACCTACAGGCCAGTGGGAGCAGAGCGGGGTGCCTGGCAGAGCTGCTGGAGCAGAGGCTGAGCAAAGGCAAATCTTAGGCTGATCAGCCAAGGAAATTAATCTGACAGCCCACCGCCTGGATAAAAAGGCATTTGATAAGTCAACCCTCAGTAATAACAACATTCCTTATAAACCAGAATGTTATCTCAGGAAGAATGTATATGGAAATTAAACGCCTTTTTTGAAATGGTAAATACTTGTGCTTAATAGTCACTTATTTCTCAGTATACCCCTAGATTTGGTAAACAGCTACTTTGTGCCAGGAGTCCAGTGAGATAAAAGGAAAAAAACAAAATAAAACAAGCGAAAAATGAGCAAAACTTGGATTAATTCCTGACATGATACTTTGCTGCATCTTATACTTCCAGCCTTTAAGCCCATGTTTCACTATGCCACAATTTTGTAGTGCCACAAATCTGAGAGTGGAGAATCTAATAGAGGGCAAGATGAAGAAAAGGCTTCCCTTCCCCTGTAATTAGGACATACAGAAAGTTTAATCCTGAAGCATTCTGAATAGCACTAGCTGAAAACTGTGTGGAAAAACTTAATCCTCTAGGGCCTTATTTAACCATGCAAGATTTTTCCTGAATTCTCTTCTTGTGCAGTGAAGTTAATCTGTTATGAGAATAACAACTTATAAAAGGTATGAGGATCCTCACACCCCCACCAATAAACAGTTTAATCTTCTTAAAGGGAAAATGTGTTTAAACTATCTAAAAGAAAGAAACAAAAAGATTCAGGTCAATGAATCTGAGCAATAATCTTGTCAGTCTACAAATATCCCACACCTCTTAAATAATGGACAGTCCTGACCACATACTGTGTAACACACACATATACCATGGAAGGTTATATGTACCCTAAAGGTACTGGTAGAGCTGGTTAAATAAAGAAGCACAACTCACTCTTGTTAAAAAGATAAGGATCCCTTCCAGATCCAGTTTTCCTTGTGTGAAGCCAAGGAGGCTACCTCTCTTGTGGAAACTTCCTGCTAATTGCTTTTTTAAAATTAATTAATTCTTTTTTTTTTTGGCATCGGGGATTGAACTCGGGACGTTGCACTTGTGAGGCAGGCGGTGGAACCACTGAGCTAAATTCCTGATCCAACTGCTTATTTTTTTTTTTTAATTAAATTCTTTTATTGGTACATTGTAGGTATACAACACAATTACATTTCTCATTGGGAATTGTACCTTTATATAATGCATGTTGGTTCTTATTTTTTTCCCCATTCCTAGCCCTCCCTTCATGCCCTCCACCCTTCCCTATTTACAAAGACTTTATTTCCATTTTTTCCATTTCTCATCATTTTTCCTTTCCCTTCTTTCCTTTCCCCTGCCCCTCCCACTACCCCACACCTTTGGACCTTTTCTTCCTATTTTACATTATCGATTATTCATTCTAATCATTGGTACATTTTAGGCATACAATATAATGACATTCATCATTGGAAATTTGCACCTTTACATAGTCTCTCTTGGTTCTTATTTTTCACCCTTGCCCAGCCCTCCCTTCAACCCCTCCAGTCCTCCCTATTTACAAAGATTTTGTTCCTATTTTTCCATTTTCTCATATTAATCCCATTCCCTTCTATCCTTTCCCCTAGCCCTCCCACTTCCTTCCCCTTTGCCCCTTTTCTTCCTATTTCACATGACCTATTATAAATTTAGTCCTTATTTACACTTTCAGTTTCTAACACCAGAGAAACTATTTGGTATTTACACATGTGTGTCCTATTTATTTCACTTAAGAGTATTGCCTCAATGTGCATCCACTTAGTTATAAATGTCTCTAATTTCTCATTTTTTATGGCTGAGTAGTACTCCATTTTATTAAAAAAACACATTTTCTTTATCCAGTCTCCAGTTGAGGGGCATTTGGGCTGTTTCCAAGTTTTAGCTATTATAAACTGTGCTGCTATGAACATGGGTGCACATATATCACTGTGGTATGATTCTTTTAATTCTTTGGGGAAGATCCCCAGCAGTGGAATAGCGGGGTCAAATGGGACTTCCAGTCCTAGTTCTTTGAGGTGTCTCCATACTGATTTCCACAGTGCTTGCACCAGTCTACACTCCCACCAGCAGTTGAAGCAGGGTTCCTCTTTCCCCATAGCCCTGCCAGCATTTGTTATTGGTTGACTTCATGATAACAGCTATTCTTTCTGGAGTGAAGTGGAAACTCAGCCTTGTTTTCATTGGCATCTCTTGAATGACCAGTGATGTTGAACATTTTTTCATGTATTTATTTGCTATTTCTACTTCTTTGTCTGAGAAATGTCTGTTCATTTCAGATGCCCATTTACAGATTGGGTCTTTAAATTTGAGAGGTCTGATCTTTTTAAGTTCTTTATAGATTCGAGATAGTAGACCTTTGTCTGAGGAAGAGAAGGTAAGGATTTTTTCCCACATTGTGGGTTGTCTCTTCACACTGCTGGTGGTTTCTCTTCCTTTGCAGAAGCCTTTTAATAAGAAGAGATCCCACTTGTTGATTGTTTGTGCTAGTTCACGGGCAACTGAGGTTTTGTTCATAAAATCTTTTCCTACACCGATGTCTTCAAGGGTTCTACCTAACCTCTGTTCCAACTGGTTCAGAGTTTCTATTTTAATATTTAGATCTTTAATCCATTTTGATTTTAGTTTAGTGCATGGCAAGAGATATAGGTCTGGTTTTAATCTTTGGCAAGTTGAAGCCCAATTTTTCCAGCACCATTTATTGAAGAGGCTATCTTTCCTCCAGTGAGGGTGTTTGGCTCCTTTATCGAAAATGAGATGACTGAGTGTGTCTGGCGTTGTTTCTGAATCTTCTAATCTGT
Source organism: Heterocephalus glaber (assembly GCF_053883595.1). Lineage (NCBI taxonomy): Eukaryota > Metazoa > Chordata > Mammalia > Rodentia > Bathyergidae > Heterocephalus > Heterocephalus glaber. Next base: position 737,359 of record NW_028258162.1, on the reverse strand, counting down.
TCCACTTGTCCTCAGGTCTGTTTCTTTGCCAGTACCATGCTGTTTTTATCACAGTAGCTTTGTAGTAGAGTTGCAGGTTGGGGATTGTGATATCCCCTGCCATGTCTCTGTTACCTAGAATTGCTTTTGCTATTCTAGGTCTCTTCTTGCTCCAAATGAATTTTTAGATTGTTTTCTCAAGGTCCATGAAGTATGCTGCTGGGATCTCAATTGGAATTGCATTAAATCTATATAGCAGTTTTGGAAGTATGGCCATTTTCACTATATTAATCCTTCCTACCCAGGAGCAGGGGATGTCTGTCCATTTTCTGATGTCATCTTCAATCTCTCTTTTCAGAGTGCCATAGTTTTCAGACAAGAGGTCTTTGATTTCTTTCATTAGGTTGATTCCTAGGTATTTCAGTTTTTTGGATGCTATTGTGAAAGGAATTATTTGCCCTATTTCTCTCTCAGTGAGTCTGTTATTCGTATAGAGGAAAGTTATTGACTTTTGTGTGTTGACCTTGTAACAAGCTACTTGACTGATTTTGGTTATTAAGTCTAGAAGACTTTTGGTGGAGTTCTTGGGGTCTTCTATATAGAGTATCATGTCATCTGCAAATAATGACAATTTGACTTCTTCATTTCCTATCTTTATTCCTTTTATTTCTTTCTCTTGTCTAATTGCCGTGGCTAATGTTTCCAGAACTATATTGAACAAGAGTGGTGATAGTGGACATCCTTGTCTTGTTCCTGATTTGAGTGTGAAGGACTTCAGTTTTTGACCATTTAGTATGATATTGGCTGTTGGTTTTTCATAGATGGCTTCTATCAGTTTGAGGTAGAGACCATCTATTTCAATTTTTTGTAGGGTTTTTATCATAAATGCATGTTGGATTTTGTCAAATGCTTTTTCTGCATCTATGGAGATAATCATATGGTTTTTGTCCTTGGCTCTATTGATATAGTGTATTACATTGATTGATTTGCATATATTGAACCATCCCTGCATCCCTGGGATGAATCCCACTTGATCAGGGTGTATGATCTTCTTGATGATCTTCTGCATTCTGTTTGCCAATATCTTATTAAGGATTTTTGCATCTATGTTCATTAGTGAGATAGGCCTATAGTTCTCTTTTTCAGTTGGGTCTTTCTCTGCTTTGGGGATGAAGGTGATGCTTGCTTCCAGGAATGAATTTGGGAGTATTGCTTCCCTTCCAATTTCATTGAAGAGTTTAAACAGTAGCGGCAGCAGTTCCTCTCTAAATGTCTTGTAGAATTCAGCAGTGAAGCCATCAGGGCCTGGGCTTTTCTTAGGTGATAAGTTTTTAATTACATTTTCAATTTCATTGGTTGATATTGGGTTGTTCAGAATTTTTAGGTCTTCTTCATTCAACTTTGGTAATTCATATGTATCTAGGAATCTGTCCATTTCTTTTGTGTTGTCCATCTTATTGGCGTATAGGTTCTGAAAGTAGGTATTGATGATCATCTGGATTTCTGCTGGGTCTGTTGTAGTTTCACCCTTTTCATTCCTAATTGCATGGATTTGGGCCTTTTCTTTCCTTTTTCTGGCAAGGTTGGCTAAAGGTTTGTCAATTTTGTTGATTCTTTTGAAGAACCAACTCTTGGCTTCATTGATTTTTTGTATTTTTCTCTTAGTCTCCATTGCATTGATTTCTCCTGTGATCTTTACAATTTCTTCCCTTTTATGAGCTTTGGGGTTGTCCTGCTCTTCTTTTTCTAGAAGCTTGAGGTTCAGCATCAGATTGTTTAATTGGGCTCGTTCTGTTTTCCTAATATGTGTATTCACTGCTATGAATTTCCCTCGTAAGACTGCTTTCATTGTGTCCCATAGATTCCAATATGTTGTATTGTCATTGTCATTTAATTGAAGGAACTGTCTGATTTCTTCTTTAATTTCCTCTGTGACCCATTGGTTATTCAGAAATGTGTTGTTCAATTTCCACGTGTTTATGAATTTTTTTGAGTTTCTTTTGCTATGGATCTCCAATTTCATTGCACTATGGTCTGATAATATACAGGGGATAACTTCAATTCCTTTGCACCTATTTAAACATGTTCTATGTGTGAGTATGTGGTCTATTTTGGAGAATGACCCATGTGCAGCTGAGAAGAATGTGTATTCTGATTTTGTGGGGTGGAACACTCTGTAAACATGTTAAGTTCATTTGTTCAAGAGTTCAATTGAGTTCTAGTTTTTCATTACATATTTTTAGTCTAGTTGATCTACCTGTGACAGTGGGGTGTTGAGGTCCCCCACTACAATTGTATTAGTGCATATATGACTTTTCATGTCCGTTAGTATTTGTTTTATATAGTTGGGCGCACTAGTGTTTGGTGCATAGATATTTATGATGGTCATCTCTTCCTCTTGGATTCTTCCCTTTACAAGGATGTAGTGTCCCTCTTTGTCTCTCTTAATCAGTGTTGGTGTGAAATCTACTTGATCTGCAAAGAGGATAGCTACTCCTGCTGTTTTTCGGGTTCCTGTTGCATGGAGTATTGTTTTCCACCCTTTAACTTTCAGTCTATGAGTTTCCTTTTGAATTACATGTGTTTCTTGTATGCAGCATATTGTTGGATTTTGCTTCTTGACCCATTCTGCCAGTCTATTTTTGATTGGTGAATTGAGACCATTAACATTGATGGTTATAACTGAAACGTATTGACTTGTCTTTGCCATGACTTTTTCTTTTTGTTGGGTTCTCCCCCTTTCCATTGAATTTCTTGTCATGCCAGATGGGTTCATTCTGCTTTTCTTGCTGGGGTTGTGATCCTCAATCTCTGTTCCTAGGATATTGTGTAAAATTCTTTGGAGTGCTGGTTTGGTATTCACAAAGTTCCTAAGGTGCTCTTTGTCATGAAAGTATCTTATTTCCCCATCCATTTTGAAAGAGGGTTTTGCAGGGTACATCAATCTGGGTTGGAGGCTGTTTTCTTTTAGGGCTTGGAATATGTCACTCCAAGATCTTCTTGCCTTCATGGTTTGTGTTGAGAAGTCTGCTGTGATTCTGATGGGCTTTCCTTTTTATGTGATTTGTTTCTTTTCTCTGACTGCTTGGAGAACTTTGTTCTTCTGTTGTGTTTCTGGAATCTTAACAATTATATGCCTATGTGTAGATTTTGTTTTGATCAAGGCTATTTGGAGTCCTATATGCCTCACTTATCTGTATGTCAAGCTCTTTTCCCCTGTTTGGGAAGTTTTCTGCCATTATTTCTGTGAAGAGATTTTTTATGTCATCTGCACTCTCTCCTGTTTCTTCATTGAGCCCAATCAGTCTTAGGTTATTCTTTTTTGCATCATCTAGCAGCTGCTGGATTGATTTCTCATGTTCCCTTATAATTTTGAAGCAATTTTTCTTTTCCTGGTCACTAATTGCAATCTTATCTTCTATATCTGAAATTCTGTCCTCACACTGGCTCATTCTGCTGTGTAGACTTTCAATGGAGTTTTTCATGTCCTGGAAATCTATTTGCATCTGTTTTATGGATTCCATTTGTTTCTTATGTTGGGATTCCATCATGTTCCTGAGCTCCTCTCTAGATGTATTGATCATGTCTTGCACTAGGGGCACAATTTCTCCTGTTATCTGAGAAATTATTTCTGATTTCATTTTTTCCAGATCCCCTTTTGTTGCCAGTTCAGTGGCTCCAGGTGGTTGAGTATCAGAGGGTTCCATCTCATTTCCCTTTGGGGTTGCTGTAGGTGATCTGGAAGTCTGGTTTTGAGACTTATTTACGTGTTTTCTCATTTCAATTGGGGGTGGGGTGGGGGGGTGCTGTTGGCACCCGTGAGGATCACCTTCTCTGAGCTGGGAGAGGTGGGACAGGGGCCAGGAGAGGCAGTAGGGATGATGGCCCAGATGCCCCTTCCTCTGGGCTGGGAGCAGCGGGAGGGATGGTGGCTGGGAAGCCCCTTCCTCTGGACCAGAAGCAGTGGGATGGCAGCTCAGAAGCCCCTACACCTCTGGGCCGGGAGCAGCGGGACTCCGTACTGTGGTCTGGTGATCTGGTGTCCTCTGCGTCTTTGTATTGTGGAACCAGGTGGCTGCCTGTCTGCAGCAGGGTGATTCAGTATCTTCCGCGCAACTCAGGACCTCGGTAGAGCATGCACAGACCCGCCTGTCTGCAGCGGGCTGATTCGGCGTGTTCTCTCACCAACCTATAGTCTTGTATCCTGACACTGCCTCTGGAGTGTGGAGGGACAGTTCCTCATGTAGTCTACTTTCTGTTGCTGTGTCAGACTGAGAAATTTACAAAGAAGACGTTTATGTAGCTCACAATTCTAGGGGTCAAGAACATGGCACCAGCATCTTCTTGGCTTTTAGCTAAGGCTATGTGCTGCTCTTGACTGCGCGATTCCTCTCTTGGAAACTCATCCAGTCTCCCAGCGTACCCTGATCTAAATAAACTTGTCTTTGCTACATGCTTGCATCACCAGCCTCTAAACGCCAACTTCCAGGGCAGTAAGTACCATTCCCGAGCAACTAAAAAGACACTTTAAGATCCCAGTGGCTCCCAGGGAGGCAGGATCCATCTAGCCCGAAAAGTGGAGCTGTCCAGATCGTCTTCAATGACCTGGTGTCTACACCTGGTAAAGGGCTTTCAAGGATCGGTGCCTGCTGCAGAGGGGTGTTGGGCAATGCCAGTAGGTAGCGGGCCACCAGGCCCCAGCACCCTATATTCAGAGCCACTTATTCTTTACAACCAGCTGTAGTCTCTAGTGAGGCAGTCATGAGCCTGTGTAACCCTGCAACTTGGGGCAACTCTTTAGAAAATGTCTTTCATAAGGACTAGGGTCTCCTGACCAACCGTGTACTGAGTTTCATTTCATGAGAAGCAGAAGGAATTCAAAGCACTCTTTTCGTTTTGTTTTGTTTACGTTTGAGACAGGGTTTCCCTACATGGCCTAGACTGGTCTCAAACTTCTTTGCAAAAGCAGAGGTAGGAATTATATCTGACTTCTCCTCAGAAGCTGAGCAAGAAGAAGATGGAGAAAAATATTTAAAGGGTTGAGGAAAAATCCAGCAGCCTAGAACTCTGTACTGAGAAATTATACTTGAAAAGTAAAGGAAAACTACTTCCTCAGAAAATAAAAATTGAGAGAATTTGCTACCAGTAGGCCTCCCTTAAAAGAAATATTAGAAGTAGTTTTTTATAGAGAAAGAAAATAATATAGATTAGAAACTTGGAAAAGGAAGAATATCAAAGAAAGAACACATGAAAGTAAAATTAAAACTTTTCTTATTCTTGGTCTAACAGAGTTTGTTCAGAATAACAGCAATGGTGTATGTGATTATGTGTGTGCATTTGTATGGCTTCTCATGCAGACATATTTATGCCTATCTCCAAGTGGAGTGAGCATCCTGGAGGGTTCTTTAGCTGTGAGGGACTCTGAACTGGTGGTGTTCTCCGAGTGTAGGCCTGAATCGGTTCTAAATGCATATTATGAACTCGGGTAAGTACTGCGCTTAAGTATAACTAACATACTAAGACAGAAAAAAAATAGTGTCATATAAAATACACAATTCAAACCCCAATATGTAGAAAAAGAGGAAGAGACAAAAATAGGAGCAAAGGAGAAGGGCAGGAAGTGGCAAGGTGGTGGAGAGTAGTAACGGCACAGTAGGGATCGATCCAAGCTCAGCATCCTCAGGAGCTGGAGGCTCTGCATCTGCAGGTCTCGGGCCACCTATGGAAACCATTCCAAGGAATAAGTACTCAATGTGACAGATTGTTCCCTGGGGGCTGTCCCCTCCATGGCACTGACACTGCATCAGGTAGCATAGTCACCTAGAGATGATGTAAAGCGCATGGGAAGACTGCACAGTTCCAGGCAGATACTAGGCCATTTTACACAAGGGGCTTGAGACTGCATAAGGGATCTGGGAATGAATCCTCCACGGATGCTGAGGAATGCTGTTTATCACATCATCACTCTGCACATCCATGGTCTAAACATGAGCAATGAAAAGACAGAGATTGGGCTCAAGTGTATCTCAGTGGCAGAACACAGGCCTCAAACACAGGACGTTCTGGGTTCAATCTCTAGCACTGCCAACAAACAAACCAGTCTGTCAGGATGGATCAAGATTTAAGACCCCAATAATCTTGTCCAAAAAGCTTCCCTAAATATAAAGGCAAGCCAGGTATGGTGGCTCATGAGTAATCCCAGCACTTGGTAGGCTGAGGCAGGAGGATCACCAAGAGCTGGAGGCCAGTGTGGGCTACATAGTGAGTTCAAAGTCAGTCTGAACTACAGAGCGAGACCTGTCTCAAAAGACACAGACAGAGAGATAGAGAGATAGACAGATAGATAGATAGATAGAAAGAGAGAAAGAAAGAATAAAATGAAAGGGCTGGGGATGTAGTTCAGTGCAAAGGCCCTGGGTTCAATCCCTAGTACTAAGGAGAAATAAATAAATGTGTGTGTGTGTGTGTGTGTGTGTGTGAAACACTTACCAAAAGTGGGATTATATTAATTTCAGATAAAAAGACTTTAAAAAAAAATAAATTTACTAGACAAATGAGTAACCCTATAATGATAAAGGGGTCAGTTCTCCCAAAAGACACAATAATTTTTAAAGTATATGTATCCAATAACAGTGTTGAAATACTAAGGTAAAAACTGAAGAAACAATTGAATACCCATTTATGAAAAAAACTTAGCAAACTAGAAATAGGAACTTCTTCCACTTGATAAAGAATGTCTGCAAAAAAATTCTAGAGCTAACTTTGTAATTAATGGTAAGACACTAGAATTTTTCCCACTAAGATCAGGAACAGGCAAGGAAGTTCTGTCTCACAATTCCTCTTCAACATGGTATTAAGTCCTAGCTAATGAAGTCAGTCAAGGGAATATACAGGTACACTGACGGAGGCAGAAGAAATAAAGCTGTCTTTGCTTGCAGATGACATGATTAAGTAGAAAATCTGAAGCAACAACAAAAACTTCTGGGACTAATAAATGATTACATGAAAGCTGTAAAATATATACTTAAAATACAAAAATAAATGATCTTCCAATGTAAGAGCAATGGACAAGTGGAAATTGAAATAAATACAGTGCAGTATCCTAGATGAAATAGTCAAATTCCTAGGACTATAGAACCTACCAAGTGTAAATTACACAGAGAATCTGAATAGACCTATAACTAATAAGGAGATTGAATCAGTAATCAAAAATTCCTCAATAAACAAGAGCACTCGACCTAACTGATTTACTGGTGAATACTACCAAATATATAAAGAGCTGATACTATTCCTTTTCAAACTTTCCCCCTCAAATTGAGGAGGAAACAATTTCTAACTCATTCTCTAAGTCCAGAAGTACCCTGATAACACAGCCAAAGACACTATAAGAAAATGCTAGAAATCCAAGCTACTGGGAAGCAGAGGCAGGAGGATTCCAAGTTCAAGGCCAGCCTGGGAAACCTAGGGAGACTCAACAAAAAAGGGGTGGAGGGTAGGCATGTAGTTCAGTGGCATAGTCCTTGCCTAGATGCATGAGCCACTAGGTTCCAGTCTCAGTACCATAAAAGAAATAAGAAGGGGAGGAGCAGAGGAGAGGAGAGGGGAGGGGAGGGAAAGATGGGAAAGAAAGAGGAAGAGGGGGAGGGGAAGAGAAAGGAAGGAAGGAAGACAAGGAGAGAAAGAACAAACAACTACATTATGAACACTGATATAAAAATCCTCAACAAAATACTAATAATTTGTGTGTTGACTTCATATTCTGCTGCTCTACCAAATCAATTTATTAGTTCATTCTCTGGTGTTCAATCTTTAGAGTTTACTACCTGTAAGATCATATCTTGTACAAAAGCCACATGTTAAAAGAATTTTAATGACCAAATGGTTCTTATTCCCAGAATGCAAGGATGGTTTGATATATGAATAGGGATCAGTGTAATAGACCACATTAACAGAATCAAGGGGGAAAATCCATATGATCCTACAAATTGAGACAAAAAAGCAGCTGATAAAATTCAACACTTCTTCATGATAAAATCCCTCAATAAACTAGAAACAGAAGAAAAGGACCTCAACATAATAAAAGTTATATATACCCCCCCCTTAGCTGTACCCTAGATGGTAAGAAAATGAAAGCTTTTCCTCTAAGATCAGGAACAAGGCAAGGATGCCTATGGTCATCATTTCTCAATACAGAACTTCAATTCTAGCCACCACAATTAGGCAAGAAATAAAAAGATATGCAAATTGAAAATACATAAGTAAAATTATCTTTGCTCATATATGTTCTTATATATAGAAAACTTTAAAGATTCCACACCCCTCCCCCCCAAAAATACCCTGTTTGAACTAATAAATTCAGTGAAGTGGTAAGAGGCAAAGTCTACATATAAAAATTAGTTGCGGGGCCAGGTAGTTAACTCAGTGGTTCCGCCACCTGCCTCCAAGTGCAAGGTCTCAAGTTTGATCCCCAGTATCAAAAATTAAAAATTAAATAAAATAAAAATTAGTTGCATTTCTATGCACTAATGATAAACAATTGGGAAAAGAAATTACAAAAATAAGTACATTTACAATAGCACCAAAACAAATAAGAATCTTGGGAGTTAACAAAAAAGATAAAAGACAGCAAAAACTATAAAATAATGCTGAGAGAAATAAAAGAAGATGTAAATAAATGGAAGCACATTTCACATTCATGAACTGGAAGAAATCAGTATCAATAAGATATCAATTCCTACTCAAAGAGATGTACAGATTCACTACAAAACCTATCCAAATCTCAATACTTTTTTGGGGGGCGGTACTGGGGATTGAACTTGAGAACTTGTGGTTGAGAGGCAGGCGCCAGAACCACTGAGCTAAATCCCCAGCCCTCAATACATTTTTTTTTACAGAAAAAGAAAAATCCATCCTAAAATTCATACTGAACCTCAAGAAACTTGTCACCTGTCTTAAAGAAGAGCAAAGCTGGAGGACTTACACTTCCCAATTTAAAAATTTACTATAATGATATAGGAATCAAATCATTTTTCTTTCTTCTTTCTCATTTCCATTGATTAATTTTTCAAATTTTACTTTTTTCATTTTCTGGTTTCCCACCTCCTCTGCCTTTACTAGTATAACTATTAAGCTTTATGAATCCCTAGGTAGTTTACTCTATACTATTACTGTTGAATATTATTCTATTGTTAATGGAGATTAAGTTGTTCCATTTAGTAGATATTTACTGTAGATCAATATTTGGTTTGTCTTAATGTTTATACTATATATAGTATAACCATGCAAAGTCACGGTTCAGAGTTTGTGGCCTCAGTTGTTTGTGGATTTCTCCTTAGAACCTAATAATTGTTCTTGGAAATCGCAAATATTCTCTGGAATTTTGTGTGTGTGTGGGAGGTTTGCAAATAGCCAATCTGAGGGCATTATTCAGTTCTCCTTGCTGCTGATTGGCTGCTGCCCTGTAACCCATCTCCCAGATGTACCAGCATTCTGCATCATAACAGGTTTCTGTATCACATGCAGCTATCTCAAGTGTTCTTGGTTTTGTTCTTCTTAAAGCCCTAAGAGCCTTAAGATGCTGCCCAAATGCACTGTACTTTTCAAGGCTTTATTAACACAGAATTTTATAAGTTAAATTATGTAACTGTAGGAGACACAGCATATTTAGGGTTTAATCCAAAAAATAGGCATTTATAGGCATTTTTCTGACTATATCTGAAATTCATTGTTTTTCATACTTTAGGGTTGCTCTAGGAAAATAACCCCTGCAAATTTCAGGGGTCCACCGTAGATTTCATTTTCTATGGTTCATAATGGTACATTATTGGTTCACAGGGGTATGTGAATAGCTGGTTTGTCTTTGACACTATTATTGTTGCTGATTCTATTATCAATCGCTATGGTGACACAGTTGTTGTGATCAATTGGTTTTCTCTGGATGCCAATATCTTGATTGCTTTTGTGTCATTAACAATAATGCAGCCTATTCCCAAAGAACTGGAAACTAGGCAAATAAACTGCAGTCTCCCTTCCCAAATAAATGGAGGTAGCTGTATCCTGGGACAGAGACAAAGGCCAATAGTTAGCCACGGAAGGGCATAATGAAAAAAAAAGACATTAACTAAAGAGGACTGCATACTAGCAACAAAGCCTTCCATTATAATCGACCGGCAAGCCTCAGGACAAAAAAACCAAACAAAAATATATAAATATGAGAAGACAAGGCAACAAAACACCTCCAAAAACTTCCAACACTCCTAAAGCTAATCCATGGGGCATCAAAAGGGAGGAAAACAAAAACCACACAGCCAAATTATCTGAAAGGATAACAGGAGATAATAAAATTTGGCCAGCTTAAAGAGGATATAATTAAAGAGATAATAGACCTAATAAATAGAACAATTAGTGAGTCTACAGAAGACACTAATAAAAAGCTAGTAGAGCTAAACAAAAAGTGAATGATCAGAATAGAAAATAATTAGAGTCAATAAAAAGGTCCCAAACTGAAATTCGAGAAGTTAAAAATTCTATTGAAAAAACGAGGAACAGAAGTGATCAATGTGAAGACAGAATATGAAAACTAGAAGACAGGGCTGATGTTAGTTACCCACAAATGAGAGATACCTTAAAAACAACCAGAGAAGGGCCGGGGGTTTAGCTCAGTGGTTCCATTGCCTGCCTCGCAAGCGCAAGGCCCTGAGTTCAATCCCCGACAACGCCCCCCCCCCCCAAACCAACCAGAGAAGCTAGGAGTATTGGTGCATGCCTATAATCCCAGCACTTGGGAGGCTGGGGCAAGCGGATTACCATGAGTTCAAGGTCAGCCTGGGCTACATAGTGAGTTCAAGGCCAGCCTGAACTACATAGTGAGACCCTGTCTAAGGAAAACAACAACAACAACAACAACAAGAGAACATGAAAAATGAATCCAACAGCTTAATTTAAGATTAGCTGGAATTAGTGAAAAATCAGAAGCAGAATAGCACAAAGTGCATAAAATAACTGTTTACTGAAATAATAGAACTCTCCAAATATGGGGAAAGAATTTAACGTACAGCTAATTGAGCCATATAGAACCTCAAATAGCCATGATGAGGAAAGAACCTCTCCACAACATATCATAGTCAAAATCTCAAAAGTCTAAAACAAGAACAGTCTTATAAGCTGTTAGAGAAAAACAACAAAATCAACAAATGAAGGTAAACCCATTAGAATTACAGCAGACTTGTCCACACAAACCTTAAAGGCCAGAATAGCCTGGAGTGAAGTGTTTCAAGCCCTAAAAGAAAACAATAAACTCACTGATATATCCTGCAAAACTATTTTTCAATATAGATGAGGAAATAAGATATTTCCACAATAAAAAACACCAAAAGAAATTCATGGCCACCAAACTAGCACTCAAAAAAATTCTAAAGGATATCCTAGAAAGTGACAATGAAGCTAACAATGACAAAAGGTCTAATAGAATGAATATACCAGGTAGGGTGAGCAGCTAACTAAAAGGCAAAAAAAGGGAATCAGCAGTAGGAAAATAATGCAATAACAGGAATAGGTCAATACCTACCAGTAAGAAGTGTCAATGTGAAAGGTCTCAATTCCCCAATCAAAATATACAAATTGCGAGAATGGACTGAGAAAAAAAAACACATTTAGCCCAAAAAGGAATTAATGGACTAAAAACCAAAGAAGAGAAAACAATATTTCATGCAATAAAAAGGCAGGTTTAGTTATCCTATTTCAAACTAAGTGGACTTCAAGCCAAAACTGATGAGAAGAGACAAAGAAGGTCACTATGTATTTGTTAAGGGAACAATTCACCAGGAAGAAATACTAAATATTAACATATATGCACCAAACAACAGTGTACCCAAGTACATAAAAGATCATATAAACAAATACAATTATAGTGGAGAATTTAAATACCCCAATGTCACAAATAGATCAACTAGACAAAAAAAAATCAACAAAAAACCCCAGACTGAACCAAACCTTCAAACAGACTTAATAGATATCCACAGTGTTCCATCTAACAACAGAATACACATTTCTCAGCAGCCCATGGAACCTTCTCCAAAATAGACCACATATTAGCCAATAAAGCATGCTAAAGTAAGTGCAAAAGAACTGAAATCATACAATTCTTGTTATCAGATCATAGCACAAATGATCAATGGCAACAGGAAACACAGAAATAACGCAAATGCATGGAAATTAAACAATATAGTCTTGAATCATCAATGGGTTACAGAAGAAATAAGACAGTTCCAAGAACTAAATGATGCCAGTACAACATACCAGAACTTGTGGGCCACAATGAAAGGGAGGGAAGTTAATAGTTGTGAATGCCCAAAGCACAAAGCCCAAATAAAGCTGAAAATAGCCCAATGAAGCACCTCAAGGTCCCAGAAAGCCAAGAGCAATCCAAACCTAAACCTGGTATAAAGAGGGAAATTATAAAGATCAGAGTAGGAAAGGGCAGAAAGTTCCACTCCAGTAATTAGTGAGATCCAGTCTCAAAATTAAAAATAAAAGAGGGATGGGGATGTAGCTCAGAGTGAAGGCCTTGGGTTCAATCCGCAGTACCACAAGATAGATGCTTGGATGGGGGTGGGGTGGGTGTGATAGATGGACAGATGAATAGATAGACAGACAGACAAACACACAGATAATAAAAGAGGCTGGGGCTTGGTGTGGTGGTCTTGGCCTGTAATCCCAGTACTCTGGGAGGAGGCTGAGGCAGGAGGATCACACATTTGATTCCAGGTTGAACAACTTACGTGATTTAGCAAGATCTTGTCTCAATAAAGGAAGAAGAAAGAAAGGACCGGGGATATAGCAAAGGCCTTGGGTTACACCCTCAATACTGAAAAACAAGTTTCTCATGAAGAAAAGCCCAGAACCAGATGGCTTTGCTGGTGAATTCTCCCAGACATTTAAAGAACAATTAACATCAACCTTTCACAAGAAGAAGAAAGAAGAAGAAAGAAGGAGGAAGGAGGAGGGAGGAGGCGGAAGGAGGAGGAAGGAGGAGGAAGGAGGAGGGAGGAGGAGGAGGGAGGAGGAGGAGGAGGAGGAGGAAGAAGAAGAAGAAGAAGAAGAAGAAGAAGAAGAAGCAGCAGCAGCAGCAGCAGCAGCAGAAGCAGCAGAAGATAAAACAATTCTCAACTAATTCTAAGAGGTAGATAATATGCTGATACCAAAACTAGGTAAAGATATCACAAAGGAAAAATACAAACCAATATTCCTTATTAATACAGATGCAAAAAAGTCAATAAAATACTAGCAAAACAACCCTAATAACATATAAAAGGGATTATGCACCATGACTTCCACTGTTTGGATCCTAACTGTACCTCCAAGAGCCCATACTGTGAAGGTCTGGTCCAGGGGCCCGGGAGGAAGTATGAAGGCCTTGCGTTCAATCTCCAGTACTTGGAGGGTGCGGGGAGGAGCAAAAAGACATGCCACAGAATAAGTGGAAATATTAGCAAATTATGCATTATGTAAATTATGTCTGGATTGGTATCCAGAAGATTTAAAGAACTCTTACAATAAAACAACAAAGAACCCATTTAAAAAATGAATAGACAAGGGCTGGGGATTTAGCTCAGTGGTTCTACCTCCTTCCTGCCTCACAAGCGCAAGGTCCCAAGTTTGATCCCCAGTACAAATAAAAAAAGACAGGGCCAGGGATTTAGCTCAGTGGTTCCACCGCCTGCCTCGCAAGCGCAAGGACCCGAGTTTGATCCATGGTACCAAAGAAAAAAAATGGACAGGGCCGGGGATTTAGGCCTGTACCAAAAAAAAAAAAAAAAAAAAAAAATTGAACAGACATTTTCCAAAAATCTTTAAAAATGGCCAGTATGCATGGGCAGAGACAATGAGCACCCTTGGCCATCAGGGAAGTGCACAGCAAAGCCATCGTGAGGTGCCTCCTTGCACCAGTGAGAGGGTTATGGTAAGAAGGTAACATGTGGCAAGGAGAAGCTGAAGAACTGGAATACTGCTATGCTGGGAACAGGATGGAAGCAGTGCTCCCGCTGCTGTGGAAAGCAAGTGTGACAGTTCTACTGCCTGCCACACATAGTCACCACGGGATTTAGTAACAGCACGCCTGGGTATGTACCCAAGAAACCTGAAAACTGTTCACATAAACACTTAAACACAAACATTCAAAGCAGCACCATTCATGACAGTCCAAAGGTAGAAATAACACAAACACCATCACCTGATGAAATGAGAAAGTGTGGTATAGTTGCACATTGGAATATCATTCAACCCTAAAAAGAATGAAGTTTGGATGAGTGCTACAATGCAGATGAAGCTGGGAGACATTATGCAAAGTGTAAGAAGCCAGGCACAAAAGGCCATGTACTGTATTCTTCTTTACATGAAATGCCAATAACAGGAAAATCTACAGAGATAGAAAATAGACCAGTGCATGCTAAGATCTTTGAGCAGGATAGTGTGGGGAGGTTGCTAATAGGGTTTGTTTGGGAGTGATAAAATTCTGCAAATAATATGATAGTTGTACAAGCTTTAGAATATACTGGAAAAACTACTTAAATGTATATTTTAAAATGGCAATTGTAAGGTAGTAGGTGAATTAAATCTTAATGAAACAAGATGACTATCCACAGAGAGCTGTTAAAGACGAGGCTTTTGGAGAATGCTCATAAAGTGGCTTAAGCAGTTAAAAAAACCACTCTAGGTAGAGGGATCAATTCATAACTATACCCCTCTTCCTTCTCCATCCCCCTTCATCAGCCCACTGCTAGGGAATGCTTCTTCAGTGATGTGTCATTTCCTGTTACCTAAGGAAGTGCCAGGACCATTTCCTGTTAGAATTGTTCACCTGTGTGTCACTTCCTGTTCACAAAGTGTGAAGTCCAATTTATCATCTTTAAAGATCAAGAGTTCTTCTGAAAGGATAAGCTTCAGACGTTTATAGCTAAATGGATGGACCTTGAGAACATACTCTTAAGTGAAATAAAGCACACATGTTTAAATACGGCATCGTTTCTCTGGTGTGAGAAACAAAGTGGAAGTAAGAGCTAAAATGTATAATAGATATTGGGAAATGGGGAAAAATGTTCAAATGGGAAGGGAAACAAAGGAGAAGGAGGGAAAGGAAGGAAAGGACAAGAAAAAAAGTGAAAATAGAAGGAAAAATGAAAACAAAGCTTTTGTACATAGGAAGAGGAGGAGGGAATGGGATAAAATAAAAATTTTTAAAAATCAATTGCTAACTTGGAAAAAAAAAAGAGTTCTTCTGAAGACCCTTAGAAAGATAAAGAGATGCAGAGGAAAACAATACTGAGATTCCACCTCACCCCAGAAAGTATGGCTGCTATTAAGAAATCATCTGATAACAAATGCTGGCGGGGTGTGGGGAGAAAGGAACCCTTCTCCATTGCTGGTGGGAGTGCAGACTGGTGCAACCACTGTGGAAGTCGGTATGGAGATACCTCAAAGAGCTAGGCTTAGAGGTCCCATTCCACCCAGCTATCCCCCTGCTGGGTATCTTCCCAAAAGAATTAAAAGAATCATACCACAGTGATATATGTGCACCCATGTTTATAGTGGCATAGTTTGTAATAGCTAAAGCTTGGAAACAGCCCAAGTGCCCATCAACTGGAAACTGGATAAAGAAAATGTGGGTGTTTTTATAAAATGGAGTACTACTCAGCCCTAAAGAACGAGAAACTAGAGACATTTATAGCTAAATGGATGAATATTGAGGCCATCCTCTTAAGTGAAATAGCACACATGTGTAAATACCGAATAGTTTCTCTAGTGTGAGAAACCGAGAGTGTAAATAAGGATACACATGGATGAAGTGGCCTAGTAACATATTTCTCAGACTGTTTCCATCACGTGTAATTTGACTGTATCAAAATTTAAATTAGGGAGAAGCCTGGCTTACGTGGAGTCTGCTAACTAAGTGGAGTTTTTTTCCAGATCATTATTTGTTCCATGTTGGTTTGGGGGACCTTTCTGAAACAAATCACATCCTCTAGTGTCTTGTTGGTGCTTGAGATGCTTTTTTAAGTTATATGGAAAAATGTTTAAGTGCTTTTCAGTTTTGTTTTGGTTGAGTTCTACTGTATTTGAATATTATTGTAGTTTTTTCCCCTTGCAATTGTTCTTCTTTGAATGGTTTTAATTTTTTGTACGTGTGTTTGTTTGATAATAAAGTTATTTTAAAAATTAAAAAAAAGATAAAAAATATGTACAGTTAAGAAAAAAGGAGAGAGGGCAACAAAACCATCATGTTTTGGGGAGGGAGAGGGAATCAAAGACCTAGCCTACATCCTCAGTCGAATGCTAAATGGAAGGGAGAGGAGAGGGAGGAGGAAGGAAGAGAGGGCGGGAGGAAGGGTGGGCAGGAGAAGAGCTGAAAGGAGCGGGAGAGGGAAGGTTAGAAGAAGCTGATCTGCCACCAGAGACTTTAATCCAAACCGTAGTTCTCTTTAAAATTCAAGCATAAAAACAAAGTAAGTTATTCTTAAATTGGCTTTATGAACTGAGCTGGTTAAAAAGTTTGAGCTAATGAGCAGGATGCTACAATGATCAAAATATTTACCAATGGATGTGGTGACCAATCCCAATCTTTTTAGACCTGTAAATCATAAACTTGAAGAGGCTTCTTTCAAGTATTTAATATTTATTGAGAAGCATCAACAAAGAAGAAAATTAGAAACACGCAAGCAAGAAGGTGCTCCAAGAATAACACAGCCAAACACACTCAAAGCATCCCTTTGGTATTTACAGAGCCCACGCTGGGAACGAAAGGACTACTGTTAAGTAAGAATTAACATTTAAAACATTCAAATTCTCCCCAATAGCACTTTTTTCTTTTTCTTTTTATGTGGTGCTAGGGAAGGAACCCAGCGCCTCGCACATGTTCGGCAAGTGCTCTACCACTGAGCTACATCCCCAGCCTTGCTGCCACTCCCACCACCAAGCCCACCACCACCATCATCATCATCACCGTCACTAAGTTGCCTCAGACTCAGTGATTCTCCTGCCTCAGCCTCCTCAGTACCTGGGATTATGAGCACAGGCCACAGTGCTCAGGTTTCCTACCTGCTCCTCTAACCCCCCACTAAGGAATTTAGAGGAAAAATGTCCTTAAAAATACATAATTATAAAGTTTACAGGTTCCATTTCTTTCTTTCTTTCTTTTTTTTTTTTTTTGGGTACCGGGGATCGAACTCAGGTCTTTGAGCTTGTGCAGCAGGCAGCAAAACCACTGAGCTAAATCCCCGGCCCTACAGGTTCTATTTCTAAAATGACTCCATTTCATTCTTCATTACCTGAACAGAAGTAATCAGACAAGAACTATGCTAATGATTAGAAAAAACCCAGAGATGTCCTAAATTTGAGGACAAGGACCTGAGGATGGATGGGAAGGAGGAGAAATAAGGAGTCAACCAGGTAACAGCTGCAGACCAGGCCAACAAGACTGCTCTACATGCCTGAAAGTAGCAAAATCTTGACTCAAACCCCAGGCGGCCTCCCCACTAGACATGACACTAAGCACCAAATCATCTGCAATCCAGAAGCAGCAAGGGGACTGCAGATATCCCAAGCTTCTGCAGCCCCTCTTATCTACAGGCCATGTAGATTTACTCTAACAACTAATGCCTTTTCGCCCCAAATGCTCATTGTAAAAGTGCACTTAGCTTCAGCCTGGGGAATGTATTTCCAGCTGCTACCTAGACCTGCTGTGTCTGGTGCTGGGAGAAGCTGTCCCAGGACCCTGTACTTTCTACCCCCCTCAACCCCAATGACTGGAAGACCTTCCAGGAATCCCCACCTCTTGAAGGTTTGGTGGTCTCCAGACAGCACCCTGCTGGGGACTAAACCTTCAACACCTGGTCCCTGGAGGACAGTTAAGATCCAAACTTCAGCATGGCACTTAGCACTACCCAAAATGAAAACTGGTAGCCTACTTCTTCAGCACCTTGTTCACTATGATGGTAAAAAGTCTTCACTTCCTGCAGAATGAACCAGATTTCATTCTGAATCCTGAGTGATGGGTAATGTGTGAATCTAGGTTCAAGTGGGTTTCATTTAATTTCAGAATTGAGAATCACATGAGCACACATTTGGCAAGCAAGCTCCACTGAGAAAGTTATGTAGATTATTTTACACATTATTCTCCTCCTTCAATTGGCACAGCAATTGAGGTCACTGTAGTAAATTAACAGCCTTTGGGCTGGAAATAGCTCAGATACATGTTTGGTTTGAATCATGGAAAACTTGGGAGAGGGAAAAACCAATGTTTGAAGCAACACTTAAAAAATCAGGTGTTTTTACATTAAAATTCAGATTTCCACCACTCTTAAAGGAAAAGAAATCAGAAGATCTGGCTGTATTATTCCCAAATTTCTTCAATTCCACAATCACTGAGAGCTGGGTTGCAGCTGCCCTTGGAGGGAACTTGGTCTCTAGCTGGTGTGGTCCCTCTTGGTTTCCTGTTACCTTCAGATTTGTCCTTCCCGCTCATGCCTGTGTTGGCTAGGGCCCTGCAGGCTTGTGCACTCAGCTGTGCAGTCCAAAAGCTCATCTATACTGGCTTAAGTACGCAGTATGTATGGGTAAGGTGCTGGAAAACTCTCTGGCCTCAGTCTCTAGCAAGGTGTTTTGTGGGTCTTGTGATCTACCTGTAGGTTACCTCCACTCTTCAGAAACTTTGCATTAATCATCTTCAGGTGAGGATGAGCAGGCTCTGAAAGACAAAGGCTGCCAGGCTGTGACCCTTCCTGGCTGGCAAGGAGAGCTGTGTAAACAATGGGCATGCGTGCTAGGTACCTGTCTTTACTGAACACTTTTCCACGGTGAACAACACAGAAAAGTGAGGTGCTATCTATAGTCTCAAATGATACAGAGTGAAACACTGTGAAAACGCCCCAGTCAAGAATATCAGGGCCGGGGATTTAGCTTAGTGGTGCTGTCGCCTGCTTTGCAAGCACAAGGTCTTAAGCTCGATCCCTGGTACCAAAAAAAAAAAGAACATCAGAAGTTCCTATGAATTTGCTTCCCAACCACAATCCCTGACTGCAGATCACCACTTCCTTACCCTCCTTTATAATTTCCCACCTAGATCTGCTTCCTTAATGTCGCTCACTTTAGCCTCTTTCTGAAGGCCAAACTTACAAATCTGCTCTTTTGTATCTGATGTTTAAACACTCCATACTGTGTTTTGAAGATACATGTTGGTTTGTACCTTTTCCCTCTTGCTGAGCCACAGTTTATTAATTCCCTGGCACCCTCAGACCTGCCCCACCTCCGCCAGGGTGCCAGGGATGGGACCAGGCCCTAAAGTCCTTTCAGAAACCACCCTTTGCCTTTGTTAATCTCCTCCCGCTCTTCTCTGTAGTAACTGTTACCTTCCATGTATGTCCTCATATTTGTTTGCACTTTAATTTTTTTCTGACTGGAGATAAATATTTGCTTGTTAATTTAGGGCCTTTTTTCCTTGAAGGCTCTACATTTTTTATTAAATATCACACCTATTTGTACCTTACAAATTTCCATATGCAATATTTGTTTGGTTAACATACTTCTCAATTTCCATTGTATCATCTTTAACTCAGGAGTTATTTAGAAGCACATATTTAAAATTCCAAAAGTACGAGGATGATATATTCTAGCTATCTGCTGTTACAGGTTTCTAGTAGAATAATTTTGGAATCAGAGTACATACTCCATTTAATTCCACTCTGAAATTTGGTGAGACTTGCTAAATAAGGTACTCTATAATTCGGTTTTTAATTGAAATATTATGTGGGCTTGAAAATAAAGTAATTCACAGTTGGGTCTGGTGTTCTGTATGTCTAGAATATGTTAATCATGATCAAATTTTCAACATCCCATCCTGATTTTTTTGTATGCTTTTTTCATCAATTACTGAGAAAGATTAAAGTTGCCTACCGTGACTATTGTCTATTTTTTCTCATCGCTTTCTATATTTTATAGCCATGTTATTAGGTACATAGAAATTTAGAATTTTGCCTTGCTCTGTAATTAAAGTTCATCATTATAAAGTAATAATACAAAGTAATTGTCTTAAAGTCTATTGTCTGATATTAATATAGCTACATTGGCTTTCTTGTAACTAGTGTTTATACTGTGCACACTTTCACATCTCATTTTCATTCTGTATCCATATGTTTAAAAGATACTGGTTGTACAACACATAAATTTTAAAATCTAGTCTATCATTGCTTCTTGTATATTGAATATGCTTTACTATTTCAATGTTCCTTTTCCTCTTCCTTTAAATTGTTTTCATCATTATATTTTTCCCTCTATTAGTTAGGGGTTATATCCTTTGATTTTTAGTTTAGTCTAATTATAACATATGTTTATGACTTATCAAAGGCTAACACCTTTGTCCTCCATTAACACAATGTAAGAACCTCAGAGCAGACCAACTGAACCTGCCTCTTCCCCATCTCTTGCACTATTTATTTCTGGTTCTATATTTTAAATATTTTTTAAAAGTCCCATCCAACATCATATTTGTCTTATACAGTGAATACTTACTTCTAGTTGCCCTCACATTTACCACTTTTTTTGCTGTTAATTTTTCCTACACTTCTGACTTTCTGTCTTGGATTACTTTCCTCCTGCTTGCAGAATACTGGCCAGAAATTGTTTTTATGAAAATGATGCTGGTGGACACTGTTTCTGTATATATACAACATATTTAACCTTTAATTTTACACCCGAACAATACTTTCTGCTGGTTGAAAATTCCAGGTTGGCAGGTTTTTCTTTTTGTACATTGAAGTTGTTACCTCCATTGTTTCTTGTATCTTTCTGCCATGGAGAAGTGAACCCCAAGTCTGACACTCTTCTGAAGTTATCTTTAAGATTTCCCTTTATATTTCATTTTATGAAGGATCATTATGATGGATCTAGATGTGAATTTGGTTTTTATATTGATTTTAGTTTGCTGGGCTTCTTGGATCTAAAACTTAAGGTCTTTCATTTGTTTAAAAGATGTTTAGCTAATAGTACCACTCTCTTTTTTCTAAGACTCCAACTGTATGATCGCTAGTCTGCACTCTTTTCCAGTTCACTAATTTGCTCTTCAGCAGTGTATAACTGCCTAAAAATCTGTTTGCTTTTGTATTTTCAATTCTAGAATTTGCTTTTTAATCTGCAAAGCAATATTGTAGTTTTCAGTCCCAACTAAAAACAAAGTTTATCTTCTATCTCCTTTAATCCTATAAGCATAATATCTTACAGCCTGTCTGCTAAGTCCCACACCCAGCTTCCCTGTGGGTCTATTTCTGTTGTCTGCCACTTCTGCTGGCTCTCGTGCCTGGTTTCTTCTCTCCTGGTATACCTGGTTACATCTGTGCTGCATACCATGATAGAAAAATTATTTGCAGAAATAATCTGAGGACTAGAAACATGATGTTTTCCTCAATAAGGACTTCACTGCTTTTTTCTGCGCCACCTACAGGCAGCAGCTAAATGGAGTCTCAGCCCAAGTGAGCCTGAGGTTTCTGGGCCAGCGTACTACATGAACCTACTACAGCAGCATGCAGTCTGTGACTTCCAGTTCACCCTTCCTCCCAGGTATGTGTCTGCAGAGGCACCACTCCAGACTGGAGAATGATTTATAAGGGCTTCCAGGCTTGCCAGGACCTAGATTGTAACTTTTATCCTTTGGACCCTGAAAGGATACTAGAGGTGCTGCTCAAGGTCTCAATTTCCTTTTTTGTAGTAAGCAAATTTCCACAAATTGGCCCAAAGCTAGGCTTACCCTGGTGTTCATATTCTCTCCAAAATCTCAATCCAGTAGTTCTTCACAATGTATTACTTCTTATATGCTTAAGAAGAGTTTGAATTTCCTGGCCTAAGACTAGCTAAGGTCAAAGCCTCCCCAGACTCTTAGGTATTAAATCTCACACACATGGCTCTCTGTCAACAACTGTCCTGGGGGAAAAGGTCCTCCATATTCTTTGAAGAACAGCACCAGCTCTTCTTGGTGGTACCTCACTCTCAGCATGCAGAGGATGGTGAAGGATGAGGGATCAAGGTAGAGACCCTGTGGTTTATTGTTCTATTACCCTAGACAAAATTAGTCGGGGAAAGACAATGCCTCTGCACAAATCAGAAGATTATATGAAGAAACGCAAATGAGCTTGAGGAAGTCTACAGAACTAACAAAAATTACAGCTGCCTTCCCTCCTTCCTGTGCCCCATGAGCAAATCATTCAGCCAGGACCCAGGCTAATGCATCGTGGTAGGGCAGGGTCAACTGACACTTCAAGTCATTTGCTGAGGGCGGCAATATTATACAAGATACTATATTCCAGGGCCAAATAAAGACATCCACATTATCCACTACATTCATCTGTTATATTAACACACAAGCATGCATTCACACTCTCCCTCCTTTCTATCTCTGCTAGGGTAGCTGGTATTAGAGGTGCCCTGTATTCTAGGTGTGGAAGGTACACTCCAAGTGTGTCCAGTATAAGCATAACCATGGCAGCTGTTTAAACCTACCCCAGAGGCTTCCCTAATGAGTACAAAAGATCGTCTGAAAATACTAGTGTTCAATACACTTGTGTTTGCTAGAAATATTATACAGAAATCTCTAACCTTATATATCCATGAGTTACAAGAATCTGGCAGCCGGGTGTGGTGGTACATACCTATAATCCCAGCACTTAGGAGGCCGAGGCAGGAGGATTGCAGCGAGTTCCAGGCCACCCTGGGCTACATAGTGAGTTCAAGGCCAGCCTGAACTGCAGAGTGAAACCCTGTCTTAAACAAACAAACAAACAAACAAGAATTGGGCAAACCGCAGAGTTTAAATTCTGCAGCAGCACTCTAGACCAAGGGTTCTGGTCTGGGATCTGGACACTTAACAACTGATCCAACTAAAAGGTTAGCTAGGTCCTGAAAGGACAATATTTCTGCATCTAACTCTCCTGAAATTTGGATGTGAGCTATATCTCATAAAGACTACAGGCTGGGGCCTTTCCTGGTCTGTAAGAACATAGTGAATGCCCAACTTTTGTGCTTGCTTGCTAGTAAACATTTGTACATGTGGCAAAATCTGGTCTGAGACTTGACTTTGTTATAGGCCACCTGGTAGCATGAAAACCTCTCCTGCTGGAAACTACCAGTTTTTTACAGAAAGACTTGGCACTATGGGGAAGAATATAACTGGCTGGGTTCAGCTTGCAGCAATTGTGGGGCAGCGGATTTCCCAAATGAAGCCTGTTGGGACACAACCTCAAAGTGGGAATATATCAGGATTTTCATCACGCTGATGCACAAATTCGCCATCCTGGAGCTTCCAAGAGAAAGACTGTTTCTCCTCAGTGAGAAAACCACAGGAAGCTACAGAGACAGCTTTGGGGTGTGTGTCTGGCCGGGCCTGGGACCCTGCCAAAAATATCATTATCCTGTTTTGTGGCCCTTACAATCCAAAGATGCCCAAACTTTAAAAAATGATTTCTCTAAACCACCTAGACTCTGGGTTCTACTCAAAATGTCATTTAATCAATGCTTACATTGAATGCAATAGGCAGGAGGTAACCTAACTTCGAGTAAATGCAAAACAGAAGCAATGCAGTTTCAAAACAGTCTGGCCTTGGATCTTTAGTAGCTTACATGTGCCTACTCTCCAAATGTTTTTTAAAATACTTAAGCTGAAAATCAACCAAAATAGGAACATGAACTATGTTTGTTATGACCAGCTTTGTAAGCTTTTAACTGTCATGCCCACCCTGTAAATAGGCACCTAGACAGCTGCTGTAGCTCTCAGGCTTTTTCTGATGCCCGTCTGAAATGCAGCCGTAAAGAATACTGTGTATTCTTTTACACATCAGGATTCCCCCTAGGTGGACAAGGCCTCCAAAGACAGCCAGAGGAGCTTATCCACTGGTCCTTAAAGCTGCTAAACACTGACAGTGGCATCATTTCCCCATAAGGGAGCAAAATGGAATTCTGTGTGGATTAATCCTACCCACATCGTTGTGTAAGAGGTGTTCAATAGGCTGGGTAAGTGAACTGGAAGTTGAGAATCCTGGACTCCTGTGTCATTTCTGAGCCTAATGTCCTCTTCGTCTGACAGACAGGGAGCCCTCTTGCCAGCCACTTCACAGGACACTAGAAAAGGACACTGGGTAGGTTTCCATCACGGATGCCAAGGAACAGAGAAACACTGTTGCACCAAGGATTAAAACACAGCAGCTAATCCTCCCTGCTCTCAGCGCACTGGCCACCAACCCATTTATAGCTGCGGCAGGAAAGAGTAGTGTGGCTAAGGCTGGAGAGAAGTGTCCAAGAAGCATGCGTGATGGGGACGTGGACAACTGCGTTGGCAGCAGGAGGCCCGCTGCTAGGCCCATCCTGGGTCTCTTCTGTCCCTTCCTCTGGAGCATAGAGAAATTCAGAAGCCAGGGAAGGCAAAAAGTAGTCTCTCCCCAGGTCCAAGCCAGCTCATCTCAGGTGGAGCACCTGCCTGGCCACAGGAATCTGCACAGACACCCCGGCCTCAGGAAGAGGCTTCACTCTCCCACCAATGCCCACTCCTAGGAGCAGCAAACCTCTGCCACATTCTGGTTCATGGCCAAACATACAGGTGGACAGCCTAGGTGAACAGAAAGAGAAAGGAAAGAAAAAGACAAAGACTCTAATAACCTGCACATTAGTATTCATCACTCTCTTGAAGTCATGTTCCCTTTTAAAGAAAACTGCTCATCCCTTTTATCTCCTCCCTTTTTACTGATTTCTTAAGATAGGAAGTGTGAAAGAGCATTGGGATGGTACCTGATCTGCTCACACAAAAGAGCAATCGACACACAGTGCCCATGACACCACACCAGGCCCCCAGGCGCTTATTGTATCTTCATAGTGACTAAAAATTTCCCAAACAAAACTGGAGCCCAGCAAGGGAGCTACTTCCCCCAGGTTGCAGAGTTAGTGGGGAGCAGTCTAAAGCCAGTGCTCGTTTGCTGCTCTAACTACAGCTGCCCCTCAGCGTTTGCGGGGAGCAGATCTGGGACACCCTGGACACCAAAGTCCATGGATACTCAAGGCCCTACCCAAGGTGGTAAGCATGTATGTAAAACCTCCTGTAGACTTTAAATTGGTGACGGCAAACCTTGTAGAGGTTTCAGTGATACAAAACAGCCTGCTGCAAGACACATGTCATAGGTTCACCACCACTGCTTTAAATTGTGTCTAGCTTACCCAAAATACATAGCAAAATGTAAATGTTGTGTGAATAGCTACGATACACTGTTGAGGGAATAACGACCAGGAAAAAGCCTGTGCGTTTGGTACAGACACAGCCCTTTTGCAAATACTCTCAGTTCATGGTGGGTTGAACCTGGGGATGCAGCACCCACAGGTACCTACGATGTCCCATCTTAGCTCAGAAGCTGAGGGTGCTCTTGGCCTCTCCTACCACTGCTCTTGCTTACTCAGACCCCCATGCCACTACAAGCCTTGAAGTTCTTTAAATTTAAAAATGTTTCTTACAATTTGTTCATTCCCTTTATTTAGAATACAAATTCAAATTACTTAAAAAAAATAAAAGACTCAGGCCCACCCTCAAAGGTCAAGAATTCACCACTGCTGAGGCCAGCAGGAGGAACACACTGTACCATGAGCAGGAACAATTTCCAAGGACCCATCAGCGGTTTCAAGGTGGCACAGCCTCCTCCAGAAGGCACTGTGGAAGGGCTGCCCACTGCCCTGCAGAGTGAACAGCAGGCCACCAGGCCACCATAGTCTCCGGACCGGGTATGCTCCCAGGGTCCATGGGGATACACTCAATAACAGGAGGCACTGAGGCCCGTTGGACCAACAACAGAGAATGTCTTTCCATTTTCTCAGCAGTATAGTTTTTGCTATAGAGGCCTTTCACTTCCTTGGTTAAGTTAATCCCTAGGTATTTACTTTTCTTTAGAAGCTATTATAAATGGGATTATTTCCCTGATTTCCTTCTCATGGGTTCTTTGTTGGTGCATAAGAGCGCTACTAATTTTTGTGTATTTATTTTGTATCCTGCCACTTTGCTGAATTTATTAGTTCTTCTGTTGTTGTTGTTTTGTCTGCTGAGATAACATGTCACTATGCAGTTCAGGCTGGGCTTGAACTCATTATATAGCCGAGGGTGGTCTTGGACTTGCAGCAATCCTCCTGCCTCAGGCTCTGCAGTGCTGGAATTACAGGCATGCACCACCACACCGGCTACTTGTTTACTCGTTCTGAGAGTCTTCTGGTGGGGTTTGGGGTCTTCTATGTAAAGAATCATGTCTTCTGCAAGTAAGGATATTCTGAATTCTTTCTTTCCTATTTGAATCTTTTATTTCTTCTTTTTTGAGACATGTTCTCACTATGTAGTCCAGGCTGGCCTTGAACTCATAGCAGTCCTCCTGCCTCAGCCTCCCCAGTGCTGGGACCACAAGTGTGCACTACCATACTTGCTGAAATGCTTTTTTTTCTTCTTGTCTGATGGCACTGGATGAAATATTGAGCATTATATTAAACAAAAGTGGTGACAGAGTACACCCTTGTCTTGCTCCTGATTTGAGTGGGAATGTTTTCAGTTTTTCCCTTCTTAGCATAATGTTGGAGTGCATTTGTCATAAATGGCTTTTATCATTTTAAGGTAAGGTCCTTCTGTACCAATTTTTGTCAGGTTTATCATGAATGCATGTTAGATTTTGTCAATGGCTTTTTCTGAATCTACTGAGATGATCATGTGACTTTTGTCTTTGCTTCTGCATATGTGATGCATTACACTTATTGACTTATGGATGTTGAACCATCCCTGCATCCCTGGGATGAAACCAACTTGGTCATGATGTATGATCTTTTTAATAATTTGTTGTATTCTACATGCAAGTATCTTGTTGAGGATTTTTGCATCTATGTTCATTAAGGAGATTGGTCTATGATTTTAAGTACTTGTCCAGTTTTGGTATCAGGGTAATGCTAGCTTCAAGCAATGAGCTTGCCAGTGCTCCTTGACTTTCAAATTTGAAGAAGAGCTTAAGGAGTATTGGCATTAAATCTTCCCTGGTGTTCTTGTAAAATTCAGTGGTGAATCCACTGGGTCCTGTGCTTTTACTTTTAGGTTTTTATTGGTGACTATTCAGGGTTTTTATATCTTCTTGGTTCAGTTTTGGTTATTCATATGTGCCTAGGAATCGATTTCTTCTACATTTTCCAATTTATGGGAATATATGTTTTCAAAGTAGCCATTTATAATCCTCTGGATTTTGGTGGTGCCTGTTGTGATTTCATCCTTTTCATTTCTAACTGCATTGATATGAATCTCTTCTTCTTTTGTTAAGTTTGGCTAAGGGTTTGTTTATTGCATTTATCCTCTCAAAGAACCGCCTGTTCAATTCATTGATTTTTTTTTCTGTGTTTTTAGTCTCAATTTCATTAATTTCTGCTCTGATACTTACAGTTTTCTTCCCTGTACCAGTTTTGAATTTGGGTTGTTTGTGTTTTTCTATGACTTTGAGGTGCATCATTAGGTTACTTATTTGGGAATCACACTGTTTTCCTAACATGGGTATTCACAGCTGTAAACTTTCCTCTTAGGATTGTTTTCATTGTGTCCCATAGGTTCTAGTATGGTGTACTGCCATTATCGTTTAATTCTAGGAATGTTTTTAATTTCTAGATCTATTTAATGCAGTCCTCATCAAAATACTATCTGCTTTTTTCACAGAACTAGAAAAAGTAATTCTAAAATTTATATGGAACCAGAAGAGACACAGAATAGCCAAAGCAATCCTGGATAACAAGAGCAGGGCAGGAGGCATCACAATCCAAATATCAAGTTATACCACAGAGCTATGGTTATAAAAACAGGATGGCACTTGCACAAAAACAGCCATGTTGATAAACAGAATACAACAGAAGATGCAGAAACAACCCCAAGCACCTGCAGCCATCTGATTTTTCACAAAGGAACCAATAATGCATGCTGGAGAAAAGACAGCTTCTTTAATAAAGACTACTGGGAAAACTGGTTATCCACATGCAAAGAATGAATCTTGATCCATACTTTTAGACTAAAATCAAGTAAAAATGGATCAAAGGTCTATATATAAAAACAGAAGTACTGGATCTGCTGGGGAAAAATTGGTAAAACTCTTAAAGACATAGGGAAAAGCAAAGACTTCCTGAACAGAACCTCAACTGCATAAGAAATACTATCAAGAGTCAACAAATGTGATTATACCAGATTATAAAGTGTCTACACAATAAAAGAAACAACCAATAATGGGAAGAGACAACCTACAGAACAGGACCAATGTTTTGCATCTACTCCTCAAGCACAGGTCTAATAACTAGAATATATAAAGAATTCAAAAAATTAAGTCTCAAAAATAGATTCAAAAAATAGGCAACTGAAATGAACAGGCACTTCTCAGAAGTAGTACAAAGGGGCAATAAATACATAAAAAATGCTGAACATCTCTGGACTTTAGAGAAATGCAAATCAAAATAACCCTGAGATTCCATCTCACTCCAGTAAGAATGGCCATCATCAAGGATTTAAAAAACAAATGCTGGGGCTGGGGATTTAGTGGTTTCAGCGCCTGCTGCGCAAGCACAAGGACCTGAGTTTGATCCTCAGTACCAAAAAAAAAAAAAAAAAAAAAAAAAATGCTGTCAAGGCTGTGAGAAAAAGGAACTCTCCTACATGGTTGGTGGAAATGTAAACTAGTACAACTATTATGGAAATCAGTATGGAGATTCCTCAAAAAACTAAAACTAGCAATTCCTTTTGACCCAGCTATACCTCTCTTTCTCAAAAGAGCTAAAGTTATCATACTATGGTGATGTGTGTAGAACCATAAAGCAGCACAACTCACAAGAGTTAAATCATGAAAGCAGCCTCAATGCCCATAGAGATGAGTGGATAAAAAAAATACAGTATTAACAAAACAATGGAGTATTACTCAGAAATAAAGGAGGATAAATTTGAGCCATTTGTAGGAAAATGGATGGATCTTGAGACTATGATACTAAGTGAAATAAGTCTGTCACAAAAGGTTAAATATTACATGGTTTCCCTAACATGAGAGACCCAAATTATAAATAAATAGCAAGGTAAGAGCCATGTTAGGAAATAGGGAGGCAGGTAGCAGCGGAGGCTGAGAAGTCCCTGGCAGGCTGGAGCCCCGCTCTGTCCAGACCGCCATGCTCACCTGTGACTAGCGAGATGGTGAGGACTGGCCCCCCCACCGGCCTCTGGCCTCCTGGCTGTGCTGCTACCTGGTTCCACACTACAGAGGCACAGCGGGCATGAAGGCCATTGTCCTGTGCTGCAGAAGTGAACAACAGATACAGGGCCTCTGTCAGGCTCCTTGATGAAAACTGAAGCCCACTGGAAAAGTGAAGAGAATCTCTGCAATAAAGGCACACCAGACCACTGTACTTGATAAGTTGGAGGGATCATCACCTCCCATCGGAATCTTCAGGGGAAGGGCAGCTGGAACCTGCAGTAAAGCCTTGCAGAGTTCAAACCTGCAGGAGGACAGGGAGCTCAACTTGGGACTTGCAGCCAGAAATTTGCCTGAATTTCATGGGTCTGCAACTGGCTTGCTGAGACTCATTGACTTATATCTGCACACTGCTGCCCGCATTGTCTATTGTGACAACAGAGACGTATCTTGAAGGAGGCCATTCATTTTTATCTTTCGTTATTTTCAAAATTTTTTGCTCTTATTTTTAAATTTTTCTTTTTCTTCTCTTTTCAAATTTTTATTTTTCTCTTTTTTCGTTCTCTCTATCTCTCACTAGCTTCCTTGCTGTCCCACAATGGTCTTCATCTCCCTTTGTGTTCCTGTTCTGGCCCTAATTCATATTTCTTCTTTATTTTTCTTTTCTTCTCTTTTTCCTTCTCTCAGCTATGTCCTCTGACCTCACTGCTAACCTTCCCCTATCCTACCTACCTATCCCTCCCTCCCCAACTCCTTTTAACTCCCCACCCCAAAGGGCAAAGTTGCTATATTGAAGAGTTTATTCACTATAAATACATGTTGGGTTGGTCCTCGATTTTGATTTAATTTACACAGTTAAAGGTGATAGACTAATAACTACCACAAATTGTCATTTTCTAAGATGTACTTCATGCTCTGGTGCTGCTGACTGTATCTCTTGAGTTAACGTGTTGTGATTGATCTAATCAGTTGTCCTTCCTGGTATAATGAAAATGAGACAGCCTCAGAGCCATTAGAGACTCAAAACCTAAAGACCAGCTATATCTGGAAGACACCTCTGAGAAGCAATCATTCCATAAGGATTATAAATACAAGCAACAAAGATACTTACAATAAGCAACTTCAAAGTATCAACCCAGGAACTAAGCCAAGGACAGTACCAAAAAGAAAAATGAGAAGACATTTAAGCAAAGCACAAATTCAGACTTCCACCCCACAAAAGGCAAATTCTGGGGGAAACGAGGTGGAAAACTCTGATAATCAACCACCTGGAGACCCTGAACTGATAGCACAGGAAGGAACAAAACAGATGAATAAGGCTCTAGAAAAATTCAAAGCAGAAGTAATCTCCCAGATAACTACACAGATGGTGAGCAGAGTGAAAGACATAATTAGAGGCTCTAGAACAGAAACAGATAAAAAAAATAGATAAGCTTAGAAACATGCTGGAAGCCATGAATGCCCAGCATAAGAAAGAAATAGAAACCATGATCGCCCAACATAAGAAAGAAATGGAATCCATGAAACACATTCAAACAGATATTCAGGAGATTAAAAACTCCACTGAAAGTATGCACAGCACATTAAGGGAATGTGAAGATAGAATATCAGATACAGAAGACAAGATTGTGGTTAAGGACCATGAAAACAGAGGTTTCTTAAAAAGAGAAAGGGACCACGAGAAATCAATCCAGCAGCTGCTGGATGATACAAGAAAGAGTAACATAAGACTGATAGGAGTCCACGAAAAAACAAGAGAAAGTACAATTGACCTAAAAAAACTGCTCACAGAAGTAACAGTAGAAAATTTCCCAGACAGAGGTAGAGAATTGAGCATATAGATAAGTGAGGCATATAGAACTCCAACTAGCCACGATCAAAAAAAATCTACACCTAGACATATAATATTCAAGATCCCAGAAACCCAACAGAAGAACAAAATCCTACAAGCAGTTAGAGAAAAGAAACAAATCACCTACAAAGGAAAGCCCATCAGAATCACAGCGGACTTCTCATCACAAACCCTCAAGTCAAGGAGAGCCTGGAGTGAAGTATTGCAAGCCCTAAAAGAAAATAACTTCCAACCTAGACTGTTGTATCCTGCAAAATTATCTTTCAAAATCGATGGGGAAATTAGATACTTCCACAACGAAGAACACCTGAGAAATTTCATGAACACCAAACCAGCACTCCAAACAATTCTAAACAATATCCTGGAAAAAGACAATGAAGGTCACAACTCCATGAGGCCCAACAGAGGGAAGCCACCAGGCAAGGTAAGAAACTAAAGGGAAAGGGGGAAAAATAAAAAATAAAAGAGCCAACAACAGTAAAACATCATGACAAGCATGAGTCAATATCTATCAATTATAACCATCAATGTTAATGGCCTCAATTCACCAATCAAAAGAAATAGACTGGCAGAATGGATTAAGCAAAATCCAGAAATATACAGTATACAAGAAACACACCTAACTCAAAGGAAATTCATAGACTGAAAGTAAAAGGATGGAAAACAGTTCTCCATGAGACAGGAACCCAGAAAAAAGCAGGGGTAGCAATCTTAATTGCAGACAAAGTAGATTTCAAACCAAAACTAAGTAAGAGAAACAAAGGTCACTACATCCATGTGAAGGGAACAATCCAAGAGGAAGAGATGACAATCATAAGTATATATGCACCAAATATGAATGCCCCCAACTAAACAAAACAAATATTAGTGGACATGAAAGACCAAATAAGCAATAATACAGTTGTAGTGGGGGACCTCAATACCCCACTATCACAAACAGACAGATCATCTAGGCAAAAAATTGACAATGAAATTCTAGAACTGAACCCAGCTATTGAACAAATGGACTTAACAGATGTTTACAGACTGATCCACCCCACAAAACCAGAATACACGTTCTTTTCGGCTGCACATGGGTCATTCTCCAAAATAGACCACATGCGAGCTCACAGGACATGTCTGGTAAATGTAAAAGAATTGAAGTTACCCCCTGTATATTATCAGACCATAGTGCAATAAAATTGGAGATCAATAACATAAGAAATCGCAAAACCCCCACAAACACATGGAAATTGAATAACACCCTCCTGAACAACCAATGGGTCACAGGGGAAATTAAAGAAGAAATTAGACAGTTTCTACAAGTAAATGACAATGCCAGTACAACATACAGGAATCTATGGGACACAATGAAAGCAGTTCTATGTAGGAAATTCATAGCAGTGAATGCCCATATTAGGAAAACAGAGAGAACTCAGATAAATAACCTAATGCAGAACTTTAAGCTCCTAGAAAAAGAAGAGCATAAGAAACCCACAGCATGTACAAGAGAGGAAATTATAAAGATCAGAGCAGAAATCAATGCAATGGAGACTGGAGACTAAGAGAATGATACAAAAAAATCAACGAATTGAAGCACTAGTTTTTCGAAAGAATAAATAAAATCGATAAAACCTTAGCCAACCTTATAAAAAAAAGGAAAGGCTCAAATCCATGCAATTAAGAACAAAAAAGGTGGAGTCACCACAAACTGAGCAGAAACCCAGAAGATCATCAATACCTACTTCGAGAACCTGTACCCTAATAAAATGGAAAACAGAAAAAATGGACAGATTCCTAGATACATACAAATTGCCAAAGTTAAGTGAAGAAGAAATAGAAATTCTAAACACCCCATTTACAATGAGTGAAATTGAAAATGTAATAAAAAATTTACCAACAAAGAAACCCCCAGGTCCTGATGGCTTCACTGCTGAATTCTACAAGACATTTAAAGAAGAACTATAGCCATTACTCTTTAAACTCATCAAGGAAATTGAAAGGGAAGCAAGGCTTTCCAAATTCATTCCTGGAAGCAAGTGTTACTTTGATTCTAAAGACCCAACCCAAAAAGAGAACTACAGGCCTATCTCCCTAATGAACATAGATGCAAAAATACTCAACAAGATACTGGCAAACAGAATACAGAGGGTCAGCAAGAAGATGACACACCCTGAACAAGCTGGATTAATCCTAGGGATGCAAGCATGGTTCAACATATGTAAATCAATAAATGTATACACTGCATTAACAGAACCAAGGACAAAAACCATATGAACATCTCAATAGATGCAGAAAAAGCATTTGACAAAATCCAACACCCATTCATGATAAAAACCCTACAGAAATTTGGAATAGAAGGTCTTTATCTCAATCGGATTAAGGCTACCTATGAAAAACCAACAGCCAATATCACACTAAATGGTCAAATACTGAAAACTTTCACGCTAAAATCAGGAACAAGATGCCCATTAGCACCACTCCTGTTCAATATAGTTCTGGAAACATTAGCCACAGCAATTAGAAAAGAGAAGGAAATAAAAGGAATAAAGATAGGAAAAGAAGAAGTTAAACTGTCATTATTTGCTGAGATATGATACTTTACATAGAAGATCCAAAAAACTCGGCCAAAAGACTTGTAGACTTAATTGACAGATTCAGTAGAGTAGCTGGATACAAGGTCAACACTCAAAAAAACAATAGCCTTCTTGTACACAAATAGCAGACTCACTGAGAGAAAAATTAGGGAAACAATTCCTTTTATTATAGCATCCACAAAAATGAAATATCTACAAATCATTCTAATGAAACAAAAGACCTCTACAATGAAAACTACAGCACTCCGAAAAGAGTTGGAAGAGGATATAAAAAATGGAAAGATATACCTTGCTCCTGGGTAGGAGGAACCAATATAGTGAAAATGGCCATACCTCCAAAACTACTATATAGATTTAATGCAATGCCAATTGAAATTACAACACTATATATCACAGAGCTAGAGAAAACAATCCAAATATTCATTTGGAATCAGAAGAGACCTAGACTAGCAAAAGCAATTCTAGGCAACAGAGACATGGTGGGGGGTATCACAATCCCCAACTTCAAACTATACTACAAAGCTACTGTGATAAAAACAGCATGGCACTGGCAAAGAAACAGACCCGAGGATCAGTGGAATAGATTAGAAGATGCAGAAACAACTTCAGACATACTCAGCCACCTCATCTTTGATAAAGGAGCCAACCACCCTCATTGGAGGAAAGATGGCCTAGTTAATAAATGGTGTTGGAAAAACTGGATTTCAACCTGCCAAAGATTAAAACTAGACCCATACCTATCACCATACACTAAACTAAGACTGAAGTGGATTAAAGATCTAAATATTAAGACAGAAACACTACACTTGTTGGAAGATAAGTCAGGTAGAACTCTTGAAGACACTGGCACAGGAAAAGACTTTATGAACAAAACTTCAGTAGCATGGGAACTAGCAGAAAGAATCAACAGCTGGGATCTCATCTCATTAAAAAGCTTCTGCACTGCAAGAGAAACCACTAACAGAGCTAAGAGACAACCTACAATGTGGGAAAAAATTTTTAGCAGCTGTACATCAGACAAAGGACTACTATCTAGAATATATAAAGAACTCAAAAAAAATCAGACCCCCCCCCAAATTCAAAGACCCAATTGAAAAATGGGCATCTGAAATGAACAGACATTTCTCAGGCAAAGAAGTAAAAGCAGCAAATGAGCATATGAAAAAGATGTTCAATATCACTGGTCATTCGAGAGATGCAGATGAAAACAAAACTGAGATTCCACCTCACCCCACAAAGAATGGCTGCTATCCTGAAATCAACCAATAACAAATGCTGCCAGGGGTGTGGGGAGAAAGGAACCCTTTTCCATTGTTTCTGGGAATGCAGACTGGTGCAACTACTGTGGAAATCATTATGGAGATAACTCAAAGAACTAGGGCCAGAGGTCCCATTTGACCCAGCTATTCCCCTGCTGGGGATCTTCCCCAAAGAATTAAAAGAATCATGACACAGTGATATATGTGCACCGATGCTTATATCGGCACAGTTTGTAATAGCTAAAGCTTGGAAACAGCCCAAGTGCCCATCAACTGGAAACTGGATAAAGAAGATGTGGTTTTTTAATAAAATGGAGTACTACTCAGCCATAAAGAATGAGAAACTAGAGACATTTATAGCTAAATGGATACACGTTGAGGCCATCCTCTTAAGTGAAATAAATAGGACACACATGTGTAAGTACTGAATAGTTTCTCTAGTGTGAGAAACTGAAAGTGTAAATAAGGCTTAAAACAGTTAAAATGAATAATTGATAATTTGAAATAGGAAGAAAAGGTCCAAAGGTGTAGTGGTGTTGGGAGGGGAAGGGAAAAGGAAAGAAGGAAAAGGAAAAATTGTGAGAAAAGGAAAAAATGGAAACAAAGTCTATGTAAATAGGGAAGGGTGGAGGGTGGGAAGGGCACACAGGTAATGGGGAAAAAATAAGAACCAAGATACATCATGTACAGGTACAAGCACCCAGTGATAAATGTAAAAGTATTGTATACCTAAAATGTACGAATCAAAGGATTTAAGCAAAAAAATGAAATAGGGAGGCAGACTCTGTAGAAATGCGAAGGGGACCTAGAGGAAGGAGGAACTGGGGATGGAGTGGTAAGAATGATCGAGATGCAGTATGTGTATGTATCAGCCCCCAGGCTGAATGTAAACACTATGTATTGCAAATATACAAGTAAAAAACGTAAAAAACCAATGAAGGCAGAGAGTGATCAGGCCAGGGGCAGCGGGTACTGGAGAATGGGACACTCACTTCTCCTGCAGAGCCGGAAGCCCTGGCTGTGGCTGTGTCCTCAGTGGGGACAGTACTCCACCTGAAAGTCACTTTTCTTACCTTATGATCCAAATCAATTTTCCTTAGCAGTCAGGTCGCTCTGATGATGAAATCTGTCTTGGGCACTTTTAGCAATTTTACAGAAGGTTTTACTGAGGCAGCAGTCAGTGGTCTTTGAGAAAGAGCACAGATGAGCTCAGGTTCTGGGTTTGGGATGCTCGGAGGCCTTAAAGCACCACTGTCCCAAGTCCCACTGCTGTCACCCTTTCCCTCTGAGGTGTCTTAAGAAGCTGACAACAAAGGAAAGGGAGATGGAAACTGCAGCTGAGAACCAGGAGGAACCTGAGTACTCCCCCTGCCTTCACAGGTGACACAGATGGCACTCTTGCCTGGATTTCCATGCTGGGCTGGAGTGCCAGGAAGTCTCAAGAAAGATGGAAATGAGGCTGGGTGGGGTGGCGCATGCCAGTAATCCCAGAACTCTGGGAGGCTGAGGCAGAAGGATCACAACTTTAGGGCCAGCCTAAGTAATTTAGTGACTTAGGGAGATCCTGTCTCAAAATAAGATTTTTTATTTTTTTGGTACCAGGGATTGAACTCGGGACCTTGTGCTTTTGAGGCAGACGGCAGAACCACTGAGCTAAATCCCCGGCCCTTCAAAATAAGATTTAAAAAGAGCTGGGAATGCAGCTTAATGCGAAGGCCCCAGGTTACATTCTTATACCACAAAAAATTAAAGATAAAAATTAAAATCAAATGCCTCCGCGAATCCAGAGTTGGCTATGGACACTGGTATCTGGAGCCCGGATGACAGGTGAGTCTGTGCACAGGTAATGGGGTGGTCTGACATCTCCTCAGAGGCATTCCTGGGGAGCCTGAGTGGTTACCCTGTGACACGGCCCTATCCTAAGATGCGAAGTGTGTGCCCTGTCTGCTCACAAGGTGGCCCTTCCTGTGCACACGCTCAGCTCAGGCAGCACCCTCTAAGAGCCACTCAGCAGGCATCTGCCACGCCAAGTGTGATGCTGCACTTGCAGGACGTCAGACTTTGGGGTGTGCTTTCACCAGCCATCAGTTATTCTAGGAAAGAGAGATGTGAGGTCTTTCTTTTTGGTGTGATAAAACATTAACACAACTTTTATGCTGAAAGAGTTACTTAAAACTAGCGAAGGTCAGACACTAGAATCGCCATCAATCACATAACATCGGTAAACAAGCCATGAGGACAATAGCTTCTCGTGAAGATGATGTTCACAAACAGTTCTTTCACATCTCTCACGGCAAAGTCCACAGTGGTGAGTACTTTCAGAAATGCCTGCACAGGATACTGGCAGGCCTTCTAAAAAAATAAAATGGGGACT